>NC_142830.1:4096802-4406802 GCF_057945365.1 Rhopilema esculentum | reverse complement strand
ACACCGTTTGTTGAGTTTTCGGTGAATTTCAGTCCCATAACTCTCAAAAAAGAACTTAGTCATTTTGCAAAAAATCCATGACCCCGGATATACAAGAAAACAAAAAAAGTGAGAAACTTATAGAAAATTTTTTTTGACTCAAAACAACCTAGAAAGCGTTAATATACCTCTGCAACACTGTTGGTGAAGGTTTCGGTGAATTTCAGGCCCGTAACTGTCAAAAAAGAACTAAGTCATTTTTCAAAAAATCCATGACCCCGGATATACAAAAAAATTCAAGAAATGAGAAATTTAAAGAAAATTTTTTTTTGACTCGAAACAACCTAGAAAGACTTAAAATACGTCTGCAACACCGTTTGTTGAATTTTCGGTGAATTTCAGTCCCATAACTCTCAAAAAAGAACTTAGTCATTTTGCAAAAAATCCATGACCCCGGATATACAAAAAAACTCAAAAATGAGAAACTGATAGAAAAAATTTTTTTGACTCGAAACAACCTAGAAAGCTTTAAAATACCTCCGCAACAGGGTTTGTGGAGTTTTCGGTAAATTTCAGACCCCTAACTCTCAAAAAAGAACTTAGTCATTTGTCAAAAAATTAATGATCCCGGATATACGAAAAAAACTCAAAAAATGAGAAATTCAAACAAAAATTTTTTTTGACTCGAAACAACCTAGAAAGACTTAAAATACGTCCGCAACACCGTTTGTTGAGTTTTCGGTGAATTTCAGTCCCATAACTCTCAAAAAAGAACTTAGTCATTTTGCAAAAAATCCATGACCCCGGATATACAAAAAAACTCAAAAAATGAGAAATTCAAATAAAAATTTTTTTTGACTCGAAACAACCTAGAAAGAGTTAAAATACGTCCGCAACACCGTTTGTTGAGTTTTCGGTGAATTTCAGTCCCATAACTCTCAAAAAAGAACTTAGTCATTTTGCAAAAAATCCATTACCCCGGATATACAAAAAAATTCAAGAAATGAGAAATTTAAACAAAATTTTTTTTTGACTCGAAACAACCTAGAAAGACTTAAAATACGTCTGCAACACCGTTTGTTGAATTTTCGGTGAATTTCAATCCCATAACTCTCAAAAAAGAACTTAGTCATTTTGCAAAAAATCCATGACCCCGGATATACAAAAAAACTCAAAAATGAGAAACTGATAGAAAAATTTTTTTTGACTCGAAACAACCTAGAAAGCTTTAAAATACCTCCGCAACACGGTTTGTGGAGTTTTCGGTGAATTTCAGGCCAGTAACTCTCAAAAAAGAACTTTGTCATTTTGCAAAAAATCCATGACCCCGGATATACAAAAAAACTCAAAAATGAGAAACTGATAGAAAAAATTTTTTTGACTCGAAACAACCTAGAAAGCTTTAAAATACCTCCGCAACAGGGTTTGTGGAGTTTTCGGTAAATTTCAGACCCCTAACTCTCAAAAAAGAACTTAGTCATTTGTCAAAAAATTAATGATCCCGGATATACGAAAAAAACTCAAAAAATGAGAAATTCAAACAAAAATTTTTTTTGACTCGAAACAACCTAGAAAGACTTAAAATACGTCCGCAACACCGTTTGTTGAGTTTTCGGTGAATTTCAGTCCCATAACTCTCAAAAAAGAACTTAGTCATTTTGCAAAAAATCCATGACCCCGGATATACAAGAAAACAAAAAAAGTGAGAAACTTATAGAAAATTTGTTTTGACTCAAAACAACCTAGAAAGCGTTAATATACCTCTGCAACACTGTTGGTGAAGGTTTCGGTGAATTTCAGGCCCGTAACTGTCAAAAAAGAACTAAGTCATTTTTCAAAAAATCCATTACCCCGGATATACAAAAAAATTCAAGAAATGAGAAATTTAAACAAAATTTTTTTTTGACTCGAAACAACCTAGAAAGCTTTAAAACACGTCCGCAACACCGTTGGTGAAGTTTTCGGTGAATTTCAGTCCCGTAACTGTCAAAAAAGAACTAAGTCATTTTTAAAAAAATCCATGACCCCGGATATACAAAAAAACTCAAAAAATGAGAAATTCAAATAAAAATTTTTTTTGACTCGAAACAACCTAGAAAGAGTTAAAATACGTCCGCAACACCGTTTGTTGAGTTTTCGGTGAATTTCAGTCCCATAACTCTCAAAAAAGAACTTAGTCATTTTGCAAAAAATCCATTACCCCGGATATACAAAAAAATTCAAGAAATGAGAAATTTAAACAAAATTTTTTTTGACTCGAAACAACCTAGAAAGACCTAAAATACGTCTGCAACACCGTTTGTTGAATTTTCGGTGAATTTCAATCCCATAACTCTCAAAAAAGAACTTAGTCATTTTGCAAAAAATCCATGACCCCGGATATACAAAAAAACTCAAAAATGAGAAACTGATAGAAAAATTTTTTTGACTCGAAACAACCTAGAAAGCTTTAAAATACCTCCGCAACACGGTTTGTGGAGTTTTCGGTGAATTTCAGGCCAGTAACTCTCAAAAAAGAACTTTGTCATTTTTCAAAAAATCCATGACCCCGGATATACAAAAAAACTCAAAAAATGAGAAATTTAAAAAAAAACTTTTTCGACTCAAAACAACCTAGAAAGCTTTAAAATACGTCCGCAATATCGTTTGTGGAGTTTTCGATGAATTTCAGGCCCGTAACTCTCAAAAAAGATTTTTGTCATTTTTCAAAAAATCCATGACCCCGGATATACAAAAAAACTCAAAAAATGAGAAATTCGAACAAAAATTTTTTTTGACTCGAAACAACCTAGAAAGACTTAAAATACGTCCGCAACACCGTTTTTTGAGTTTTCGGTGAATTTCATTCCCATAACTCTCAAAAAAGAACTTAGTCATTTTTCAAAAAATCCATGACCCCGGATATAAAAAAACTCAAAAAATGAGAAATTCAAACAAAAATTTTTTTTGACTCGAAACAACCTAGAAAGCTTTAAAATACCACCGCAACATCGTTGGTGAAGTTGTCGGTGAATTTCAGGCCCGTAACTGTCAAAAAAGAACTAAGTCATTTTTCAAAAAATCCATGACCCCGGATATACAAAAAAACTCCAAAAATGAGAGATTCGAACAAAAATTTTTTTTGACTCGAAACAACCTAGAAAGCTTTAAAATACCACCGCAACATCGTTGGTGAAGTTGTCGGTGAATTTCAGGCCCGTAACTGTCAAAAAAGAACTAAGTCATTTTTCAAAAAATCCATGACCCCGGATATACAAAAAAACTCCAAAAATGAGAGATTCGAACAAAAATTTTTTTTGACTCGAAACAACCTAGAAAGACTTAAAATACGTCCGCAACACCGTTTGTTGAGTTTTCGGTAAATTTCAGGCCCCTAAGTCTCAAAAAAGAACTTAGTCATTTGTCAAAAAATCCATGATCCCTGATATACGAGAAAATCCAAAAAATGAGAAATTCAAACAAAAATTTTTTTTGACTCAAAACAACCTAGAAAGACTTAAAATACGTCCGCAACACCGTTTGTTGAGTTTTCGGTGAATTTCAGGCCCGTAACTGTCAAAAAAGAACTAAGTCATTTTTCAAAAAATCCATGACCCCGGATATACAAAAAAACAAAAAAAGTGACAAACTTATGGAAAAATTTTTTTGACTCGAAACAACCTAGAAAGACTTCAAATACCCCCGCAACACGTTTTGTTGAGTTTTCGATGAATTTCAGTCCCATAACTCCCAAAAAAGAACTTAGTCATTTTTCAAAAAATCCATGACCCCGGATATAAAAAAACTCAAAAAATGAGAAATTCAAACAAAAATTTTTTTTGACTCGAAACAACCTAGAAAGCTTTAAAATACCTCCGCAACACGGTTTGTGGAGTTTTTGGTAAATATCAGGCCCCTAACTCTCAAAAAAGAACTTAGTCATTTTTCAAAAAATCCAAAAAATGATAAATTTATAAAAAAAATTTGTTCCTCTCAAAACAATCTAAAAGACCTTCAATTACGTTTCCAACACCATTTGTGGAGTTTGCGATAAAATTAAGACTTATTATATCAATCGAAAGATAACTTAGTCATATTGCAAAACACCGAATATGCAACAAAAAAAATTGTCAATTTTCAGAAAAAAAGTTTTCTTTTAAAAGAATTGAAAATGTTTTAAAATACCTTTCTTTGATAATTTAATGACTTTTCAGTGACCTTTCAAGTAATGTCTGAAAGAAAGAAGTGATGTCAAGGTTAAATATTTTTGTTCCCAAACATGGAAAAACTCATAAAATACTAAACTTTTAGGCACCAAATAGTTCCTTCAAAACAACCAAAAACAACACAATTCACGTTCGCAATATTATTAGACCAGCATCCGAAAGTTTTAATGCCCCTACTTCTAAGAAAAGAACTTAGACATTTTTCAAAAAACCTGTGACCACGCAATAGAAAATTCCCCAACAGAGAAATTTATACAAAATTTTTTTTTGACTCGAAACAACCTAGAAGGCTTTAAAATACGTCCGCAACACCGCTTGTGGAGTTTTCGGTGAATTTCAGGCCCGTAACTCTCAAAAAAGAACTAAGTCATTTTTCAAAAAATCCATGACCCCCGATATACAAAAAAACTCAAAAAATGAGAAATTCATACAAAATTTTTTTTGAATCGAAACAACCTAGAAAGCTTTAAAATACGTCCGCAATATCGTTTGTGGAGTTTTCGATGAATTTCAGGCCCGTAACTCTCAAAAAAGAACTAAGTCATTTTTCAAAAAATCCATGTCCCCGGATATACAAAAAAACTCAAAAAATGAGAAATTCATACAAAATTTTTTTTTGACTCGAAACAACCTAGAAAGACTTAAAATACGTCCGCAACACCGTTTGTTGAGTTTTCGGTAAATTTCAGGCCCCTAAGTCTCAAAAAAGAACTTAGTCATTTGTCAAAAAATCCATGATCCCGGATATACGAGAAAATCCAAAAAATGAGAAATTCAAACAAAAATTTTTTTTGACTCAAAACAACCTAGAAAGACTTAAAATACGTCCGCAACACCGTTTGTTGAGTTTTCGGTGAATTTCAGGCCCGTAACTATCAAAAAAGAACTAAGTCATTTTTCAAAAAATCCATGACCCCGGATATACAAAAAAACAAAAAAAGTGAGAAACTTATGGAAAATTTTTTTTGACTCAAAACAACCTAGAAAGCTTTAAAATACCTCCGCAATATCGTTTGTGGAGTTTTCGATGAATTTCAGGCCCGTAACTCTCAAAAAAGAACTAAGTCATTTTTCAAAAAATCCATGTCCCCGGATATACAAAAAAACTCAAAAAATGAGAAATTCATACAAAATTTTTTTTTGACTCGAAACAACCTAGAAAGCTTTAAAATACGTCCGCAACACCGTTTGTGGAGTTTTCGATGAATTTCAGGCCCGTAACTCTCAAAAAAGAACTAAGTCATTTTTCAAAAAATCCATGACCCCGGATATACAAAAAAACTCAAAAAATGAGAAATTCAAATAAAAATTTTTTTTGACTCGAAACAACCTAGAAAGAGTTAAAATACGTCCGCAACACCGTTTGTTGAGTTTTCGGTGAATTTCAGTCCCATAACTCTCAAAAAAGAACTTAGTCATTTTGCAAAAAATCCATTACCCCGGATATACAAAAAAATTCAAGAAATGAGAAATTTAAACAAAATTTTTTTTTGACTCGAAACAACCTAGAAAGACTTAAAATACGTCTGCAACACCGTTTGTTGAATTTTCGGTGAATTTCAATCCCATAACTCTCAAAAAAGAACTTAGTCATTTTGCAAAAAATCCATGACCCCGGATATACAAAAAAACTCAAAAATGAGAAACTGATAGAAAAATTTTTTTTGACTCGAAACAACCTAGAAAGCTTTAAAATACCTCCGCAACACGGTTTGTGGAGTTTTCGGTGAATTTCAGGCCAGTAACTCTCAAAAAAGAACTTTGTCATTTTTCAAAAAATCCATGACCCCGGATATACAAAAAAACTCAAAAATGAGAAATTTAAAAAAAAACTTTTTCGACTCAAAACAACCTAGAAAGCTTTAAAATACGTCCGCAATATCGTTTGTGGAGTTTTCGATGAATTTCAGGCCCGCAACTCTCAAAAAAGATTTTTGTCATTTTTCAAAAAATCCATGACCCCGGATATACAAAAAAACTCAAAAAATGAGAAATTCGAACAAAAATTTTTTTTGACTCGAAACAACCTAGAAAGACTTAAAATACGTCCGCAACACCGTTTTTTGAGTTTTCGGTGAATTTCATTCCCATAACTCTCAAAAAAGAACTTAGTCATTTTTCAAAAAATCCATGACCCCGGATATAAAAAAACTCAAAAAATGAGAAATTCAAACAAAAATTTTTTTTGACTCGAAACAACCTAGAAAGCTTTAAAATACCACCGCAACATCGTTGGTGAAGTTGTCGGTGAATTTCAGGCCCGTAACTGTCAAAAAAGAACTAAGTCATTTTTCAAAAAATCCATGACCCCGGATATACAAAAAAACTCCAAAAATGAGAGATTCGAACAAAAATTTTTTTTGACTCGAAACAACCTAGAAAGCTTTAAAATACCACCGCAACATCGTTGGTGAAGTTGTCGGTGAATTTCAGGCCCGTAACTGTCAAAAAAGAACTAAGTCATTTTTCAAAAAATCCATGACCCCGGATATACAAAAAAACTCCAAAAATGAGAGATTCGAACAAAAATTTTTTTTGACTCGAAACAACCTAGAAAGACTTAAAATACGTCCGCAACACCGTTTGTTGAGTTTTCGGTAAATTTCAGGCCCCTAAGTCTCAAAAAAGAACTTAGTCATTTGTCAAAAAATCCATGATCCCTGATATACGAGAAAATCCAAAAAATGAGAAATTCAAACAAAAATTTTTTTTGACTCAAAACAACCTAGAAAGACTTAAAATACGTCCGCAACACCGTTTGTTGAGTTTTCGGTGAATTTCAGGCCCGTAACTGTCAAAAAAGAACTAAGTCATTTTTCAAAAAATCCATGACCCCGGATATACAAAAAAACAAAAAAAGTGACAAACTTATGGAAAAATTTTTTTGACTCGAAACAACCTAGAAAGACTTCAAATACCCCCGCAACACGTTTTGTTGAGTTTTCGATGAATTTCAGTCCCATAACTCCCAAAAAAGAACTTAGTCATTTTTCAAAAAATCCATGACCCCGGATATAAAAAAACTCAAAAAATGAGAAATTCAAACAAAAATTTTTTTTGACTCGAAACAACCTAGAAAGCTTTAAAATACCTCCGCAACACGGTTTGTGGAGTTTTTGGTAAATATCAGGCCCCTAACTCTCAAAAAAGAACTTAGTCATTTTTCAAAAAATCCAAAAAATGATAAATTTATAAAAAAAATTTGTTCCTCTCAAAACAATCTAAAAGACCTTCAATTACGTTTCCAACACCATTTGTGGAGTTTGCGATAAAATTAAGACTTATTATATCAATCGAAAGATAACTTAGTCATATTGCAAAACACCGAATATGCAACAAAAAAAATTGTCAATTTTCAGAAAAAAAGTTTTCTTTTAAAAGAATTGAAAATGTTTTAAAATACCTTTCTTTGATAATTTAATGACTTTTCAGTGACCTTTCAAGTAATGTCTGAAAGAAAGAAGTGATGTCAAGGTTAAATATTTTTGTTCCCAAACATGGAAAAACTCATAAAATACTAAACTTTTAGGCACCAAATAGTTCCTTCAAAACAACCAAAAACAACACAATTCACGTTCGCAATATTATTAGACCAGCATCCGAAAGTTTTAATGCCCCTACTTCTAAGAAAAGAACTTAGACATTTTTCAAAAAACCTGTGACCACGCAATAGAAAATTCCCCAACAGAGAAATTTATACAAAATTTTTTTTTGACTCGAAACAACCTAGAAGGCTTTAAAATACGTCCGCAACACCGCTTGTGGAGTTTTCGGTGAATTTCAGGCCCGTAACTCTCAAAAAAGAACTAAGTCATTTTTCAAAAAATCCATGACCCCCGATATACAAAAAAACTCAAAAAATGAGAAATTCATACAAAATTTTTTTTGAATCGAAACAACCTAGAAAGCTTTAAAATACGTCCGCAATATCGTTTGTGGAGTTTTCGATGAATTTCAGGCCCGTAACTCTCAAAAAAGAACTAAGTCATTTTTCAAAAAATCGATGTCCCCGGATATACAAAAAAACTCAAAAAATGAGAAATTCATACAAAATTTTTTTTTGACTCGAAACAACCTAGAAAGACTTAAAATACGTCCGCAACACCGTTTGTTGAGTTTTCGGTAAATTTCAGGCCCCTAAGTCTCAAAAAAGAACTTAGTCATTTGTCAAAAAATCCATGATCCCGGATATACGAGAAAATCCAAAAAATGAGAAATTCAAACAAAAATTTTTTTTGACTCAAAACAACCTAGAAAGACTTAAAATACGTCCGCAACACCGTTTGTTGAGTTTTCGGTGAATTTCAGGCCCGTAACTATCAAAAAAGAACTAAGTCATTTTTCAAAAAATCCATGACCCCGGATATACAAAAAAACAAAAAAAGTGAGAAACTTATGGAAAATTTTTTTTGACTCAAAACAACCTAGAAAGCTTTAAAATACCTCCGCAATATCGTTTGTGGAGTTTTCGATGAATTTCAGGCCCGTAACTCTCAAAAAAGAACTAAGTCATTTTTCAAAAAATCCATGTCCCCGGATATACAAAAAAACTCAAAAAATGAGAAATTCATACAAAATTTTTTTTTGACTCGAAACAACCTAGAAAGCTTTAAAATACGTCCGCAACACCGTTTGTGGAGTTTTCGATGAATTTCAGGCCCGTAACTCTCAAAAAAGAACTAAGTCATTTTTCAAAAAATCCATGACCCCGGATATACAAAAAAACTCAAAAATGAGAAATTTATACAAATTTTTTTTTTCACTCGAAACAACCTAGAAAGCTTTAAAATACGTCCGCAACACCGTTTGTGGAGTTTTCGATCAATTTCAGGCCCGTAACTCTCAAAAAAGAACTTTGTCATTTCTCAAAAAATCCATGACCCCGGATATACAAAAAAACTCAAAAAATGAGAAATTCAAACAAAAATTTTTTTAACCCGAAACAACATAGAAAGCTTCAAAATACCTCCGCAACACAGTTTGTGGAGTTTTCGGTGAATTTCAGGCCCGTAACTCTCAAAAAAGAACTAAGTCACTTTTCAAAAAATCCATGACCCCGGATATACAAAAAAACTCAAAAAATGAGAAATTCATAAAAAAATTTTTTTTGACTCGAAACAACCTAGAAAGCTTTAAAATACGTCCGCAACACCGTTTGTGGAGTTTTCGATGAATTTCAGGCCCGTAACTCTCAAAAAAGAACTAAGTCATTTTTCAAAAAATCCATGACCCCGGATATACAAAAAAACTCAAAAATGAGAAATTTATACCAAATTTTTTTTTCACTCGAAACAACCTAGAAAGCTTTAAAATACGTCCGCAACACCGTTTGTGGAGTTTTCGATGAATTTCAGGCCCGTAACTCTCAAAAAAGAACTTTGTCATTTCTCAAAAAATCCATGACCCCGGATATACAAAAAAACTCAAAAAATGAGAAATTCAAACAAAAATTTTTTTTAACCCGAAACAACATAGAAAGCTTCAAAATACATCCGGAACACGGTTTGTGGAGTTTTCGGTGAATATCAGGCCCGTAACTGTCAAAAAAGAACTAAGTCATTTTGCAAAAAATCCATGACCCCGGATATACAAAAAAACTCAAAAAATGAGAAACTTAAAGAAAATTTTTTTTGACTCAAAACAACCTAGAAAGCTTTAAAATACGTCTGCAACACCGTTTGTTGAGTTTTCGGTGAATTTCAGTCCCATAACTCTCAAAAAAGAACTTAGTCGTTTTTCAAAAAATCCATGAGCCCGGATATACAAAAAAACTCAAAAAATGAGAAATTCAAACAAAAATTTTTTTTGACTCGAAACAACATAGAAAGCTTTAAAATACCCCCGCAACACGGTTTGTGGAGTTTTCGGTGAATTTCAGGCCCGTAACTGTCAAAAAACAACTAAGTCATTTTCCACAAAATCCATGACCCTGGATATAGAAAAAAACTCAAAAAATGAGAAATTCATACAAAATTTTTTTTTGACTCGAAACAACCTAGAAAGCTTTAAAATACGTCTGCAACACCGTTTGTGGAGTTTTCGATGAATTTCAGGCCCGTAACTCTCAAAAAAGAACTTTGTCATTTTTCAAAAAATCCATGACCCCGGATATACAAAAAAATTCAAAAATGAGAAATTTATACAAAATTTTTTTTTCAATCGAAACAACCTAGAAAGCTTTAAAATACGTCCGCAACACCGTTTGTGGAGTTTTCGATGAATTTCAGGCCCGTAACTCTCAAAAAAGAACTTTGTCATTTCTCAAAAAATCCATGACCCCGGATATAGAAAAAAACTCAAAAAATGAGAAATTCAAACAAAAATTTTTTTTAACCCGAAACATCATAGAAAGCTTCAAAATACCTCCGCAACACGGTTTGTGGAGTTTTCGGTGAATATCAGGCCCCTAACTCTCAAAAAAGAACTTAGTCATTTTGCAAAAAATCCATGAACCCGGATATACAAAAAAACACAAAAAACGAGAAACTTAAAGACAAATTTTTTTCACTCGAAACAACCTAGAAAGACTTAAAATTTGTCTGCAACACGGTTTGCGGAGTTTTCGGTGAATATCAGGCCCCTAACTCTCAAAAAAGAACTTAGTCATTTTGCAAAAAATCCATGAGCCCGGATATACAAAAAAACTCAAAAAATTAGAAATTCAAACAAAAATTTTTTTTGACTCGAAACAACCTAGAAAGCTTTAAAATATGTCCGCAACACCGTTGGTGAAGTTTTCGGTGAATTTCAGGCCCGTAACTGTCAAAAAAGAACTAAGTCATTTTTCAAAAAATCCATGAGCCCGGATATACAAAAAAACTCAAAAAATGAGAAATTCAAACAAAAATTTTTTTTGACTCGAAACAACATAGAAAGCTTTAAAATACCCCCGCAACACGGTTTGTGGAGTTTTCGGTGAATTTCAGGCCCGTAACTGTCAAAAAACAACTAAGTCATTTTCCACAAAATCCATGACCCTGGATATAGAAAAAAACTCAAAAAATGAGAAATTCATACAAAATTTTTTTTGACTCGAAACAACCTAGAAAGCTTTAAAATACGTCTGCAACACCGTTTGTGGAGTTTTCGATGAATTTCAGGCCCGTAACTCTCAAAAAAGAACTTTGTCATTTCTCAAAAAATCCATGACCCCGGATATAGAAAAAAACTCAAAAAATGAGAAATTCAAACAAAAATTTTTTTTAACCCGAAACATCATAGAAAGCTTCAAAATACCTCCGCAACACGGTTTGTGGAGTTTTCGGTGAATATCAGGCCCCTAACTCTCAAAAAAGAACTTAGTCATTTTGCAAAAACTCCATGAACCCGGATATACAAAAAAACACAAAAAACGAGAAACTTAAAGACAAATTTTTTTCACTCGAAACAACCTAGAAAGACTTAAAATACGTCTGCAACACCGTTTGTTGAGTTTTCGGTGAATTTCAGTCCCATAACTCTCAAAAAAGAACTTAGTCGTTTTTCAAAAAATCCATGAGCCCGGATATACAAAAAAACTCAAAAAATGAGAAATTCAAACAAAAATTTTTTTTGACTCGAAACAACCTAGAAAGCTTTAAAATACGTCTGCAACACCGTTTGTGGAGTTTTCGATGAATTTCAGGCCCGTAACTCTCAAAAAAGAACTTTGTCATTTCTCAAAAAATCCATGACCCCGGATATAGAAAAAAACTCAAAAAATGAGAAATTCAAACAAAAATTTTTTTTAACCCGAAACATCATAGAAAGCTTCAAAATACCTCCGCAACACGGTTTGTGGAGTTTTCGGTGAATATCAGGCCCCTAACTCTCAAAAAAGAACTTAGTCATTTTGCAAAAAATCCATGAACCCGGATATACAAAAAAACACAAAAAACGAGAAACTTAAAGACAAATTTTTTTCACTCGAAACAACCTAGAAAGACTTAAAATACGTCTGCAACACGGTTTGCGGAGTTTTCGGTGAATATCAGGCCCCTAACTCTCAAAAAAGAACTTAGTCATTTTGCAAAAAATCCATGACCCCGGATATACAAAAAAACTCAAAAAATGAGAAACTTAAAGAAAAATTTTTTTGACTCGAAACAACCTAGAAAGCTTTAAAATACGTCTGCAACACCGTTTGTTGAGTTTTCGGTGAATTTCAGTCCCATAACTCTCAAAAAAGAACTTAGTCATTTTTCAAAAAATCCATGAGCCCGGATATACAAAAAAACTCAAAAAATGAGAAATTCAAACAAAAATTTTTTTTGACTCGAAACAACATAGAAAGCTTTAAAATACCTCCGCAACACGGTTTGTGGAGTTTTCGGTGAATTTCAGGCCCCTAACTCTCAAAAAAGAACTTAGTCATTTTGCAAAAAATCCATGACCCCGGATATACAAAAAAACTCAAAAAATGAGAAATTGAAGCAAAAAATTTTTTTTGACTCGAGACAACCTAGAAAGCTTTAAGATACGTCCGCAACACCGTTGGTGAAGTTTTCGGTGAATTTCAGGCCCGTAACTGTCAAAAAAGAACTAAGTCATTTTTCAAAAAATCCATGACCCCGGATATACAAAAAAATTCAAAAATGAGAAATTTATACAAAATTTTTTTTTCAATCGAAACAACCTAGAAAGCTTTAAAATACGTCCGCAACACCGTTTATGGAGTTTTCGATGAATTTCAGGCCCGTAACTCTCAAAAAAGAACTTTGTCATTTCTCAAAAAATCCATGACCCCGGATATAGAAAAAAACTCAAAAAATGAGAAATTCAAACAAAAATTTTTTTTAACCCGAAACATCATAGAAAGCTTCAAAATACCTCCGCAACACGGTTTGTGGAGTTTTCGGTGAATATCAGGCCCCTAACTCTCAAAAAAGAACTTAGTCATTTTGCAAAAAATCCATGAACCCGGATATACAAAAAAACACAAAAAACGAGAAACTTAAAGACAAATTTTTTTCACTCGAAACAACCTAGAAAGACTTAAAATTTGTCTGCAACACGGTTTGCGGAGTTTTCGGTGAATATCAGGCCCCTAACTCTCAAAAAAGAACTTAGTCATTTTGCAAAAAATCCATGAGCCCGGATATACAAAAAAACTCAAAAAATTAGAAATTCAAACAAAAATTTTTTTTGACTCGAAACAACCTAGAAAGCTTTAAAATATGTCCGCAACACCGTTGGTGAAGTTTTCGGTGAATTTCAGGCCCGTAACTGTCAAAAAAGAACTAAGTCATTTTTCAAAAAATCCATGAGCCCGGATATACAAAAAAACTCAAAAAATGAGAAATTCAAACAAAAATTTTTTTTGACTCGAAACAACATAGAAAGCTTTAAAATACCTCCGCAACACGGTTTGTGGAGTTTTCGGTGAATTTCAGGCCCCTAACTCTCAAAAAAGAACTTAGTCATTTTGCAAAAAATCCATGACCCCGGATATACAAAAAAACTCAAAAAATGAGAAATTGAAGCAAAAAATTTTTTTTGACTCGAGACAACCTAGAAAGCTTTAAGATACGTCCGCAACACCGTTGGTGAAGTTTTCGATGAATTTCAGGCCCGTAACTCTCAAAAAAGAACTAAGTCATTTTTTAAAAAATCCATGACCCCGGATATACAAAAAAATTCAAAAATGAGAAATTTATACAAAATTTTTTTTTCAATCGAAACAACCTAGAAAGCTTTAAAATACGTCCGCAACACCGTTTGTGGAGTTTTCGATGAATTTCAGGCCCGTAACTCTCAAAAAAGAACTTTGTCATTTGTCAAAAAATTAATGATCCCAGATATACGAAAAAACTCAAAAAATGAGAAATTCGAACAAAAATTTGTTTTGACTCGAAACAACCTAGAAAGACTTAAAATACGTCCGCAACACCGTTTTTTTGAGTTTTCGGTGAATTTCATTCCCATAACTCTCAAAAAAGAACTTAGTCATTTTTCAAAAAATCCATGACCCCGGATATAAAAAAACTCAAAAAATGAGAAATTCAAACAAAAATTTTTTTTGACTCGAAACAACCTAGAAAGCTTTAAAATACCACCGCAACATCGTTGGTGAAGTTGTCGGTGAATTTCAGGCCCGTAACTGTCAAAAAAGAACTAAGTCATTTTTCAAAAAATCCATGACCCCGGATATAAAAAAACTCAAAAAATGAGAAATTCAAACAAAAATTTTTTTTGACTCGAAACAACCTAGAAAGCTTTAAAATACCACCGCAACATCGTTGGTGAAGTTGTCGGTGAATTTCAGGCCCGTAACTGTCAAAAAAGAACTAAGTCATTTTTCAAAAAAAAAAAACTCCAAAAATGAGAGATTCGAACAAAAATTTTTTTTGACTCGAAACAACCTAGAAAGACTTAAAATACGTAAAAAAACTCAAAAAATGAGAAATTCAAAAAAAAATTTTTTTTGACTCGAAACAACCTAGAAAGCTTTAAAATACCACCGCAACATCGTTGGTGAAGTTGTCGGTGAATTTCAGGCCCGTAACTGTCAAAAAAGAACTAAGTCATATTTCAAAAAATCCATGACCCCGGATATACAAAAAAACTCCAAAAATGAGAGATTCGAACAAAAATTTTTTTTGACTCGAAACAACCTAGAAAGACTTAAAATACGTCCGCAACACCGTTTGTTGAGTTTTCGGTAAATTTCAGGCCCCTAAGTCTCAAAAAAGAACTTAGTCATTTGTCAAAAAATCCATGATCCCGGATATACGAGAAAATCCAAAAAATGAGAAATTCAAACAAAAATTTTTTTTGACTCAAAACAACCTAGAAAGACTTAAAATACGTCCGCAACACCGTTTGTTGAGTTTTCGGTGAATTTCAGGCCCGTAACTGTCAAAAAAGAACTAAGTCATTTTTCAAAAAATCCATGACCCCGGATATACAAAAAAACAAAAAAAGTGACAAACTTATGGAAAATTTTTTTTTACTCGAAACAACCTAGAAAGACTTCAAATACCCCTGCAACACGTTTTGTTGAGTTTTCGATGAATTTCAGTCCCATAACTCCCAAAAAAGAACTTAGTCATTTTTCAAAAAATCCATGACCCCGGATAAAAAAAAACTCAAAAAATGAGAAATTCAAACAAAAATTTTTTTTGACTCGAAACAACCTAGAAAGCTTTAAAATACCTCCGCAACACGGTTTGTGGAGTTTTTGGTAAATATCAGGCCCCTAACTCTCAAAAAAGAACTTAGTCATTTTTCAAAAAATCCAAAAAATGATAAATTTATAAAAAAAATTTGTTCCTCTCAAAACAATCTAAAAGACCTTCAATTACGTTTCCAACACCATTTGTGGAGTTTCCGATAAAATTAAGACTTATTATATCAATCGAAAGATAACTTAGTCATATTGCAAAACACCGAATATGCAACAAAAAAAATTGTCAATTTTCAGAAAAAAAGTTTTCTTTTAAAAGAATTGAAAATGTTTTAAAATACCTTTCTTTGATAATTTAATGACTTTTCAGTGACCTTTCAAGTAATGTCTGAAAGAAAGAAGTGATGTCAAGGTTAAATATTTTTGTTCCCAAACATGGAAAAACTCATAAAATACTAAACTTTTAGGCACCAAATAGTTCCTTCAAAACAACCAAAAACAACACAATTCACGTTCGCAATATTATTAGACCAGCATCCGAAAGTTTTAATGCCCCTACTTCTAAGAAAAGAACTTAGACATTTTTCAAAAAACCTGTGACCACGCAATAGAAAATTCCCCAACAGAGAAATTTATACAAAATTTTTTTTTGACTCGAAACAACCTAGAAGGCTTTAAAATACGTCCGCAACACCGCTTGTGGAGTTTTCGGTGAATTTCAGGCCCGTAACTCTCAAAAAAGAACTAAGTCATTTTTCAAAAAATCCATGACCCCCGATATACAAAAAAACTCAAAAAATGAGAAATTCATACAAAATTTTTTTTGAATCGAAACAACCTAGAAAGCTTTAAAATACGTCCGCAATATCGTTTGTGGAGTTTTCGATGAATTTCAGGCCCGTAACTCTCAAAAAAGAACTAAGTCATTTTTCAAAAAATCCATGTCCCCGGATATACAAAAAAACTCAAAAAATGAGAAATTCATACAAAATTTTTTTTTGACTCGAAACAACCTAGAAAGACTTAAAATACGTCCGCAACACCGTTTGTTGAGTTTTCGGTAAATTTCAGGCCCCTAAGTCTCAAAAAAGAACTTAGTCATTTGTCAAAAAATCCATGATCCCGGATATACGAGAAAATCCAAAAAATGAGAAATTCAAACAAAAATTTTTTTTCACTCAAAACAACCTAGAAAGACTTAAAATACGTCCGCAACACCGTTTGTTGAGTTTTCGGTGAATTTCAGGCCCGTAACTGTCAAAAAAGAACTAAGTCATTTTTCAAAAAATCCATGACCCCGGATATACAAAAAAACAAAAAAAGTGAGAAACTTATGGAAAATTTTTTTTGACTCAAAACAACCTAGAAAGCTTTAAAATACCTCCGCAATATCGTTTGTGGAGTTTTCGATGAATTTCAGGCCCGTAACTCTCAAAAAAGAACTAAGTCATTTTTCAAAAAATCCATGTCCCCGGATATACAAAAAAACTCAAAAAATGAGAAATTCATACAAAATTTTTTTTTGACTCGAAACAACCAAGAAAGCTTTAAAATACGTCCGCAACACCGTTTGTGGAGTTTTCGATGAATTTCAGGCCCCTAACTCTCAAAAAAGAACTAAGTCCTTTTTCAAAAAATCCATGACCCCGGATATACAAAAAAACTCAAAAATGAGAAATTTATACAAAATTTTTTTTCACTCGAAACAACCTAGAAAGCTTTAAAATACGTCCGCAACACCGTTTGTGGAGTTTTCGATGAATTTCAGGCCCGTAACTCTCAAAAAAGAACTTTGTCATTTCTCAAAAAATCCATGACCCCGGATATACAAAAAAACTCAAAAAATGAGAAATTCAAACAAAAATTTTTTTAACCCGAAACAACATAGAAAGCTTCAAAATACCTCCGCAACACGGTTTGTGGAGTTTTCGGCGAATTTCAGGCCCGTAACTCTCAAAAAAGAACTAAGTCACTTTTCAAAAAATCCATGACCCCGGATATACAAAAAAACTCAAAAAATGAGAAATTCATACAAAATTTTTTTTTGACTCGAAACAACCTAGAAAGCTTTAAAATACGTCCGCAACACCGTTTGTGGAGTTTTCGATGAATTTCAGGCCCGTAACTCTCAAAAAAGAACTAAGTCATTTTTCAAAAAATCCATGACCCCGGATATACAAAAAAACTCAAAAATGAGAAATTTATACCAAATTTTTTTTTCACTCGAAACAACCTAGAAAGCTTTAAAATACGTCCGCAACACCGTTTGTGGAGTTTTCGATGAATTTCAGGCCCGTAACTCTCAAAAAAGAACTTTGTCATTTCTCAAAAAATCCATGACCCCGGATATACAAAAAAACTCAAAAAATGAGAAATTCAAACAAAAATTTTTTTTAACCCGAAACAACATAGAAAGCTTCAAAATACCTCCGCAACACGGTTTGTGGAGTTTTCGGTGAATATCAGGCCCCTAACTCTCAAAAAAGAACTTAGTCATTTTGCAAAAAATCCATGAACCCGGATATACAAAAAAACACAAAAAACGAGAAACTTAAAGACAAATTTTTTTCACTCGAAACAACCTAGAAAGACTTAAAATACGTCTGCAACACGGTTTGCGGAGTTTTCGGTGAATATCAGGCCCCTAACTCTCAAAAAAGAACTTAGTCATTTTGCAAAAAAACCATGACCCCGGATATACAAAAAAACTCAAAAAATGAGAAACTTAAAGAAAAATTTTTTTGACTCGAAACAACCTAGAAAGCTTTAAAATACGTCTGCAACACCGTTTGTTGAGTTTTCGGTGAATTTCAGTCCCATAACTCTCAAAAAAGAACTTAGTCATTTTTCAAAAAATCCATGAGCCCGGATATACAAAAAAACTCAAAAAATGAGAAATTCCAACAAAAATTTATTTTGACTCCAAACAACCTAGAAAGACTTAAAATACATCCGCAACACCGTTAATGGAGTTTTCGGTGAATTTCAGGCCCGTAACTCTCAAAAAAGAACTAAGTCATTTTTCAAAAAATCCATGACCCCGGATATACAAAAAAATTCAAAAATGAGAAATTTATACAAAATTTTTTTTTCAATCGAAACAACCTAGAAAGCTTTAAAATACGTCCGCAACACCATTTGTGGAGTTTTCGATGAATTTCAGGCCCGTAACTCTCAAAAAAGAACTTTGTCATTTCTCAAAAAATCCATGACCCCGGATATAGAAAAAAACTCAAAAAATGAGAAATTCAAACAAAAATTTTTTTTAACCCGAAACATCATAGAAAGCTTCAAAATACCTCCGCAACACGGTTTGTGGAGTTTTCGGTGAATATCAGGCCCCTAACTCTCAAAAAAGAACTTAGTCATTTTGCAAAAAATCCATGAACCCGGATATACAAAAAAACACAAAAAACGAGAAACTTAAAGACAAATTTTTTTCACTCGAAACAACCTAGAAAGACTTAAAATACGTCTGCAACACGGTTTGCGGAGTTTTCGGTGAATATCAGGCCTCTAACTCTCAAAAAAGAACTTAGTCATTTTTCAAAAAATCCATGAGCCCGGATATACAAAAAAACTCAAAAAATTAGAAATTCAAACAAAAATTTTTTTTGACACGAAACAACCTAGAAAGCTTTAAAATATGTCCGCAACACCGTTGGTGAAGTTTTCGGTGAATTTCAGGCCCGTAACTGTCAAAAAAGAACTAAGTCATTTTTCAAAAAATCCATGAGCCCGGATATACAAAAAAACTCAAAAAATGAGAAATTCAAACAAAAATTTTTTTTGACTCGAAACAACATAGAAAGCTTTAAAATACCTCCGCAACACGGTTTGTGGAGTTTTCGGTGAATTTCAGGCCCCTAACTCTCAAAAAAGAACTTAGTCATTTTGCAAAAAATCCATGACCCCGGATATACAAAAAAACTCAAAAAATGAGAAATTGAAGCAAAAAATTTTTTTTGACTCGAGACAACCTAGAAAGCTTTAAGATACGTCCGCAACACCGTTGGTGAAGTTTTCGGTGAATTTCAGGCCCGTAACTGTCAAAAAAGAACTAAGTCATTTTCCAAAAAATCCATGACCCTGGATATACAAAAGAACTCAAAAAATGAGAAATTCCAACAAAAATTTATTTTGACTCCAAACAACCTAGAAAGACTTAAAATACATCCGCAACACCGTTTGTGGAGTTTTCGATGAATTTCAGGCCCGTAACTCTCAAAAAAGAACTAAGTCATTTTTCAAAAAATCCATGACCCCGGATATACAAAAAAATTCAAAAATGAGAAATTTATACAAAATTTTTTTTTCAATCGAAACAACCTAGAAAGCTTTAAAATACGTCCGCAACACCGTTTGTGGAGTTTTCGATGAATTTCAGGCCCGTAACTCTCAAAAAAGAACTTTGTCATTTCTCAAAAAATCCATGACCCCGGATATAGAAAAAAACTCAAAAAATGAGAAATTCAAACAAAAATTTTTTTTAACCCGAAACATCATAGAAAAATTCAAAATACCTCCGCAACACAGTTTGTGGAGTTTTCGGTGAATATCAGGCCCCTAACTCTCAAAAAAGAACTTAGTCATTTTGCAAAAAATCCATGAACCCGGATATACAAAAAAACACAAAAAACGAGAAACTTAAAGACAAA
Organism: Rhopilema esculentum; assembly: GCF_057945365.1. Lineage (NCBI taxonomy): Eukaryota > Metazoa > Cnidaria > Scyphozoa > Rhizostomeae > Rhizostomatidae > Rhopilema > Rhopilema esculentum. Next base: position 4,386,856 of record NC_142830.1, on the reverse strand, counting down.
TTTTTTTCACTCGAAACAACCTAGAAAGACTTAAAATACGTCTGCAACACGGTTTGCGGAGTTTTCGGTGAATATCAGGCCCCTAACTCTCAAAAAAGAACTTAGTCATTTTGCAAAAAATCCATGACCCCGGATATACAAAAAAACTCAAAAAATGAGAAACTTAAAGAAAAATTTTTTTGACTCGAAACAACCTAGAAAGCTTTAAAATACGTCTGCAACACCGTTTGTTGAGTTTTCGGTGAATTTCAGTCCCATAACTCTCAAAAAAAAACTTAGTCATTTTTCAAAAAATCCATGAGCCCGGATATACAAAAAAACTCAAAAAATGAGAAATTCAAACAAAAATTTTTTTTGACTCGAAACAACATAGAAAGCTTTAAAATACCTCCGCAACACGGTTTGTGGAGTTTTCGGTGAATTTCAGGCCCCTAACTCTCAAAAAAGAACTTAGTCATTTTGCAAAAAATCCATGACCCCGGATATACAAAAAAACTCAAAAAATGAGAAATTGAAGCAAAAAATTTTTTTTGACTCGAGACAACCTAGAAAGCTTTAAGATACGTCCGCAACACCGTTGGTGAAGTTTTCGGTGAATTTCAGGCCCGTAACTGTCAAAAAAGAACTAAGTCATTTTCCAAAAAATCCATGACCCTGGATATACAAAAAAACTCAAAAAATGAGAAATTCCAACAAAAATTTATTTTGACTCCAAACAACCTAGAAAGACTTAAAATACATCCGCAACACCGTTTGTGGAGTTTTCGATGAATTTCAGGCCCGTAACTCTCAAAAAAGAACTAAGTCATTTTTCAAAAAATCCATGACCCCGGATATACAAAAAAATTCAAAAATGAGAAATTTATACAAAATTTTTTTTTCAATCGAAACAACCTAGAAAGCTTTAAAATACGTCCGCAACACCGTTTGTGGAGTTTTCGATGAATTTCAGGCCCGTAACTCTCAAAAAAGAACTTTGTCATTTCTCAAAAAATCCATGACCCCGGATATAGAAAAAAACTCAAAAAATGAGAAATTCAAACAAAAATTTTTTTTAACCCGAAACATCATAGAAAGCTTCAAAATACCTCCGCAACACGGTTTGTGGAGTTTTCGGTGAATATCAGGCCCCTAACTCTCAAAAAAGAACTTAGTCATTTTGCAAAAAATCCATGAACCCGGATATACAAAAAAACACAAAAAACGAGAAACTTAAAGACAAATTTTTTTCACTCGAAACAACCTAGAAAGACTTAAAATACGTCTGCAACACGGTTTGCGGAGTTTTCGGTGAATATCAGGCCCCTAACTCTCAAAAAAGAACTTAGTCATTTTTCAAAAAATCCATGAGCCCGGATATACAAAAAAAACTCAAAAAATTAGAAATTCAAACAAAAATTTTTTTTGACTCGAAACAACCTAGAAAGCTTTAAAATATGTCCGCAACACCGTTGGTGAAGTTTTCGGTGAATTTCAGGCCCGTAACTGTCAAAAAAGAACTAAGTCATTTTTCAAAAAATCCATGAGCCCGGATATACAAAAAAACTCAAAAAATGAGAAATTCAAACAAAAATTTTTTTTGACTCGAAACAACATAGAAAGCTTTAAAATACCTCCGCAACACGGTTTGTGGAGTTTTCGGTGAATTTCAGGCCCCTAACTCTCAAAAAAGAACTTAGTCATTTTGCAAAAAATCCATGACCCCGGATATACAAAAAAACTCAAAAAATGAGAAATTGAAGCAAAAAATTTTTTTTGACTCGAGACAACCTAGAAAGCTTTAAGATACGTCCGCAACACCGTTGGTGAAGTTTTCGGTGAATTTCAGGCCCGTAACTGTCAAAAAAGAACTAAGTCATTTTCCAAAAAATCCATGACCCTGGATATACAAAAAAACTCAAAAAATGAGAAATTCCAACAAAAATTTATTTTGACTCCAAACAACCTAGAAAGACTTAAAATACATCCGCAACACCGTTTGTGGAGTTTTCGATGAATTTCAGGCCCGTAACTCTCAAAAAAGAACTAAGTCATTTTTCAAAAAATCCATGACCCTGGATATACAAAAAAACTCAAAAAATGAGAAATTCCAACAAAAATTTATTTTGACTCCAAACAACCTAGAAAGACTTAAAATACATCCGCAACACCGTTTGTGGAGTTTTCGATGAATTTCAGGCCCGTAACTCTCAAAAAAGAACTAAGTCATTTTTCAAAAAATCCATGACCCTGGATATACAAAAAAATTCAAAAATGAGAAATTTATACAAAATTTTTTTTTCAATCGAAACAACCTAGAAAGCTTTAAAATACGTCCGCAACACCGTTTGTGGAGTTTTCGATGAATTTCAGGCCCGTAACTCTCAAAAAAGAACTTTGTCATTTCTCAAAAAATCCATGACCCCGGATATAGAAAAAAACTCAAAAAATGAGAAATTCAAACAAAAATTTTTTTTAACCCGAAACATCATAGAAAGCTTCAAAATACCTCCGCAACACGGTTTGTGGAGTTTTCGGTGAATATCAGGCCCCTAACTCTCAAAAAAGAACTTAGTCATTTTGCAAAAAATCCATGAACCCGGATATACAAAAAAACACAAAAAACGAGAAACTTAAAGACAAATTTTTTTCACTCGAAACAACCTAGAAAGACTTAAAATACGTCTGCAACACGGTTTGCGGAGTTTTCGGTGAATATCAGGCCCCTAACTCTCAAAAAAGAACTTAGTCATTTTTCAAAAAATCCATGAGCCCGGATATACAAAAAAAACTCAAAAAATTAGAAATTCAAACAAAAATTTTTTTTGACTCGAAACAACCTAGAAAGCTTTAAAATATGTCCGCAACAATGTTGGTGAAGTTTTCGGTGAATTTCAGGCCCGTAACTGTCAAAAAAGAACTAAGTCATTTTTCAAAAAATCCATGAGCCCGGATATACAAAAAAAACTCAAAAAATGAGAAATTCAAACAAAAATTTTTTTTGACTCGAAACAACATAGAAAGCTTTAAAATACCTCCGCAACACGGTTTGTGGAGTTTTCGGTGAATTTCAGGCCCCTAACTCTCAAAAAAGAACTTAGTCATTTTGCAAAAAATCCATGACCCCGGATATACAAAAAAACTCAAAAAATGAGAAATTGTAGCAAAAAATTTTTTTTGACTCGAGACAACCTAGAAAGCTTTAAGATACGTCCGCAACACCGTTGGTGAAGTTTTCGGTGAATTTCAGGCCCGTAACTGTCAAAAAAGAACTAAGTCATTTTCCAAAAAATCCATGACCCTGGATATACAAAAAAACTCAAAAAATGAGAAATTCCAACAAAAATTTATTTTGACTCCAAACAACCTAGAAAGACTTAAAATACATCCGCAACACCGTTTGTGGAGTTTTCGATGAATTTCAGGCCCGTAACTCTCAAAAAAGAACTAAGTCATTTTTCAAAAAATCCATGACCCCGGATATACAAAAAAATTCAAAAATGAGAAATTTATACAAAATTTTTTTTCAATCGAAACAACCTAGAAAGCTTTAAAATACGTCCGCAACACCGTTTGTGGAGTTTTCGATGAATTTCAGGCCCGTAACTCTCAAAAAAGAACTTTGTCATTTCTCAAAAAATCCATGACCCCGGATATAGAAAAAAACTCAAAAAATGAGAAATTCAAACAAAAATTTTTTTTTAACCGAAACATCATAGAAAGCTTCAAAATACCTCCGCAACACGGTTTGTGGAGTTTTCGGTGAATATCAGGCCCCTAACTCTCAAAAAAGAACGTAGTCATTTTGCAAAAAATCCATGAACCCGGATATACAAAAAAACACAAAAAACGAGAAACTTAAAGACAAATTTTTTTCACTCGAAACAACCTAGAAAGACTTAAAATACGTCTGCAACACGGTTTGCGGAGTTTTCGGTGAATATCAGGCCCCTAACTCTCAAAAAAGAACTTAGTCATTTTTCAAAAAATCCATGAGCCCGGATATACAAAAAAACTCAAAAAATTAGAAATTCAAACAAAAATTTTTTTGACTCGAAACAACCTAGAAAGCTTTAAGATACGTCCGCAACACCGTTGGTGAAGTTTTCGGTGAATTTCAGGCCCGTAACTGTCAAAAAAAAACTAAGTCATTTTCCAAAAAATCCATGACCCGGGATATGCAAAAAATTTCCAAAAATGAGAAATTTATACAAAAATTTTTTCGACTCAAAATATTCGAGAGAGCTTTAAAATACCTCCGCAACACCGTTTGTAGAGTTTTCGATGAATTTCAGGCCCGTAACTGTCTAAAAAGAACTAAGTCGTTTGTCAAAAAATCCATGATCCCGGATATACAAAAAAACTCAAAAAATGAGAAATTTAAACAAAAATTTTTTTCACTCGAAACAACCTAGAAAGACTTAAAATACGTCCGCAACACGGTTTGCGGAGTTTTCGATGAATTTCAGGCCCGTAACTCTCAAAAAAGAACTTTGTCATTTCTCAAAAAATCCATGACCCCGGATATACAAAAAAACTCAAAAAATGAGAAATTCAAACAAAAATTTTTTTTTCACTCGAAACAACCTAGAAAGCTTTAAAATACGTCCGCAACACCGTTTGTGGAGTTTTCGATGAATTTCAGGCCCGTAACTCTCAAAAAAGAACTTTGTCATTTCTCAAAAAATCCATGACCCCGGATATACAAAAAAACTCAAAAAATGAGAAATTCAAACAAAAATTTTTTTTGACCCGAAACAACATAGAAAGCTTCAAAATACCTCCGCAACACGGTTTGTGGAGTTTTCGGTGAATATCAGGCCCCTAACTCTCAAAAAAGAACTTAGTCATTTTGCAAAAATCCATGACCCCGGATATACGAAAAAACTCAAAAAATGAGAAATTCAAACAAAAATTTTTTTTGACTCGAAAGAACCTAGAAAGCTCTAAAATACGTCCGCAACACCGTTTGTGGAGTTTTCAATGAATTTCAGGCCCGTAACTCTCAAAGAAGAACTTTGTCATTTCTCAAAAAATCCATGACCCCGGATATACAAAAAAACTCAAAAAATGAGAAATTCAAACAAAAATTTTTTTTGACCCGAAACAACATAGAAAGCTTCAAAATACCTCCGCAACACGGTTTGTGGAGTTTTCGGTAAATATCAGGCCCCTAACTCTCAAAAAAGAACTTAGTCATTTTGCAAAAAATCCATGACCCCGGATATACAAAAAAACACAAAAAATGAGAAACTTAAAGACAAATTTTTTTCACTCGAAACAACGTAGAAAGACTTAAAATACGTCCGCAACACGTTTTGCGGAGTTTTCGGTGAATATTAGGCCCCTAACTCTCAAAAAAGAACTTAGTCATTTTGCAAAAAATCCATGACCCCGGATATACAAAAAAACTCAAAAAATGAGAAATTCAAACAAAAATTTTCTTTGCCCCGAAACAACATAGAAAGCTTTAAAATACCTCCGCAACACGGTTTGTGGAGTTTTCGGTGAATATCAGGCCCCTAACTCTCAAAAAAGAACTTAGTCATTTTGCAAAAAATCCATGACCCCGGATATACAAAAAAACACAAAAAATGAGAAACTTAAAGACAATTTTTTTTCACTCGAAACAACCTAGAAAGACTTAAAATACGTCCGCAACACGGTTTGCGGAGTTTTCGATGAATTTCAGGCCCGTAACTCTCAAAAAAGAACTTTGTCATTTCTCAAAAAATCCATGACCCCGGATATACAAAAAAACTCAAAAAATGAGAAATTCAAACAAAAATTTTTTTTCACTCGAAACAACCTAGAAAGCTTTAAAATACGTCCGCAACACCGTTTGTGGAGTTTTCGATGAATTTCAGGCCCGTAACTCTCAAAAAAGAACTTTGTCATTTCTCAAAAAATCCATGACCCCGGATATACAAAAAAACTCAAAAAATGAGAAATTCAAACAAAAATTTTTTTTGACCCGAAACAACCTAGAAAGCTTTAAAATACGTCCGCAACACCGTTTGTGGAGTTTTCGATGAATTTCAGGCCCGTAACTCTCAAAAAAGAACTTTGTCATTTCTCAAAAAATCCATGACCCCGGATATACAAAAAAACTCAAAAAATGAGAAATTTAAACAAAAATTTTTTTTGACTCGAAACAACCTAGAAAGCTTTAAAATACGTCCGCAACACGGTTTGTGGGGTTTTCGGTGAATTTCAGGCCCGTGACTCTCAAAAAAGAACTTAGTCATTTTTCTTAAAATCCATGACCTCGGATATACAAAAAAACTCAAAAAATGATAAATTCAAACAAAATTTTTTTTGACTCGAAACAACCTAGAAAGTTTTAAAATACGTCTGCATTACCGTTTGTGAAGTTTTCAATGAATTTCAGGCCCGTACCTGTCTAAAAAGAACTAAGTCGTTTGTCAAAAAATCCATGACCCCGGATATACAAAAAAACTCAAAAAATGAGAAATTTAAACAAAAATTTTTTTTGACTCGAAACAACCTAGAAAGCTTTAAAATACGTCCGCAACACTGTTTGTGGAGTTTTCGGTGAATTTCAGGCCCGTCAGTCTCAAAAAAGAACTTAGTCATTTTTCAAAAAATCCATGACCCCGGATATACAAAAAAACTCAAAAAATGAGAAATTCAAACAAAAAATTTTTTGAGTCAAAACAAACTAGAAAGCTTTAAAATACGTCCGCAACATCGTTTGTAGAGTTTTCGATGAATTTCAGGCACGTAACTCTCAAAAAAGAACTTGGTCATTTTTCAAAAAATCCATGACCCCCGATATACAAAAAAACTCAAAAGATGAGAAATTTAAACAACAATTTTTTTACTCAAAACAACCTAGAAAGACTTAAAATACGTCCGCAACACCGTTTGTGAAGTTTTCGGTGAATTTCAGGCCCGTCAGTCTCAAAAAAGAACTTAGTCATTTTTCAAAAAATCCATGACCCCAGATATACAAAAAAACTCAAAAAATGAGAAATTTCTACAAAAGTTTTTTTGCTCGAAACAGTCTAAAAAGATTTAAAATACGTCCGCAACACCGTTTGTGGAGTTTTCAATGAATTTCAGGCCATTGACTTTGAAAAAAGAACTTAGTCATTTTTCAAAAAATCCATGACCCCGGATATACAAAAAAACTCAAAAAATGAGAAATTTCTACAAAAGTTTTTTTTGGCTCGAAACAGTCTAAAAAGATTTAAAATACGTCCGCAACACCGTTTGTGGAGTTTTCAATGAATTTCAGGCCATTAACTTTCAAAAAAGAACTTAGTCATTTTTCAAAAAATCCATGACCCCGGATATACAAAAAAACTCAAAAAATGAGAAATTTCTACAAAAGTTTTTTTTGGCTCGAAACAGTCTAAAAAGATTTAAAATACGTCCGCAACACCGTTTGTGGAGTTTTCAATGAATTTCAGGCCATTAACTTTCAAAAAAGAACTTAGTCATTTTTCAAAAAATTCATGACCCCGGATATACAAAAAAACTCAAAAAATGAGAAATTTCTACAAAAGTTTTTTTTGGCTCGAAACAGTCTAAAAAGATTTAAAATACGTCCGCAACACCCTTTGTAGAGTTTTCAATGAATTTCAGGCCCGTAACTCTCAAAAGAGAACTTAGTCATTTTTCAAAAAATCCATGACCCCGGATATACAAAAAAACTATAAAAATGAGAAAATTAAACACAAATATATTTTGACTCGAAACAACCTAGAAAGCTTTAAAATACGTCCTCAACACCGTTTGTGGAGTTTTCGATGAATTTCAGGCCCGTAACTCTCAAAAAAGAACTTTGTCATTTCTCAAAAAATCCATGACCCCGGATATACAAAAAAACTCAAAAAATGAGAAATTCAAACAAAAATTTTTTTTGACCCGGAACAACATAGAAAGCTTCAAAATACGTCCGCAACACCGTTTGTGGAGTTTTCGATGAATTTCAGGCCCATAACTCTCAAAAAAGAACTTTGTCATTTCTCAAAATATCCATGACCCCGGATATACAAAAAAACTCAAAAAATGAGAAATTCAAACAAAAATTTTTTTGACCTGAAACAACATAGAAAGCTTTAAAATACCTCCGCAACACGGTTTGTGGAGTTTTCGGTGAATATCAGGCCCCTAACTCTCAAAAAAAAACTTAGTCATTTTGCAAAAAATCCATGACCCCGGATATACAAAAAAACACAAAAAATGAGAAACTTAAAGACAAATTTTTTTCACTTGAAACAACCTAGAAAGACTTAAAATACGTCCGCAACACGGTTTGTGGAGTTCTCGGTGAATATCAGGCCCCTAACTCTCAAAAAAGAACTTAGTCATTTTGCAAAAAATCCATGACCCCGGATATACAAAAAAACTCAAAAAATGAAAAACTTAAAGAAAATTTTTTTTGACTCGAAACAACCTAGAAAGCTTTAAAATACGTCCGCAACACGGTTTGTGGAGTTTTCGGTGAATTTCAGGCCCGTGACTCTCAAAAAAGAACTTAGTCATTTTTCTTAAAATCCATGACCTCGGATATACAAAAAAACTCAAAAAATGATAAATTCAAACAAAATTTTTTTTGACTCGAAACAACCTAGAAAGTTTTAAAATACGTCTGCAACACCGTTTGTGAAGTTTTCGATGAATTTTTAGGCCCCTAACTGTCTAAAAAGAACTAAGTCGTTTGTCAAAAAATCCATGATCCCGGATATACAAAAAAACTCAAAAAATGAGAAATTTAAACAAAAATTTTTTTTGACTCGAAACAACCTAGAAAGCTTTAAAATACGTCCGCAACACGGTTTGTGGAGTTTTCGGTGAATTTCAGGCCTGTGACTCTCAAAAAAGAACTTAGTCATTTTTCTTAAAATCCATGATCCCGGATATACAAAAAAACTCAAAAAATGAGAAATTTAAACAAAAATTTTTTTTGACTCGAAACAACCTAGAAAGCTTTAAAATACGTCCGCAACACGGTTTGTGGAGTTTTCGGTGAATTTCAGGCCTGTGACTCTCAAAAAAGAACTTAGTCATTTTTCTTAAAATCCATGACCTCGGATATACAAAAAAACTCAAAAAATGAGAAATTCAAACAAAAAAATTTTTTGAGTCAAAACAAACTAGAAAGCTTTAAAATACGTCCGCAACATCGTTTGTAGAGTTTTCGATGAATTTCAGGCACGTAACTCTCAAAAAAGAACTTGGTCATTTTTCAAAAAATCCATGACCCCGGATATACAAAAAAACTCAAAAGATGAGAAATTTAAACAACAATTTTTTTTACTCAAAACAACCTAGAAAGACTTAAAATACGTCCGCAACACCGTTTGTGAAGTTTTCGGTGAATTTCAGGCCCGTCAGTCTCAAAAAAGAACTTAGTCATTTTTCAAAAAATCCATGACCCCGGATATACAAAAAAACTCAAAAAATGAGAAATTTCTACAAAAGTTTTTTTTGGCTCGAAACAACCTAGAAAGCTTTAAAATACGTCCTCAACACCGTTTGTGGAGTTTTCGATGAATTTCAGGCCCGTAATTCTCAAAAGAGAACTTAGTCATTTTTCAAAAAATCCATGACCCGGGATATGCAAAAAAATTCCAAAAATGAGAAATTTATACAAAAATTTTTTCGACTCAAAATATTCGAGAGAGCTTTAAAATACCCCCGCAACACCGTTGGTGTAGTTTTCAATGAATTTCAGGCCCGTAACTCTCAAAAAAGAACTTAGTCATTTTTCAAAAAATCCATGACCCCGGATATACAAAAAAACTCAAAAAATGAGAAATTTCTACAAAAGTTTTTTTTGGCTCGAAACAGTCTAAAAAGATTTAAAATACGTCCGCAACACCGTTTGTGGAGTTTTCAATGAATTTCAGGCCATTAACTTTCAAAAAAGAACTTAGTCATTTTTCAAAAAATCCATGACCCCGGATATACAAAAAAACTCAAAAAATGAGAAATTTCTACAAAAGTTTTTTTTGGCTCGAAACAGTCTAAAAAGATTTAAAATACGTCCGCAACACCGTTTGTGGAGTTTTCAATGAATTTCAGGCCATTAACTTTCAAAAAAGAACTTAGTCATTTTTCAAAAAATCCATGACCCCGGATATACAAAAAAACTCAAAAAATGAGAAATTTCTACAAAAGTTTTTTTTGGCTCGAAACAGTCTAAAAAGATTTAAAATACGTCCGCAACACCGTTTGTGGAGTTTTCAATGAATTTCAGGCCATTAACTTTCAAAAAAGAACTTAGTCATTTTTCAAAAAATCCATGACCCCGGATATACAAAAAAACTCAAAAAATGAGAAATTTCTACAAAAGTTTTTTTTGGCTCGAAACAGTCTAAAAAGATTTAAAATACGTCCGCAACACCGTTTGTGGAGTTTTCAATGAATTTCAGGCCATTAACTTTCAAAAAAGAACTTAGTCATTTTTCAAAAAATTCATGACCCCGGATATACAAAAAAACTCAAAAAATGAGAAATTTCTACAAAAGTTTTTTTTGGCTCGAAACAGTCTAAAAAGATTTAAAATACGTCCGCAACACCCTTTGTAGAGTTTTCAATGAATTTCAGGCCCGTAACTCTCAAAAGAGAACTTAGTCATTTTTCAAAAAATCCATGACCCCGGATATACAAAAAAACTATAAAAATGAGAAAATTAAACACAAATATATTTTGACTCGAAACAACCTAGAAAGCTTTAAAATACGTCCTCAACACCGTTTGTGGAGTTTTCGATGAATTTCAGGCCCGTAACTCTCAAAAAAGAACTTTGTCATTTCTCAAAAAATCCATGACCCCGGATATACAAAAAAACTCAAAAAATGAGAAATTCAAACAAAAATTTTTTTTGACCCGGAACAACATAGAAAGCTTCAAAATACGTCCGCAACACCGTTTGTGGAGTTTTCGATGAATTTCAGGCCCATAACTCTCAAAAAAGAACTTTGTCATTTCTCAAAATATCCATGACCCCGGATATACAAAAAAACTCAAAAAATGAGAAATTCAAACAAAAATTTTTTTGACCTGAAACAACATAGAAAGCTTTAAAATACCTCCGCAACACGGTTTGTGGAGTTTTCGGTGAATATCAGGCCCCTAACTCTCAAAAAAAAACTTAGTCATTTTGCAAAAAATCCATGACCCCGGATATACAAAAAAACACAAAAAATGAGAAACTTAAAGACAAATTTTTTTCACTTGAAACAACCTAGAAAGACTTAAAATACGTCCGCAACACGGTTTGTGGAGTTTTCGGTGAATATCAGGCCCCTAACTCTCAAAAAAGAACTTAGTCATTTTGCAAAAAATCCATGACCCCGGATATACAAAAAAACTCAAAAAATGAAAAACTTAAAGAAAATTTTTTTTGACTCGAAACAACCTAGAAAGACTTAAAATACTTCCGCAACAGGGTTTGTTGAGTTTTCGGTGAATTTCAGTCCCATAACTCTCAAAGAAGAACTTAGTCATTTTTCAAAAAATCCATGACCCGGGATATGCAAAAAATTTCCAAAAATGAGAAATTTATACAAAAATTTTTTCAACTCAAAATATTCGAGAGAGCTTTAAAATACCTCCGCAACACCGTTTGTAGAGTTTTCGATGAATTTCAGGCCCGTAACTGTCTAAAAAGAACTAAGTCGTTTGTCAAAAAATCCATGATCCCGGATATACAAAAAAACTCAAAAAATGAGAAATTTAAACAAAAATTTTTTTTGACTCGAAACAACCTAGAAAGCTTTAAAATACGTCCGCAACACGGTTTGTGGAGTTTTCGGTGAATTTCAGGCCCGTGACTCTCAAAAAAGAACTTAGTCATTTTTCTTAAAATCCATGACCTCGGATATACAAAAAAACTCAAAAAATGATAAATTCAAACAAAATTTTTTTTGACTCGAAACAACCTAGAAAGTTTTAAAATACGTCTGCAACACCGTTTGTGAAGTTTTCGATGAATTTTTAGGCCCCTAACTGTCTAAAAAGAACTAAGTCGTTTGTCAAAAAATCCATGATCCCGGATATACAAAAAAACTCAAAAAATGAGAAATTTAAACAAAAATTTTTTTTGACTCGAAACAACCTAGAAAGCTTTAAAATACGTCCGCAACACGGTTTGTGGAGTTTTCGGTGAATTTCAGGCCTGTGACTCTCAAAAAAGAACTTAGTCATTTTTCTTAAAATCCATGATCCCGGATATACAAAAAAACTCAAAAAATGAGAAATTTAAACAAAAATTTTTTTTGACTCGAAACAACCTAGAAAGCTTTAAAATACGTCCGCAACACGGTTTGTGGAGTTTTCGGTGAATTTCAGGCCTGTGACTCTCACAAAAGAACTTAGTCATTTTTCTTAAAATCCATGACCTCGGATATACAAAAAAACTCAAAAAATGAGAAATTCAAACAAAAAAATTTTTTGAGTCAAAACAAACTAGAAAGCTTTAAAATACGTCCGCAACATCGTTTGTAGAGTTTTCGATGAATTTCAGGCACGTAACTCTCAAAAAAGAACTTGGTCATTTTTCAAAAAATCCATGACCCCGGATATACAAAAAAACTCAAAAGATGAGAAATTTAAACAACAATTTTTTTTACTCAAAACAACCTAGAAAGACTTAAAATACGTCCGCAACACCGTTTGTGAAGTTTTCGGTGAATTTCAGGCCCGTCAGTCTCAAAAAAGAACTTAGTCATTTTTCAAAAAATCCATGACCCCGGATATACAAAAAAACTCAAAAAATGAGAAATTTCTACAAAAGTTTTTTTTGGCTCGAAACAACCTAGAAAGCTTTAAAATACGTCCTCAACACCGTTTGTGGAGTTTTCGATGAATTTCAGGCCCGTAATTCTCAAAAGAGAACTTAGTCATTTTTCAAAAAATCCATGACCCGGGATATGCAAAAAAATTCCAAAAATGAGAAATTTATACAAAAATTTTTTCGACTCAAAATATTCGAGAGAGCTTTAAAATACCCCCGCAACACCGTTGGTGTAGTTTTCAATGAATTTCAGGCCCGTAACTCTCAAAAAAGAACTTAGTCATTTTTCAAAAAATCCATGACCCCGGATATACAAAAAAACTCAAAAAATGAGAAATTTCTACAAAAGTTTTTTTTGGCTCGAAACAGTCTAAAAAGATTTAAAATACGTCCGCAACACCGTTTGTGGAGTTTTCAATGAATTTCAGGCCATTAACTTTCAAAAAAGAACTTAGTCATTTTTCAAAAAATCCATGACCCCGGATATACAAAAAAACTCAAAAAATGAGAAATTTCTACAAAAGTTTTTTTTGGCTCGAAACAGTCTAAAAAGATTTAAAATACGTCCGCAACACCGTTTGTGGAGTTTTCAATGAATTTCAGGCCATTAACTTTCAAAAAAGAACTTAGTCATTTTTCAAAAAATTCATGACCCCGGATATACAAAAAAACTCAAAAAATGAGAAATTTCTACAAAAGTTTTTTTTGGCTCGAAACAGTCTAAAAAGATTTAAAATACGTCCGCAACACCCTTTGTAGAGTTTTCAATGAATTTCAGGCCCGTAACTCTCAAAAGAGAACTTAGTCATTTTTCAAAAAATCCATGACCCCGGATATACAAAAAAACTATAAAAATAAGAAAATTAAACACAAATATATTTTGACTCGAAACAACCTAGAAAGCTTTAAAATACGTCCTCAACACCGTTTGTGGAGTTTTCGATGAATTTCAGGCCCGTAACTCTCAAAAAAGAACTTTGTCATTTCTCAAAAAATCCATGACCCCGGATATACAAAAAAACTCAAAAAATGAGAAATTCAAACAAAAATTTTTTTTGACAAGGAACAACATAGAAAGCTTCAAAATACGTCCGCAACACCGTTTGTGGAGTTTTCGATGAATTTCAGGCCCATAACTCTCAAAAAAGAACTTTGTCATTTCTCAAAATATCCATGACCCCGGATATACAAAAAAACTCAAAAAATGAGAAATTCAAACAAAAATTTTTTTGACCTGAAACAACATAGAAAGCTTTAAAATACCTCCGCAACACGGTTTGTGGAGTTTTCGGTGAATATCAGGCCCCTAACTCTCAAAAAAAAACTTAGTCATTTTGCAAAAAATCCATGACCCAGGATATACAAAAAAACACAAAAAATGAGAAACTTAAAGACAAATTTTTTTCACTTGAAACAACCTAGAAAGACTTAAAATACGTCCGCAACACGGTTTGTGGAGTTTTCGGTGAATATCAGGCCCCTAACTCTCAAAAAAGAACTTAGTCATTTTGCAAAAAATCCATGATCCCGGATATACAAAAAAACTCAAAAAATGAGAAATTTAAACAAAAATTTTTTTTGACTCGAAACAACCTAGAAAGCTTTAAAATACGTCCGCAACACGGTTTGTGGAGTTTTCGGTGAATTTCAGGACCCTAACTCTCAAAAAAGAACAACCTACAAAGACTTAAAATACGTCCCCAACACCGTTTGTGGAGTTTTCGATAAATTTCAGGCCCGTAACTCTCAAAAAAGAACTAAGTCATTTTTCAAAAAATCCATGACCCCGGATATACAAAAAAACTCAAAAGATGAGAAATTTAAACAACAATTTTTTTTACTCAAAACAACCTAGAAAGACTTAAAATACGTCCGCAACACCGTTTGTGAAGTTTTCGGTGAATTTCAGGCCCGTCAGTCTCAAAAAAGAACTTAGTCATTTTTCAAAAAATCCATGACCCCGGATATACAAAAAAACTCAAAAAATGAGAAATTTCTACAAAAGTTTTTTTTGGCTCGAAACAGTCTAAAAAGATTTAAAATACGTCCGCAACACCGTTTGTGGAGTTTTCAATGAATTTCAGGCCATTAACTTTCAAAAAAGAACTTAGTCATTTTTCAAAAAATCCATGACCCCGGATATACAAAAAGACTCAAAAAATGAGAAATTTCTACAAAAGTTTTTTTTGGCTCGAAACAGTCTAAAAAGATTTAAAATACGTCCGCAACACCGTTTGTGGAGTTTTCAATGAATTTCAGGCCATTAACTTTCAAAAAAGAACTTAGTCATTTTTCAAAAAATCCATGACCCCGGATATACAAAAAAACTCAAAAAATGAGAAATTTCTACAAAAGTTTTTTTTGGCTCGAAACAACCTAGAAAGCTTTAAAATACGTCCTCAACACCGTTTGTGGAGTTTTCGATGAATTTCAGGCCCGTAATTCTCAAAAGAGAACTTAGTCATTTTTCAAAAAATCCATGACCCGGGATATGCAAAAAAATTCCAAAAATGAGAAATTTATACAAAAATTTTTTCGACTCAAAATATTCGAGAGAGCTTTAAAATACCCCCGCAACACCGTTGGTGTAGTTTTCAATGAATTTCAGGCCCGTAACTCTCAAAAAAGAACTTAGTCATTTTTCAAAAAATCCATGACCCCGGATATACAAAAAAACTCAAAAAATGAGAAATTTCTACAAAATTTTTTTTCGGCTCGAAACAGTCTAAAAAGATTTAAAATACGTCCGCAACACCGTTTGTGGAGTTTTCAATGAATTTCAGGCCATTAACTTTCAAAAAAGAACTTAGTCATTTTTCAAAAAATCCATGACCCCGGATATACAAAAAAACTCAAAAAATGAGAAATTTCTACAAAAGTTTTTTTTGGCTCGAAACAGTCTAAAAAGATTTAAAATACGTCCGCAACACCGTTTGTGGAGTTTTCAATGAATTTCAGGCCATTAACTTTCAAAAAAGAACTTAGTCATTTTTCAAAAAATTCATGACCCCGGATATACAAAAAAACTCAAAAAATGAGAAATTTCTACAAAAGTTTTTTTTGGCTCGAAACAGTCTAAAAAGATTTAAAATACTTCCGCAACACCCTTTGTAGAGTTTTCAATGAATTTCAGGCCCGTAACTCTCAAAAGAGAACTTAGTCATTTTTCAAAAAATCCATGACCCCGGATATACAAAAAAACTATAAAAATGAGAAAATTAAACACAAATATATTTTGACTCGAAACAACCTAGAAAGCTTTAAAATACGTCCTCAACACCGTTTGTGGAGTTTTCGATGAATTTCAGGCCCGTAACTCTCAAAAAAGAACTTTGTCATTTCTCAAAAAATCCATGACCCCGGATATACAAAAAAACTCAAAAAATGAGAAATTCAAACAAAAATTTTTTTTGACCCGGAACAACATAGAAAGCTTCAAAATACGTCCGCAACACCGTTTGTGGAGTTTTCGATGAATTTCAGGCCCATAACTCTCAAAAAAGAACTTTGTCATTTCTCAAAATATCCATGACCCCGGATATACAAAAAAACTCAAAAAATGAGAAATTCAAACAAAAATTTTTTTGACCTGAAACAACATAGAAAGCTTTAAAATACCTCCGCAACACGGTTTGTGGAGTTTTCGGTGAATATCAGGCCCCTAACTCTCAAAAAAAAACTTAGTCATTTTGCAAAAAATCCATGACCCCGGATATACAAAAAAACACAAAAAATGAGAAACTTAAAGACAAATTTTTTTCACTTGAAACAACCTAGAAAGACTTAAAATACGTCCGCAACACAGTTTGTGGAGTTTTCGGTGAATATCAGGCCCCTAACTCTCAAAAAAGAACTTAGTCATTTTGCAAAAAATCCATGATCCCGGATATAAAAAAAAAATCAAAAAATGAGAAATTTAAACAAAAATTTTTTTTGACTCGAAACAACCTAGAAAGCTTTAAAATACGTCCGCAACACGGTTTGTGGAGTTTTCGGTGAATTTCAGGACCCTAACTCTCAAAAAAGAACAACCTACAAAGACTTAAAATACGTCCCCAACACCGTTTGTGGAGTTTTCGATAAATTTCAGGCCCGTAACTCTCAAAAAAGAACTAAGTCATTTTTCAAAAAATCCATGACCCCGGATATACAAAAAAACTCAAAAGATGAGAAATTTAAACAACAATTTTTTTTACTCAAAACAACCTAGAAAGACTTAAAATACGTCCGCAACACCGTTTGTGAAGTTTTCGGTGAATTTCAGGCCCGTCAGTCTCAAAAAAGAACTTAGTCATTTTTCAAAAAATCCATGACCCCGGATATACAAAAAAACTCAAAAAATGAGAAATTTCTACAAAAGTTTTTTTTGGCTCGAAACAGTCTAAAAAGATTTAAAATACGTCCGCAACACCGTTTGTGGAGTTTTCAATGAATTTCAGGCCATTAACTTTCAAAAAAGAACTTAGTCATTTTTCAAAAAATCCATGACCCCGGATATACAAAAAGACTCAAAAAATGAGAAATTTCTACAAAAGTTTTTTTTGGCTCGAAACAGTCTAAAAAGATTTAAAATACGTCCGCAACACCGTTTGTGGAGTTTTCAATGAATTTCAGGCCATTAACTTTCAAAAAAGAACTTAGTCATTTTTCAAAAAATCCATGACCCCGGATATACAAAAAAACTCAAAAAATGAGAAATTTCTACAAAAGTTTTTTTTGGCTCGAAACAACCTAGAAAGCTTTAAAATACGTCCTCAACACCGTTTGTGGAGTTTTCGATGAATTTCAGGCCCGTAATTCTCAAAAGAGAACTTAGTCATTTTTCAAAAAATCCATGACCCGGGATATGCAAAAAAATTCCAAAAATGAGAAATTTATACAAAAATTTTTTCGACTCAAAATATTCGAGAGAGCTTTAAAATACCCCCGCAACACCGTTGGTGTAGTTTTCAATGAATTTCAGGCCCGTAACTCTCAAAAAAGAACTTAGTCATTTTTCAAAAAATCCATGACCCCGGATATACAAAAAAACTCAAAAAATGAGAAATTTCTACAAAATTTTTTTTCGGCTCGAAACAGTCTAAAAAGATTTAAAATACGTCCGCAACACCGTTTGTGGAGTTTTCAATGAATTTCAGGCCATTAACTTTCAAAAAAGAACTTAGTCATTTTTCAAAAAATCCATGACCCCGGATATACAAAAAAACTCAAAAAATGAGAAATTTCTACAAAAGTTTTTTTTGGCTCGAAACAGTCTAAAAAGATTTAAAATACGTCCGCAACACCGTTTGTGGAGTTTTCAATGAATTTCAGGCCATTAACTTTCAAAAAAGAACTTAGTCATTTTTCAAAAAATTCATGACCCCGGATATACAAAAAAACTCAAAAAATGAGAAATTTCTACAAAAGTTTTTTTTGGCTCGAAACAGTCTAAAAAGATTTAAAATACTTCCGCAACACCCTTTGTAGAGTTTTCAATGAATTTCAGGCCCGTAACTCTCAAAAGAGAACTTAGTCATTTTTCAAAAAATCCATGACCCCGGATATACAAAAAAACTATAAAAATGAGAAAATTAAACACAAATATATTTTGACTCGAAACAACCTAGAAAGCTTTAAAATACGTCCTCAACACCGTTTGTGGAGTTTTCGATGAATTTCAGGCCCGTAACTCTCAAAAAAGAACTTTGTCATTTCTCAAAAAATCCATGACCCCGGATATACAAAAAAACTCAAAAAATGAGAAATTCAAACAAAAATTTTTTTTGACCCGGAACAACATAGAAAGCTTCAAAATACGTCCGCAACACCGTTTGTGGAGTTTTCGATGAATTTCAGGCCCATAACTCTCAAAAAAGAACTTTGTCATTTCTCAAAATATCCATGACCCCGGATATACAAAAAAACTCAAAAAATGAGAAATTCAAACAAAAATTTTTTTGACCTGAAACAACATAGAAAGCTTTAAAATACCTCCGCAACACGGTTTGTGGAGTTTTCGGTGAATATCAGGCCCCTAACTCTCAAAAAAAAACTTAGTCATTTTGCAAAAAATCCATGACCCCGGATATACAAAAAAACACAAAAAATGAGAAACTTAAAGACAAATTTTTTTCACTTGAAACAACCTAGAAAGACTTAAAATACGTCCGCAACACAGTTTGTGGAGTTTTCGGTGAATATCAGGCCCCTAACTCTCAAAAAAGAACTTAGTCATTTTGCAAAAAATCCATGATCCCGGATATACAAAAAAACTCAAAAAATGAGAAATTTAAACAAAAATTTTTTTTGACTCGAAACAACCTAGAAAGCTTTAAAATACGTCCGCAACACGGTTTGTGGAGTTTTCGGTGAATTTCAGGACCCTAACTCTCAAAAAAGAACAACCTACAAAGACTTAAAATACGTCCCCAACACCGTTTGTGGAGTTTTCGATAAATTTCAGGCCCGTAACTCTCAAAAAAGAACTAAGTCATTTTTCAAAAAATCCATGACCCCGGATATACAAAAAAACTCAAAAGATGAGAAATTTAAACAACAATTTTTTTTACTCAAAACAACCTAGAAAGACTTAAAATACGTCCGCAACACCGTTTGTGAAGTTTTCGGTGAATTTCAGGCCCGTCAGTCTCAAAAAAGAACTTAGTCATTTTTCAAAAAATCCATGACCCCGGATATACAAAAAAACTCAAAAAATGAGAAATTTCTACAAAAGTTTTTTTTGGCTCGAAACAGTCTAAAAAGATTTAAAATACGTCCGCAACACCGTTTGTGGAGTTTTCAATGAATTTCAGGCCATTAACTTTCAAAAAAGAACTTAGTCATTTTTCAAAAAATCCATGACCCCGGATATACAAAAAGACTCAAAAAATGAGAAATTTCTACAAAAGTTTTTTTTGGCTCGAAACAGTCTAAAAAGATTTAAAATACGTCCGCAACACCGTTTGTGGAGTTTTCAATGAATTTCAGGCCATTAACTTTCAAAAAAGAACTTAGTCATTTTTCAAAAAATCCATGACCCCGGATATACAAAAAAACTCAAAAAATGAGAAATTTCTACAAAAGTTTTTTTTGGCTCGAAACAACCTAGAAAGCTTTAAAATACGTCCTCAACACCGTTTGTGGAGTTTTCGATGAATTTCAGGCCCGTAATTCTCAAAAGAGAACTTAGTCATTTTTCAAAAAATCCATGACCCGGGATATGCAAAAAAATTCCAAAAATGAGAAATTTATACAAAAATTTTTTCGACTCAAAATATTCGAGAGAGCTTTAAAATACCCCCGCAACACCGTTGGTGTAGTTTTCAATGAATTTCAGGCCCGTAACTCTCAAAAAAGAACTTAGTCATTTTTCAAAAAATCCATGACCCCGGATATACAAAAAAACTCAAAAAATGAGAAATTTCTACAAAAGTTTTTTTTGGCTCGAAACAACCTAGAAAGCTTTAAAATACGTCCTCAACACCGTTTGTGGAGTTTTCGATGAATTTCAGGCCCGTAATTCTCAAAAGAGAACTTAGTCATTTTTCAAAAAATCCATGACCCGGGATATGCAAAAAAATTCCAAAAATGAGAAATTTATACAAAAATTTTTTCGACTCAAAATATTCGAGAGAGCTTTAAAATACCCCCGCAACACCGTTGGTGTAGTTTTCAATGAATTTCAGGCCCGTAACTCTCAAAAAAGAACTTAGTCATTTTTCAAAAAATCCATGACCCCGGATATACAAAAAAACTCAAAAAATGAGAAATTTCTACAAAATTTTTTTTCGGCTCGAAACAGTCTAAAAAGATTTAAAATACGTCCGCAACACCGTTTGTGGAGTTTTCAATGAATTTCAGGCCATTAACTTTCAAAAAAGAACTTAGTCATTTTTCAAAAAATCCATGACCCCGGATATACAAAAAAACTCAAAAAATGAGAAATTTCTACAAAAGTTTTTTTTGGCTCGAAACAGTCTAAAAAGATTTAAAATACGTCCGCAACACCGTTTGTGGAGTTTTCAATGAATTTCAGGCCATTAACTTTCAAAAAAGAACTTAGTCATTTTTCAAAAAATTCATGACCCCGGATATACAAAAAAACTCAAAAAATGAGAAATTTCTACAAAAGTTTTTTTTGGCTCGAAACAGTCTAAAAAGATTTAAAATACTTCCGCAACACCCTTTGTAGAGTTTTCAATGAATTTCAGGCCCGTAACTCTCAAAAGAGAACTTAGTCATTTTTCAAAAAATCCATGACCCCGGATATACAAAAAAACTATAAAAATGAGAAAATTAAACACAAATATATTTTGACTCGAAACAACCTAGAAAGCTTTAAAATACGTCCTCAACACCGTTTGTGGAGTTTTCGATGAATTTCAGGCCCGTAACTCTCAAAAAAGAACTTTGTCATTTCTCAAAAAATCCATGACCCCGGATATACAAAAAAACTCAAAAAATGAGAAATTCAAACAAAAATTTTTTTTGACCCGGAACAACATAGAAAGCTTCAAAATACGTCCGCAACACCGTTTGTGGAGTTTTCGATGAATTTCAGGCCCATAACTCTCAAAAAAGAACTTTGTCATTTCTCAAAATATCCATGACCCCGGATATACAAAAAAACTCAAAAAATGAGAAATTCAAACAAAAATTTTTTTGACCTGAAACAACATAGAAAGCTTTAAAATACCTCCGCAACACGGTTTGTGGAGTTTTCGGTGAATATCAGGCCCCTAACTCTCAAAAAAAAACTTAGTCATTTTGCAAAAAATCCATGACCCCGGATATACAAAAAAACACAAAAAATGAGAAACTTAAAGACAAATTTTTTTCACTTGAAACAACCTAGAAAGACTTAAAATACGTCCGCAACACAGTTTGTGGAGTTTTCGGTGAATATCAGGCCCCTAACTCTCAAAAAAGAACTTAGTCATTTTGCAAAAAATCCATGATCCCGGATATACAAAAAAACTCAAAAAATGAGAAATTTAAACAAAAATTTTTTTTGACTCGAAACAACCTAGAAAGCTTTAAAATACGTCCGCAACACGGTTTGTGGAGTTTTCGGTGAATTTCAGGACCCTAACTCTCAAAAAAGAACAACCTACAAAGACTTAAAATACGTCCCCAACACCGTTTGTGGAGTTTTCGATAAATTTCAGGCCCGTAACTCTCAAAAAAGAACTAAGTCATTTTTCAAAAAATCCATGACCCCGGATATACAAAAAAACTCAAAAGATGAGAAATTTAAACAACAATTTTTTTTACTCAAAACAACCTAGAAAGACTTAAAATACGTCCGCAACACCGTTTGTGAAGTTTTCGGTGAATTTCAGGCCCGTCAGTCTCAAAAAAGAACTTAGTCATTTTTCAAAAAATCCATGACCCCGGATATACAAAAAAACTCAAAAAATGAGAAATTTCTACAAAAGTTTTTTTTGGCTCGAAACAGTCTAAAAAGATTTAAAATACGTCCGCAACACCGTTTGTGGAGTTTTCAATGAATTTCAGGCCATTAACTTTCAAAAAAGAACTTAGTCATTTTTCAAAAAATCCATGACCCCGGATATACAAAAAGACTCAAAAAATGAGAAATTTCTACAAAAGTTTTTTTTGGCTCGAAACAGTCTAAAAAGATTTAAAATACGTCCGCAACACCGTTTGTGGAGTTTTCAATGAATTTCAGGCCATTAACTTTCAAAAAAGAACTTAGTCATTTTTCAAAAAATCCATGACCCCGGATATACAAAAAAACTCAAAAAATGAGAAATTTCTACAAAAGTTTTTTTTGGCTCGAAACAACCTAGAAAGCTTTAAAATACGTCCTCAACACCGTTTGTGGAGTTTTCGATGAATTTCAGGCCCGTAATTCTCAAAAGAGAACTTAGTCATTTTTCAAAAAATCCATGACCCGGGATATGCAAAAAAATTCCAAAAATGAGAAATTTATACAAAAATTTTTTCGACTCAAAATATTCGAGAGAGCTTTAAAATACCCCCGCAACACCGTTGGTGTAGTTTTCAATGAATTTCAGGCCCGTAACTCTCAAAAAAGAACTTAGTCATTTTTCAAAAAATCCATGACCCCGGATATACAAAAAAACTCAAAAAATGAGAAATTTCTACAAAAGTTTTTTTCGGCTCGAAACAGTCTAAAAAGATTTAAAATACGTCCGCAACACCGTTTGTGGAGTTTTCAATGAATTTCAGGCCATTAACTTTCAAAAAAGAACTTAGTCATTTTTCAAAAAATCCATGACCCCGGATATACAAAAAAACTCAAAAAATGAGAAATTTCTACAAAAGTTTTTTTTGGCTCGAAACAGTCTAAAAAGATTTAAAATACGTCCGCAACACCGTTTGTGGAGTTTTCAATGAATTTCAGGCCATTAACTTTCAAAAAAGAACTTAGTCATTTTTCAAAAAATTCATGACCCCGGATATACAAAAAAACTCAAAAAATGAGAAATTTCTACAAAAGTTTTTTTTGGCTCGAAACAGTCTAAAAAGATTTAAAATACGTCCGCAACACCCTTTGTAGAGTTTTCAATGAATTTCAGGCCCGTAACTCTCAAAAGAGAACTTAGTCATTTTTCAAAAAATCCATGACCCCGGATATACAAAAAAACTATAAAAATGAGAAAATTAAACACAAATATATTTTGACTCGAAACAACCTAGAAAGCTTTAAAATACGTCCTCAACACCGTTTGTGGAGTTTTCGATGAATTTCAGGCCCGTAACTCTCAAAAAAGAACTTTGTCATTTCTCAAAAAATCCATGACCCCGGATATACAAAAAAACTCAAAAAATGAGAAATTCAAACAAAATTTTTTTTTGACCCGGAACAACATAGAAAGCTTCAAAATACGTCCGCAACACCGTTTGTGGAGTTTTCGATGAATTTCAGGCCCATAACTCTCAAAAAAGAACTTTGTCATTTCTCAAAATATCCATGACCCCGGATATACAAAAAAACTCAAAAAATGAGAAATTCAAACAAAAATTTTTTTGACCTGAAACAACATAGAAAGCTTTAAAATACCTCCGCAACACGGTTTGTGGAGTTTTCGGTGAATATCAGGCCCCTAACTCTCAAAAAAAAACTTAGTCATTTTGCAAAAAATCCATGACCCCGGATATACAAAAAAACACAAAAAATGAGAAACTTAAAGACAAATTTTTTTCACTTGAAACAACCTAGAAAGACTTAAAATACGTCCGCAACACGGTTTGTGGAGTTCTCGGTGAATATCAGGCCCCTAACTCTCAAAAAAGAACTTAGTCATTTTGCAAAAAATCCATGACCCCGGATATACAAAAAAACTCAAAAAATGAAAAACTTAAAGAAAATTTTTTTTGACTCGAAACAACCTAGAAAGACTTAAAATACTTCCGCAACAGGGTTTGTTGAGTTTTCGGTGAATTTCAGTCCCATAACTCTCAAAGAAGAACTTAGTCATTTTTCAAAAAATCCATGACCCGGGATATGCAAAAAATTTCCAAAAATGAGAAATTTATACAAAAATTTTTTCGACTCAAAATATTCGAGAGAGCTTTAAAATACCTCCGCAACACCGTTTGTAGAGTTTTCGATGAATTTCAGGCCCGTAACTGTCTAAAAAGAACTAAGTCGTTTGTCAAAAAATCCATGATCCCGGATATACAAAAAAACTCAAAAAATGAGAAATTTAAACAAAAATTTTTTTTGACTCGAAACAACCTAGAAAGCTTTAAAATACGTCCGCAACACGGTTTGTGGAGTTTTCGGTGAATTTCAGGCCCGTGACTCTCAAAAAAGAACTTAGTCATTTTTCTTAAAATCCATGACCTCGGATATACAAAAAAACTCAAAAAATGATAAATTCAAACAAAATTTTTTTTGACTCGAAACAACCTAGAAAGTTTTAAAATACGTCTGCAACACCGTTTGTGAAGTTTTCGATGAATTTTTAGGCCCGTAACTGTCTAAAAAGAACTAAGTCGTTTGTCAAAAAATCCATGATCCCGGATATACAAAAAAACTCAAAAAATGAGAAATTTAAACAAAAATTTTTTTTGACTCGAAACAACCTAGAAAGCTTTAAAATACGTCCGCAACACGGTTTGTGGAGTTTTCGGTGAATTTCAGGCCTGTGACTCTCAAAAAAGAACTTAGTCATTTTTCTTAAAATCCATGACCTCGGATATACAAAAAAACTCAAAAAATGAGAAATTCAAACAAAAAATTTTTTGAGTCAAAACAAACTAGAAAGCTTTAAAATACGTCCGCAACATCGTTTGTAGAGTTTTCGATGAATTTCAGGCACGTAACTCTCAAAAAAGAACTTGGTCATTTTTCAAAAAATCCATGACCCCGGATATACAAAAAAACTCAAAAAATGAGAAATTTCTACAAAAGTTTTTTTTGGCTCGAAACAGTCTAAAAAGATTTAAAATACGTCCGCAACACCGTTTGTGGAGTTTTCAATGAATTTCAGGCCATTAACTTTCAAAAAAGAACTTAGTCATTTTTCAAAAAATCCATGACCCCGGATATACAAAAAGACTCAAAAAATGAGAAATTTCTACAAAAGTTTTTTTTGGCTCGAAACAGTCTAAAAAGATTTAAAATACGTCCGCAACACCGTTTGTGGAGTTTTCAATGAATTTCAGGCCATTAACTTTCAAAAAAGAACTTAGTCATTTTTCAAAAAATTCATGACCCCGGATATACAAAAAAACTCAAAAAATGAGAAATTTCTACAAAAGTTTTTTTTGGCTCGAAACAGTCTAAAAAGATTTAAAATACGTCCGCAACACCCTTTGTAGAGTTTTCAATGAATTTCAGGCCCGTAACTCTCAAAAGAGAACTTAGTCATTTTTCAAAAAATCCATGACCCCGGATATACAAAAAAACTATAAAAATGAGAAAATTAAACACAAATATATTTTGACTCGAAACAACCTAGAAAGCTTTAAAATACGTCCTCAACACCGTTTGTGGAGTTTTCGATGAATTTCAGGCCCGTAACTCTCAAAAAAGAACTTTGTCATTTCTCAAAAAATCCATGACCCCGGATATACAAAAAAACTCAAAAAATGAGAAATTCAAACAAAAATTTTTTTTGACCCGGAACAACATAGAAAGCTTCAAAATACGTCCGCAACACCGTTTGTGGAGTTTTCGATGAATTTCAGGCCCATAACTCTCAAAAAAGAACTTTGTCATTTCTCAAAATATCCATGACCCCGGATATACAAAAAAACTCAAAAAATGAGAAATTCAAACAAAAATTTTTTTGACCTGAAACAACATAGAAAGCTTTAAAATACCTCCGCAACACGGTTTGTGGAGTTTTCGGTGAATATCAGGCCCCTAACTCTCAAAAAAAAACTTAGTCATTTTGCAAAAAATCCATGACCCCGGATATACAAAAAAACACAAAAAATGAGAAACTTAAAGACAAATTTTTTTCACTTGAAACAACCTAGAAAGACTTAAAATACGTCCGCAACACGGTTTGTGGAGTTCTCGGTGAATATCAGGCCCCTAACTCTCAAAAAAGAACTTAGTCATTTTGCAAAAAATCCATGACCCCGGATATACAAAAAAACTCAAAAAATGAAAAACTTAAAGAAAATTTTTTTTGACTCGAAACAACCTAGAAAGACTTAAAATACTTCCGCAACAGGGTTTGTTGAGTTTTCGGTGAATTTCAGTCCCATAACTCTCAAAGAAGAACTTAGTCATTTTTCAAAAAATCCATGACCCGGGATATGCAAAAAATTTCCAAAAATGAGAAATTTATACAAAAATTTTTTCGACTCAAAATATTCGAGAGAGCTTTAAAAGACCTCCGCAACACCGTTTGTAGAGTTTTCGATGAATTTCAGGCCCGTAACTGTCTAAAAAGAACTAAGTCGTTTGTCAAAAAATCCATGATCCCGGATATACAAAAAAACTCAAAAAATGAGAAATTTAAACAAAAATTTTTTTTGACTCGAAACAACCTAGAAAGCTTTAAAATACGTCCGCAACACGGTTTGTGGAGTTTTCGGTGAATTTCAGGCCCGTGACTCTCAAAAAAGAACTTAGTCATTTTTCTTAAAATCCATGACCTCGGATATACAAAAAAACTCAAAAAATGATAAATTCAAACAAAATTTTTTTTGACTCGAAACAACCTAGAAAGTTTTAAAATACGTCTGCAACACCGTTTGTGAAGTTTTCGATGAATTTTTAGGCCCGTAACTGTCTAAAAAGAACTAAGTCGTTTGTCAAAAAATCCATGATCCCGGATATACAAAAAAACTCAAAAAATGAGAAATTTAAACAAAAATTTTTTTTGACTCGAAACAACCTAGAAAGCTTTAAAATACGTCCGCAACACGGTTTGTGGAGTTTTCGGTGAATTTCAGGCCTGTGACTCTCAAAAAAGAACTTAGTCATTTTTCTTAAAATCCATGACCTCGGATATACAAAAAAACTCAAAAAATGAGAAATTCAAACAAAAAATTTTTTGAGTCAAAACAAACTAGAAAGCTTTAAAATACGTCCGCAACATCGTTTGTAGAGTTTTCGATGAATTTCAGGCACGTAACTCTCAAAAAAGAACTTGGTCATTTTTCAAAAAATCCATGACCCCGGATATACAAAAAAACTCAAAAAATGAGAAATTTCTACAAAAGTTTTTTTTGGCTCGAAACAGTCTAAAAAGATTTAAAATACGTCCGCAACACCGTTTGTGGAGTTTTCAATGAATTTCAGGCCATTAACTTTCAAAAAAGAACTTAGTCATTTTTCAAAAAATCCATGACCCCGGATATACAAAAAGACTCAAAAAATGAGAAATTTCTACAAAAGTTTTTTTTGGCTCGAAACAGTCTAAAAAGCTTTAAAATACGTCCGCAACACCGTTTGTGGAGTTTTCGATGAATTTCAGGCCCGTAACTCTCAAAAAAGAACTTTGTCATTTCTCAAAAAATCCATGACCCCGGATATACAAAAAAACTCAAAAAATGAGAAATTCAAACAAAAATTTTTTTTGACCCGGAACAACATAGAAAGCTTCAAAATACGTCCGCAACACCGTTTGTGGAGTTTTCGATGAATTTCAGGCCCATAACTCTCAAAAAAGAACTTTGTCATTTCTCAAAATATCCATGACCCCGGATATACAAAAAAACTCAAAAAATGAGAAATTCAAACAAAAATTTTTTTGACCTGAAACAACATAGAAAGCTTTAAAATACCTCCGCAACACGGTTTGTGGAGTTTTCGGTGAATATCAGGCCCCTAACTCTCAAAAAAAAACTTAGTCATTTTGCAAAAAATCCATGACCCCGGATATACAAAAAAACACAAAAAATGAGAAACTTAAAGACAAATTTTTTTCACTTGAAACAACCTAGAAAGACTTAAAATACGTCCGCAACACGGTTTGTGGAGTTCTCGGTGAATATCAGGCCCCTAACTCTCAAAAAAGAACTTAGTCATTTTGCAAAAAATCCATGACCCCGGATATACAAAAAAACTCAAAAAATGAAAAACTTAAAGAAAATTTTTTTTGACTCGAAACAACCTAGAAAGACTTAAAATACTTCCGCAACAGGGTTTGTTGAGTTTTCGGTGAATTTCAGTCCCATAACTCTCAAAGAAGAACTTAGTCATTTTTCAAAAAATCCATGACCCGGGATATGCAAAAAATTTCCAAAAATGAGAAATTTATACAAAAATTTTTTCGACTCAAAATATTCGAGAGAGCTTTAAAATACCTCCGCAACACCGTTTGTAGAGTTTTCGATGAATTTCAGGCCCGTAACTGTCTAAAAAGAACTAAGTCGTTTGTCAAAAAATCCATGATCCCGGATATACAAAAAAACTCAAAAAATGAGAAATTTAAACAAAAATTTTTTTTGACTCGAAACAACCTAGAAAGCTTTAAAATACGTCCGCAACACGGTTTGTGGAGTTTTCGGTGAATTTCAGGCCCGTGACTCTCAAAAAAGAACTTAGTCATTTTTCTTAAAATCCATGACCTCGGATATACAAAAAAACTCAAAAAATGATAAATTCAAACAAAATTTTTTTTGACTCGAAACAACCTAGAAAGTTTTAAAATACGTCTGCAACACCGTTTGTGAAGTTTTCGATGAATTTTTAGGCCCGTAACTGTCTAAAAAGAACTAAGTCGTTTGTCAAAAAATCCATGATCCCGGATATACAAAAAAACTCAAAAAATGAGAAATTTAAACAAAAATTTTTTTTGACTCGAAACAACCTAGAAAGCTTTAAAATACGTCCGCAACACGGTTTGTGGAGTTTTCGGTGAATTTCAGGCCTGTGACTCTCAAAAAAGAACTTAGTCATTTTTCTTAAAATCCATGACCTCGGATATACAAAAAAACTCAAAAAATGAGAAATTCAAACAAAAAATTTTTTGAGTCAAAACAAACTAGAAAGCTTTAAAATACGTCCGCAACATCGTTTGTAGAGTTTTCGATGAATTTCAGGCACGTAACTCTCAAAAAAGAACTTGGTCATTTTTCAAAAAATCCATGACCCCGGATATACAAAAAAACTCAAAAAATGAGAAATTTCTACAAAAGTTTTTCTTGGCTCGAAACAGTCTAAAAAGATTTAAAATACGTCCGCAACACCGTTTGTGGAGTTTTCAATGAATTTCAGGCCATTAACTTTCAAAAAAGAACTTAGTCATTTTTCAAAAAATCCATGACCCCGGATATACAAAAAGACTCAAAAAATGAGAAATTTCTACAAAAGTTTTTTTTGGCTTGAAACAGTCTAAAAAGATTTAAAATACGTCCGCAACACCGTTTGTGGAGTTTTCAATGAATTTCAGGCCATTAACTTTCAAAAAAGAACTTAGTCATTTTTCAAAAAATCCATGACCCCGGATATACAAAAAAACTCAAAAAATGACAAATTTCTACAAAAGTTTTTTTTGGCTCGAAACAACCTAGAAAGCTTTAAAATACGTCCTCAACACTGTTTGTGGAGTTTTCGATGAATTTCAGGCCCGTTATTCTCAAAAGAGAACTTAGTCATTTTTCAAAAAATCCATGACCCGGGATATGCAAAAAATTCCAAAAATGAGAAATTTATACAAAAATTTTTTCGACTCAAAATATTCGAGAGAGCTTTAAAATACCCCCGCAACACCGTTGGTGTAGTTTTCAATGAATTTCAGGCCCGTAACTCTCAAAAAAGAACTTAGTCATGTTTCGAAAAATCCATGACCCCGGATATGCAAAAAAATTCAGAAAAATGTCAAATTTCATAAAAATATTTTTTGGCTCAAAGCAATCTAAAATGCCTTATTTTATGCTTGCAACACCATCTGATAAGGTTTCTATAAATTTCAGGCCCGTATACCACAAAATAGAACTTGGTCATTTCTTCAAAAATGTATGACCCCAAACATGCAGAAAAATAAAAAATAAATGAAGTTTTTTAAAAACTTTTCCTAGCCCCAAACAACTATAAATACTAAAAAATACCTTTATTTGATCATTTCAAGACTTTTCAGTGACCTTCCAAGTTCTATCTGGAAGAAGAAAGTCCTTTTAACATTGGATAAAATGTCATATGTCATATTCAAAAGGGAAAAATTCAGTAAATTATCAAATTTAACAAAAAAAATTTGGATCGAAACAACCGAAAATACCTTTGTTGATGCTCGCAACACCATCTGACAAGTTATTCATAAAGTTCAGGCCGGCATCTCTCAAAAAAACCTAGTCATTTTTTCAAAAAACCATGATCCCCGATATGCAAAAAAATTCATAAAAATGTCAAATTTCATGAAAAATTGTTTTTGACTCAAAACAACCTAAAATACTTTTTTTTGCTCGCAACACCATTTGACAGATTTTTGATAAATTTCAGGCCGGCATCTCTCAAAAAAGAACCTGCTTACTTTTTAAAAAAACCATGATCCCGGATATGCAAAGAAAAATGTCGGAAAAATGTCAAATTTAAGAAAATTTTTTGTTTGTTTGGAACAACCTAAAATGCCTTAATTTATGTTCACAACACCATCTGATAAGTTTTCGATAAATTTCAAGCCTGTATCTCTCAAAAAAGAACGTGGTCATTTTTAAAAAAATCCATGATCCCGGATATGCAAAAAAATTCAAAAAAATGTGAAACTTCAGAAAAATATATTTTTTGCTCGAAACAACCAAAAATGCCTTAAATTACGTTTGGAACACAATTTAATTAGCTATTAAATGAGCTTTCATTTTTCAATGCAATTGAACTGAAATGTTTGATTACAAAAATGGTTTTGAGAAGAATTCTAAATGATGTTTCGTGATAAAATAAAGACTATGGCCGTTTAATTTAGACGTTAAATAGCAAACCCTGCATTGTGATTTCTCGAAACTCAACTCTACATTAGAAATACTCTCATGAAATTAATAATGAATATAAGCCATTACTATGTACTTTATTGATTACTAAAGAAGTACGATTATTTTTTCTGGAGAAATTCCCGTGCCAGAAATTCAATTCAATGTGGTGTGAACTTTAATCTTTTCTAACAGCATGCTGCCAATGTTACTTCCACTTTGACAGGCTGACTCAGTTTACGTCACAAAAACAGTAGTTTCAGGCCCCTTTGGCTTTGTGAAAACTTGGCATGAAAAACTAGACTTAACGGTTAATTTCGATACTTGATCGAGGCATTATTTTTATTGGAAACCTGCAGAATGCAAAAAATCACAAACGGCTGGAGAGTCATAAGATCGTTAAAAGATCTGTTCATTATCGGTCGCTCTTGAACATTTATACTATTAACTAATAAAGCCGCTTGACAAAACCATGCAGTATGAAATTTTAAAGAGAGGGTACATTCTGCACCCTAAAACACTATAGAGCAATTGCAGATAAATCAAAATCTTTGCTCTTTGCTCTTAAGACAACTTCTTTGCTCTAAGCAATTAAAACATAATTTTTGTACTACCTCTATCGAAAAAGAAAGGTTACACCAGTAATGTGACTTCAAGGAATGCTGTGGCCCCCTCTTAGTCGAAAATTGTTTAGAAGGATTTGGTGGAAGCTTTGCTACTTCCTCAGAGTTTCAATGGTTTACAGCGTTTGCATGAAGCTCATTTAAATTTTATTGTTTTGTAAAGTGAACCCATACACACTCTCTTTGGCAGGGGCGGTCTGGCTCCAAATTTAGAGCCCGGGCTAATTCGTCAAGAAAGGGCCCTGAAAATCAAAAATAAGTTTAAGGGTATCCCTAAAGTTGTTTGTTGTATCACTTCTTTATACTTCCTTAAAACGTTATTGGAATATTGCTATTAATTCTAATTAGTAGCCACCAGGGATGTAGGCGTAGGTGTAAAAGATTTACCAAGGGGATCTACAATCCTTAGTCCAGGTCAGCATCATTTTCACTGGAAATTTAATTCTGACGTAGAATAAGAGATGATAGAAAATCATGACATTGCGGGGGGGATTATCGTTTTCTAGCTGAAGGACTTTTAAAGAGGGGCCTCAGTGATAAAAAACGGCCTCACCTTTTTCGATAACTGAGGCTCTGGTAGCCAGGGTAGAACTTAATGAAATATCTAAGTTTTTCAAGAAATATCTACGTTATTCAAGAAAATCTTGATATGTAATTTTTAGTCAAAGCATAATAGGGATTGATGTTTTTTTATCAATGGTTGAGAGGCCAGGTTATCAATTGTTTGCACAGCAACCAAGATGGTAACATCAGTAACATAGGCAGGGCAGGCGAAACGTTACTTAAATAGGGGAGGGGGTGAAATGTTTAGATTGTTCAGGGCTTAAATTAAGGCCACCACCATGGTTAGAAATTCTGGCCGAATTCAAGAAAAAGTTTCGAAATATAACATTACAGAGATTGCAAGAAAATGCATCTAGAATATTTGCCACATAAAGTTTGACGAAAGGACGATCCTAGGCAACACATACAAGCTTTCATTTACAATAATTCCCCATCCCCTACTAGTTCCAGTTACCAAAAGGCCAAGATCTTATTCTCAAGCGACAAGACCTGCATATCCGACAAACAAAACTTTGAACAAATTTGAAATGCAATTATAAAAAATCCTGTATTGTCAATTGAGGACAGTAAATAAATGTTCTCAGTAAAAAACTGTCAAGAGTAACGAGTCTTCCTTTCTATGTTTAGATTTCAATTCATGTCTACATTTCTATGAGCATAAAGCTTGAAATGCATCTCAGTCTTCCAGCTGTATCGCGTTTCTTTTTATTGTTTGGTTTACAATGGGAGACATTTAAAAAACTTATTCATTTTTGCCGGCCCGTAGACTGCTAAACTGGATTGGAGGGCATGGATAAAAAAATATAAATTTTTCTATACCTGCCTTACGAAATACTGTCAGATCAAGCTGCGCTTATAAGATATTCAAACACAATTTTTGCAAATTGCTGAGAGCGGGCATTGCCCCCTGCCCCCAATGTCTACGAGCCTGTTATTTTGCAAAGTTCGTCAGGGCAAATCTCGCATGGTTTTCGCCACGTCAGCATATTTTCGAATTTACACTAGCACATTTAGACCACGCCAATGGAATTATGCCGAAATTTTGCCGACGAAACACACCAAAATTTGGCGTAAGCACCGATGTTTTATATCTAAGATCTTTGGCAAATCATTCATGTTTTATACTGGAGCAAAGTATGGATGTACCGCAGCAAAAATTTGTCAGAGCTGAGGGGGTTGAGCCCTTCTGCTGTTTTGATCTATACTCTCAAATCTATTTGGTTAGCCTTTAAATAATGTACCTTTCTAGAAATTGAGCCACAAAAATTGTCATGTCCTTACCACCTTAACCTATCATTAAATTAAAACATTTAAACTGAGGGCCCGAAGAGAAAATTTATCAGATTTCGGAACTTCCAGTTAAATAACGTATTATTGTATTAGAGACAGTGAGCCCTAGGCCCAGGATTCTCCATATTTACATGGGGCCCCAAATTTTGGAAAATGCTTTTTCAGTACATAAATACCGCAAAATGATCTTTTTATTCATTCTCTATTCACAGAAGAGGGCCCCTACCAAACAATATGAGTTTTTATTTAATAGCAAAATTAAGAAAAAATTGTAATAATTTTGGGAGGGCCCACCGGGCGATCGCCCGGTAGCCCGACCGGCCAGCCCGCTCCTGCTCTTTGGTATCGTCCTTGCTTGTCGCGTGTTCTTATAAGGTAGCAGCAGAATCGTAATATAACAGTACTGCAGTATTTTAGCATTTGTTATAATATAGAACTTATTTGTGTATCTATTATTGTAAAAAGTACTAACGTAGTTTCTGAAATTGGTTTATCAAAAAAACTTTAACCTCCTTAGTCTGAACCTAAAAGGCATCCCTGGTTACCAATCAAAAAACCAGAGCGATTGAACTGAAAATTAAATACTGCTTTCATCCCTGAAGTAGATTAACAGCTTGCCAGGGGCGTGCTGTCGACGCAAAACTCGTATAGGGCAAACTTGTCTGCTGCCTTCTATTCAGCTATTTCTAATAAAGGAGGTACAAGCTTGATGTTAGCAAAAAAGGAAATAGATAGGCAATAATTGCATGGTATCCAGCGATCAAGCATTTCCTGTTTCCAACGGCCCATGCAAGAGGGGTAACGGCAGGGGCGCAGTGGCTGGGGGGGCAGGGGGGGCAGCCGCCCCCCCTGGCAAAAATTTTGTCGGATTGTCGGAAAATCCAACGTTTGTCGGAAAATTTGAAATATTAGACAAAATGTAAGGTTTTCATCGATCCTGTCTAAAAGGTCGCATATTTTTTTAAACCTGTCGTAAAATAGTGCATGATCAACCCTTCTTACTTATTTTCATTAGAGTATTTTTCGGAATCATCGCATTGCTGAAATTTGTAAAGGAAATTAACGCTCTGGTCTCAGTTATTTTATAAACTCCCATTTCCGACAGTTAAAATTCAACTCAGTTCATTTCGAAATGAATTCGCTGGTGTTGTAGAAGACGCAAAAAGTTATTATTTTCGCCATGACTTAGAAGAGGAAAATTTTGTCGAGCGACGAATACGCAGAAAGAAAAAGATGCCAGGGGAAAATTGCATGGATGAATTAGAAGGAAATAGGGAATCCGTATATCATCGTGATAGTAGATACAGCTATCAGCTCAATGAATACAAGATTCACGTCTCATAAGGCAATTTTGACACATTTTGCCTTGCTCAACCCTGAATGTTTTCAAAAAACAATTGAAAGGCAGTTGTGTGCAGTGTAATTAAAAAAGTTTGCGAAGAATTACGGCCTGGATGACGAAAAATTAAGAGATGAGTACAGCTCTTACGCCAATAATTACCGTAAATTTTGGAAAGTAAGAGAAAAGAGCAACCCTCTCCCGGCTGCAGGAGAAAGAGAAAACTTTTCAGTTCCATTCAGTTCTTGAGTTGATGATAAGTATAACCTGCAAAGTGCCTTTCCACAGCTGGTCCTTCTTTACAAGATTCTCGTCACTTTGCCAATAGGTTCAACAAACTATGAAAGAGCTTTTTCAAAGCTGAGGATTGTAAAAAAATCGGCTACGGTCAACGATGGGACAAGACCGCCTTTCCTCTCTGATAACAATCAACGTCGAAAGTGATATTTTACAGTCGATAGACTTTGGTGACATCATCGATTTGTATGCTGCCACACCTCTTTTGAGAAAGATGCTGCTTGAGTAACAGTTTATATAAATTCAGTTAAAAGAAAACTATTCTTTTGGACGCGTTATATCTATTTAAGGTTTAGCATAAGTAAATGCAAAGTAATTATGATGCGACTTAAAACTTGCCAAAAACTTTTTGCTATAAACAGCTATAAACACTAACGTGACGGTTTATTGTCTAGTATAGCGAGAAGACTTGTAGGGTGTAAATTTATAACTAGTTGCAGTTTTGTTTATAGCGATTTATATTTGGTAAGTTTTGTTAGAATAAAGGCTATTGTTGAACTTGAAGGTGTATAACGAACGATCTATTCGTTAACGATTTCCAGATCCATTCGTGATATTGTAGTATCAAGTGTTGCAGTATATGCAGCAAGGGTAATCTTCAAGGAATGTATTGAGAAAAAATTTGTCGGAAAAATCATAGTTTTATCGGAAAATTTTCAGCTTTGCCCCCCCAAAAAGGTAACTCCCACTGCGCCCCTGGGTAACGGCATACAAACCAGGATGGCTTCTCATAAAAGTGTCAGAAACAAACAGTTTGCTCACCTGAACCTTTATCGTACCTGTAGTTGAATTCATTCACGTAGATGATTAGCCGGGCTATCACAACAACCTTCAGCAGCAATACTTTCTTTAGGTCTTTTTAGGCACTGTATGATGTATGGCCTTCTTATTTCATGTTGGCTGTCTGGTAATCCAGGTGAAAAATATGGTCATCTTGTTATCTTCACAAGTTCTGAAAGTAAATAATTCATTTTGTATCACTCCTAGTTGATATGGCTGAAGTGGAAGTGTTGAATGGCATTTGCAAATATTAACCGCAAATATTGCAACCTCTGAGGCACGGGGGGGAGCATATTATGATACTTTAGATGATAAATTCTTCAACAATTTGACATCTAAAGACTCTGTCGCAAAAAACATAAACAAAAGCAGTCACTTACATCTAGAACACAATTAGATATCATTTTGGCGAGTTTCCATGTATACTCTTTTTTTATAAGACCCCCCCCCTTTTCCAACCTCGTGACGGCCCGCCTCTATTTATCCTCTTTTTAGAAAAATGTGGCTTTTATATGAGAACAATTGCTATTCAATGGCCGCTTGGAAGTTGCTTGCAAAAGCTTGTCTATCGAATTTCAAATACAAGTTCCAACCAGTATTTTAGCTAAACTCCAAGTTGTTGAGCTCTGAGTAACTTTGCAAGTTATATTCCAAAACCTGAAATTTTGTACCTACGAAAACGGAAGAAAATGCTCAATACTCTCAAAAGTAAAGTTGACCGAAAATCTTATGAAAAATGATATTACTTGCATAAAAAATTATCTTATTTAAGGTGCCAGTTTAATTACAAGACGATAGCAATTCATCGTAATGCTTTGTCAAGATACAGTTACAGGAGAAAGAGGACCTGTGAAAAAAGGCCAACAGCACAGAGAACAGTCTTAATTTTTAGGAGGCACAGACTTTTGACGCGAGCGATCACTTGCGATCGACATAAACGATACAAAGCCGGTATATCAAAACACAGGAAACATAAGTATGTCTAATTAACCACATCTTAACGGAAAGTTGCAATTGAATATCAGACAAGACCCACCGCAAACTTTTATGACCATTATAGGCACTGTATATGATATGAACGTCATTAGCACTTGGAACATCGTCTTGGCCAATGATATAGAAGCGCCGAAGGCTGCGTACTGCCGAGTGAGGCAAATTTGTTAACTTCTGCCATTTTAAATAGTGGCAAAAAGCGAGCTGCAATAGGGTTCAGTATGGAAAATTGCTTGTTTTAATGAATGATTTTCTCGTGGCTCACAACTATTTCAGTGCCTTTTCTGATGCAGGTAGTTAGAGAAGATATAAATCAACAACACATAACAATTTTTTGGGGTTTTTAAAGAGAATTTTAAAAATTATGGCTCTTTTAGTTTATGCAGTTACGGGGGGAAAATGGCAGTGGCTTGTCATGTTTTTATGAGTTGAAAAAGTATGTGTTTACAATGTTTATCTTCATATAGATTAGAAAAAACTAAGTCTATTACTTAATATTATAGACCATTTTAGATATATAATTCTTGAATTTTTCTGTCTGTCGTTTAGAACCTAATATGGCATGAGTAGGACAGTGCGAATGTTTTATATTTAGTCTGTCAAATTGAATTTGTAGAAAAGAAATTTGATATGAATCAAATTTCTTTCCTCTTGGTAAGGCCAAATTAGAAATCTTTGTCGTGAAAGTGCACAAAATTTCGAGCGCGTAAACAGAATGCCAAGCAGAGAAGCGAATGAGCGTACTCTTATCTTCTATTTCCGCTTTCTAATTTATGTGGCTCTGATGCCCAGGGTATCTGACTGTCAGAGACAGTGCTGTGGGAACGAAATTCATATTTGGGGGGGGGGCGGCTGCTCATTATATTTATTTCCACTTAGTACACTGTTATACAGGACATAAGGCTTAGGCTGCAATTATTGGGAGGGAGCTTCAGTTGATGAAAATAACGTAAATTTAAAACAGGAAGTTCAGAAGAGAGATGACAAGGGGTCGTCACTATCATCTGGTTACAGAGATCTGTATCAGGATTTAACAGTGCTAAGAAGATTTGTTGACACAAAGAGGAAGCAAAAGAGCAATAAGAGCCTTTTCCAAGATTTCAAGTTCATAGAATGTCAGAATTGCTGGCATTTGCAAAATGCTACCAGCAGCTTATCGATCAAGTGAAAACAACAACTGGTGGAAATAGAGATCCTGAAAACAGATGATCTCAAGGAACAAGCTCTCAGAGAAGAAACACAAGGTGGGGATTCACAAAGAGAGAATTGACCCCAAAGTCGACATCGACACCCTTTATCAAAAGGGTAAAAGCTTGCCAACTGTGCATACCTTGCACATTCAAAACTTTGTACCGACGCCCCTTTTTATATTTATATTTTCTATTAAATATAGCAAATTCATAAGAACATGAGCATCAAAACTGGTCAAAAGTTGAGAACAAATTAAGAACAAGCTAAGGTTGAGTTACTGTAAAATGCAATTTTGAACAACATTTTAACCCAAAAACGAGGATTTTTAGCCATGTGTGGGTGCTTTTAGCCATGTGTGGTCAAATGAAGGCTGTATCACTCACTTTTTTGGCAAATAAGGCCTGAACACCTCCCTAGAACGAAAAAGCTAGCAATCGCACTGCTTGCACCATATTAATTTAAGAAAAAATCAAGAGCAATCCACTCTCGGATTTTTGAAACATTAAGAAAAGTGAGCCTGAACCTAAATTTGCTGGTTTTTATAAAAAAATTAGTGAATACAACATGCACCTAGCAGCATACCCTTCCCTCTACAACGCGTATAAATGCTTGATGACACTTAGCTGCACCCAAGTTTCCTTTGAAAGATTATTCAGCGCTACTGATAATTTCAAAAGAAGAGAAAACTTTCCACTTGATTACGAGCAAGTCATTGGCCAATTTGCTGATTCATTTGCACTTCTTCAAAAAGAGTTGAAACTCTGAGAATTTAAATAGGTTTTGATCTTGATTCTTAACTCTACATGGGATTTTAAAGCCTGTTTACACGAGAGGAAAGGTATGGATCCAATTGGGTCCGAATTTACGAATTAAAGTCGATATACTGCTGCTGTTTAGCGTATTGCTTTATTATCAATTTTTATTGAATCAATCGTATTCTAAGCCACATTTTTAGTGGATGTGGCTCAATTCTTCCCGCCACGCCCTAAACAGGACCCTTGAGTTTTCTAGCCACCCTGTGATTTTGACGCCAGACCGCCCCTGGTTTCGAAGCTGCTTATATCTTGGCCATAGTGCTGGATCTCTCTCAGCCCGTCTCTTATTATGGTCTCTCTCGCACATAAAATTCTTGATGCTTGGAGAAATCCATGGTACATGTGTATGCCCCGTCTTAGCGGTCCTTTTTTCAACGGGGCATGCACATCCAAGACAGCGAGAAAGAGATCATAGAAATTGCTAGCCATCCTATTACGGTCATCCCATCTACATGACATAGCCATCTCCCAGTCAATACTACGCAAGTCGTTAAGGAAAGAGTCACGGTCATAATTTTTCAAACTGCGTGACTCTGTCTTAAATTTCACGTCATTGACATGAACTAATTTGTGATTTGTGACAGTTAAATTTTCTAATACCGTATGTCATATAGTGGTCTGTAATACCGATTTTTACGACCGATACATTACAGAGGTTGTTGGGTCTGTTTGAAGAAAGGTGATCTATTAACTAAAAGGTTTTATTAGGCTCTTTATCTTTATTTTAGTTAAGTTAAGTGAGCTTCTGCTAGATGCCCAGAGCATGATAGGTCAACTGATAAATTATTACTGAATGTTTTATCTTCGACAAGATCAAATTACGAAATTTACAGCAATGCTGACATTTACAGGAGATGTTTTGTTTTTGGTTCTGGGAATTTCGATTTGTTTTAAGTTTTGATAACAGAGTCTTTCCGATGGTTATACGAGAATTACAATACATGAACTCTAAATCAAAGTGACGAGGAAAATTCACATTTTGTGAACAAAGCAGGAATCTGGGATAGCCGCCAAAAGACATTTTCACAAATTCCAAAATTCAATACTGCATATTTTGAAAATTAATACTGCACAAAATGTGTAATACTGGAAAGAGCCCTGGAAAGAGCATTATCATTCAAAAAAGGAACATGCACAAATTACGTAACAAAATATAGGCAACATTGGAAAAATCCTCTTCCCCCTAAATTATCATCTGATTTGCATCATTTATTGATCATTATGACCGTAAAAATTTGTGTGAACCCCCTCCCTCCATCTTTGATTAGGTAATATGTGAACGTTCCCATACCCAACTGCCAACGCATCGATAATCTTATCCAGATACAGCCATTCTGAATGGAAAGAACATAGGATTGTACTCAGTTAATGCTTCAAAAGTGAGAACCCTCTCAGTTATTCGATATCAGGCATTTGAAATAATTCGCATTAGTCATAATTGTTGGGGA
The DNA here is from genome assembly GCF_057945365.1 of Rhopilema esculentum. Lineage (NCBI taxonomy): Eukaryota > Metazoa > Cnidaria > Scyphozoa > Rhizostomeae > Rhizostomatidae > Rhopilema > Rhopilema esculentum. Next base: position 4,346,423 of record NC_142830.1, on the reverse strand, counting down.
GATGAGATCTCAATCCTATTGTTTGAGACAAAGGCTTAATGATTTGTTCGAGCCAATCAACGTCGAGGGGCAGGGACGCATGCGTATTCTAACGAATTATCCCTACAAAATCCCGGGCATCCTCAACACCAAAAGCCAGGGAACACAACGAGACCTCGCAAACATGTCTAGAACAGTAATTTTAGTAATTTCTGAGGAGTTTTACGCATATAATTTAAGGACGTATTTTCGTTTATTTTTCTTTTAGGGGTTTCCTCGGAACTTTTTGTAGATGTAGTCAAAAGAGGAAGATCAAAATTCGAAGCTTTCCGCCTTAAAAATTTGAATAATTGAATTGAAGGTACGTTGTCTATTGTTTTAGTTGCCTTGGTCTGGCTCTAGTGTCGGAGGTCAGTTAAAATCAGGTTGCAGTGTACACTTCGAATGTCTACTCTCTGTAAACACTCAGGCCGCGTCATAAAATTCTCGATATTTTTGCTTACCTTTGGAAGTAAAGTGAGCCTTAATACCAACAAAAAACATAAAACAACAGAGAATCCAGTCAGGCTTTTCAGTATGAAAGATATTTCTGCTATGATCAAACTCCCAAGTCAATGTGAATGATAAGCTCCGACCGCTCACTTAGTTTTGAAATTCAATCGCAAAGTTCTGTTTGTTCCTTTCTCGGGGGGTTCTATGCCTCTTTGACTCAGAATATATAATACGCATGTGCAATGGCCCCAAAACGGGGGTACTCATTTCATACTCAAGAACTTGCTGCATCTCATCTCCCCAACAAACTAATTTGCGTTAGTCATAAGTCTTGGTTAATCATAGGTCTTGGGCGTTTTTGAAGATTTCAGAAAACCATTCAATAAATTATACAATTACGAGGAATTAGCAAAAACTGGTGGAAATTTGATACATCATTGATATAGTTTTTCTCAATTTAATGGTGAAGCTAAACTAAACTGTAAAATCTATGACGCCGAAACCATAACCACAGCGAACTTTTTATGCAAACGTTCTTTCGAGATGTCAATTGATGGTTGTAATCAATTTTAGTTCTGTGCGAATATTAATAATTGCCTTTCGAAAGTTTTCGAGTTTTTTGAAAAATATAACTCGAAGCAAGGGCGTGCCGGGAAAATTTCGCCGTGTCCTGGTACCTTGTAACATGAATTTATAAACTATCAGACGCTCTTCTCCATCGTTAACACTAGTATCAGAAGCAAGGCTAATTCGGAAATGCGCATGACTGTGTATTTTGGTTAGCTAAATCGCTAGTGCTAAAGAAATCAAAATATAAGAGCCCTGACTCATTCAAGTGAAAGATTTCTTAGAAAAAAGGCACGGGACATCTTTGACGAGATACACTGTAATACCCCACAAAATATGGAACAAAATTCTGGAAGAATAAAGCATATGGCCCCCCCCCTTCCCCCCAAGTGTAACAGGAATAGCCACCTCTAATATGATTGGACAATTTAGTATCCGTAGTCTCGTTTTCGTGTTTAATTAAATGAATGAACCTATCACATTTACTTAGCCCTTAATCATCTTTTGTTTGTATATTATTATTTAAGTGAGTTATTTTACATGAAAAGTGAGTTGTTGCCGAGATGGCAAAAGCGTAACAGAGCGTCTTTTTATGCATCTCGATTCTCCGAGGGAAACCTCTCAGACAAGAGCCATGAATCGGCCATTTACTCGGCAGAATCGGCTCTTTTAACGCTTTCCCGGCAAACTTGCTGCTCGGCATAAATATAGCCATGAATGATTGTCAGGGGAATATTTGAATGTTTTCATTTTCATTTCGATTTGATCCTCTTCGCTCATCGGCACGTTTTCTAATTTAACAGATAGTTGGCAAACTGAAGCCATTGAAAACCAAACTCAACATTAGAATGTTGCAGAGTCGTCTGGAGTTATCAACGATTGTTGGTAAATGTAAATGTTCTCAGAAACACGATTTTAGAAACAGTATGATGATAATGGTAGGTCAAGAGGTAATGCAAATTCGATTTCTCCACTAATCCATTCGACAATTCATTAGACTCTTTCATTCATATTTTCCAACCTTCCGGGTATTAGGGCTTTGCCTCAAACACCCCATGATGACTATTTCATGTGCTTGATTCTTTCCCCTGTCGAAAAATCTTAACCTTACGAGAACTTATGCAATCTTATACTCTAGCCTATGCTGTCTATATCTAAACTTCAATGTTAAGATCATTATGTTGTCATAAGTTATGTTTAATTTTTTAGATTATGATGTTGCCTTAGGCTGCTGCTATTACCACAAAATCATCAGATAACATACGGCATGCTAAGGATGGGATAAAACGGAGGGGGTTTCAAAAATTTACTCTGGCGTCAGTAAATTTATTCAAGAACCAGAAGACAACAATATCGAACCTTGAATGAAGTCACAATAACGATCAATGTAAGTAAATTGTACCAGGAATTTTTTTTTTAAATAAAAAACGACGTTTCGAGCATAGCCCGTTATCAAGTGAATGGGCTATGCTAAACTGACTTGATAACGGGCTATGCTCGAAACGTCGTTATTTATTTTGAAAAAATTTTCCTGGTACAATTTACTTACATTGATCGTTATTATGGCACCATATTGTACCGGACGCATTTTAGTATATTCTTGAATGAAGTCCATCGAAACGAAGACAGAATTCAAAAATTAACTGAAAAGAAGGGATGTTTCCTTCAGCTTTCGAACACGGGGTATGCCTTTACTTAAAATAATTGAAAAATCTCTACTTGGCAATCTGGCACTAGACATCCCCCTAAGAAATTTTTTAGCACAACCCCTGAGTGAAACATATTGGTACTATATTAAGCCGCTCATTTCACTTATAGGCAGTTTATCAAGGTCCTGGATGATTTTCGTTTTGAAGTAAAGCAAATCAAATGATTATGAAACAGATTCAAAATATCCATTCTTCAAACTCACAACGGGACAATCAATAGTTCTGCATATTATGTATATGAGCATTTAATTTGTTTTGGATGGCAATGAATTTCTTTTCCAATTGTTGAAAAACAAGCAAGAAACATTGTTTAACAGTATTTCTCGCAGTATGGCAATGAAAAATTATTTACAGTGCCAAACAGTTAAATTTGCCAATGCATTGTCATATGCTGTGAGAACACAATATACAATTAAAAAGATTGCATTTGGATGCACAATACTTTATGCTGTCAGAATATTTATGGGTAATTGGAGTTTACATGCATGAAGCGGGCCCAAACTTTCCATTTTGAGCTGTATTTGAAGATGGGCAAAACAGATTCTGATTCTGACTTAACTCTGTATTCTTTTCCTTAAAATTGCATCCTGAAAAAGCTAGTTGTGAAATAAAACCACTGTAAGATCTACATAGCTTATTGCAACAAGATACATTTAGCTACAGCTGAATTGAATTCCTTGTCCATAATTGTAACTGGCCCCGCGTGCATGCAAATTCGGGCAGAATTCACCAATCCAAATGCAACTTGCATTTGAATAGAAGATAATATGAAGCACTTGATTGGTGCATTTTTTACTCTGGGCCTAGCCCCAAAGTTGGGAGCTGGCTTCTGATATGTGTTATTGTCAAGCTTCCAAAAGTAATGTGGGCAATGGGATGCCATTAAAAAAAGAACAGTCTGGATGCCATTAAACAAACTAGAGAATGGACAATTAGTAAAACTCTGGGCCACCAAATAAGAAAACAGTGCTTGAATTTTCATGGGCATTTATCAGGAATAAAATAATAAAACTAAAAATAATTCTTTAAAGACTATGGTATTCCTTTTTCTGTAAATACTTTAAATCAAACTGCAAAATACTCAAGATTTTAGTATGACTCAAAATATTTGCTTTTTTAAAGCCATTTTTAAGTTTGGTACAACCAAGACATTGTTTGTAAGATTTAAACTTTAGCAGTGAAAAGCCATCTTTGATGGGTCTCTTAAATACTTATTATTATCACTATTTTTTTATCATTATTATAGTATAAAAACATGTATTTTTATTGCCACTAAGTTGAAAAAATCAAGAAAAGAAAATACTAAACCATGTTGGTCAGAATGAGAAATGTGACAGTCTAACAGTTTTATACAAAATTTTACAGTTTTAATATGTTGATGTCAGAGTTTCAAAGTGTTGATTTTTTTAAAAAAATATGACTATGACAGTATGGAAACATGTATGAATTTAAACCTAAACACAATTTTAACCATCTGCTTGGTGGAACTGGTTTAGTATCATAAGTAATAGGCAGTTTGTACAATAACCCAGTTTGCACAGTATGACTTATGACAAGATCCGGGGTGGGCCAATAGCACCACACCTCAGGTGCAGGTGCTTAAAAGATTACCCAAAAATGCCAGGTGCATCAGAACTATCAGTTTTTCCATAATTAAATTGAATACCTCTAGTTTTTAAGTTGGCCTTCAAAGACACAATGACTGCATCTTGGGTGTGCCATCTCTATGCACTGCATAAAGGACCATAGCTTTACAGCAATCCCAAGTCCTCTAAAATACCATGAACATTAAATTAATTTCAATCTGCGTTTTGTACAATGTGAAAGGATTATATCTGTCACATTCAACAGTCCTGGTAATAACTTCATAACCATTCAATAGCCCTTGTCTTGGTAATCACTTCATAGCTCACAGGCTGCAAGGAAATTTCTTTGTCCCTTGCAGCCTATGTTGTCTTTGGCAGATAATGATATAAAAATGGGTGAACAAAGGTTTTATTTTTCTATTCTCAGGCACCCCTGACGGCAGGGGTGTAATGCTAGGGGTCAGAGGGGCTGAGCCCCCCTTGCCCGGTCTGCAGAGTATGGCACTTTTCGACGAGATCCCCGGTGTGCACGAGCAAAAAGCCTGGTGTGCCGGTGTGCACAACCAAAATGTCTGGTGTGCTGGTGTGCACCGACTTTTTTCCCCTGTTGTGGTTGAAATTTATGAATTTGCATTTCACCGTAAAAATGCGTGTGAAGAATACTGTTGAAGATAGCGCAAGTTTTTATTTGTATATTTGTCAAGTAAGATTCATGATATCTCAAATTGTTCATACACAACTGTGCTTGTTTTTATCAGCTGACATTTTTTTATGGGACCACACCAAGCCACACCCATCTTAGTTGCCACACCCAAAAATACCCGGTGTGCAACAGGTTTTGCTCAAAAATATATCCGGTGTGCACATGCCATACTCTGCAGACTGGCCCCTTGCTAATGCCGAAAAGTAACCAATTTCTACTTTTGCTATTGTTCTTGCAACATTTTGCGCAAGAGCCCCCCTCCCCCCTTGTTATTTGCGTAAATCTTGGAAACAGTAATTTTGAGGTGCAAAATCAAATTAGCAACAAACCTCATCCTTACGAAAGTATTTGTCCGTGTAGAGGGCACATTCCCTGCGCCATCGCTTGCTGTATGCTCTATGCTTGCTTCCATTAGGTTGTCAAATCGAGGCTACAACATTCGAATCGAGCCAATTTTTTCGGTCCCCTGAAAAGCAACTTTTCTATTTAAAAATTCTTGTAAACTTTAACAAATATGCCGGTGACATAAATGTTTCCTTTCCTTAAATTTTCCTAAAATTCGTGTTATTATTAGTTCTGGCTGTCATTTTAATAATTTCCATCCGTGGAGATGGAGAACCACGTGCTGTACACAGGCACACATATAATAGGAGCGTTGGGGCGTGGGGATTCTTAGCACTTATAACAAATGTATGCTAAGCTCTCCCTGTACTTGTAGACCTCCCTAAACCTTATCATAAATTGCTATGATAAAGCTGATGAGAAGCCACAAAACATTGATAAAGAAGCGGCAGCACAAGTATTTGATCAAAGAAGAGTGTTTTATCTTACGAATCGGGCATATGCACTTGCCCTCAGATCACCCTTTCCAGTTGCAAAGAACAAAGGACATTTAGTTTTCCTCGATCAAGAACAAAAGATTAAATGACCAATTCCTTGATGCTTCTATATTGTGAAAAAGATATTTTGTATAAAACTGATCTGCAGCAAATAGCCTTAAGACTGGCAAAGGAAAAAAGAACAGAATTGACTTGAAAGAATATCACTTTTTGCCATTAAATATATCCAAGATCTAATATTGGAATGGCTTTGATGTTTTTGTTACGTTAATCAAAATTTAGAGGTCTCCTTTACCTTCTTTAGTGCTTTTATGCTTAAGACTAATTATTACGAGTAAAATGTTGGTAATTATATAGGAACTAGAAATCTGGAATAAGGCTATTTCCAAAAATTAATTTAGAAGGTACAGTAGATTATCAGGTTTAAAGAAAAATTCCTCAGGTAAAGTTGAATTTTCATCCTTCCACGACCCTCTAAACTTAGCCACTTGTTTATGTACCTGGCTGTACAGCCCAGAGAGGGCACTTGACTAGGAAAATGACAGGGGTGTGCAAATTATCATTTTTGCACACTGACACTGTGGCATAAATATATTTTCCAAAAAACACCCTAACCCATTAACGCATGCCAAAATAAACCTGTTCTCATAATATTTACTACTATGAGTGTCCCCGGGCTGTACAGAAGGTTGGTTGATTTCCAGTGGAAAAAACTTTGGTCATGCTTTTGGACATTCGATGTAAATTTCGCGTACACTAGCAAGCAATTGCACTGCATGCACCCTAATACTTTAAGAACAAACTAAAAACAATCCAGTCTCAAATTTTCGGGAAAAAACAGAACAGCAAACTTGACTGGTACAATTACACTACAATTAACTGTTAAAAGACGAAAAGGTACGAGGAACGGAAAGTGACAATTGATTAGCATTAAAAATAAAGTATTAGAGTGAAATTGACATGAAAAATGAAGGTGGTAAATGGGTCATTCTCATCGGGTTGTAACATCATTTAAACGTTCCCGTCTTCAGAACTTGTTCTCTCACTTCCGATACGACTTCCTCATCGTGACATGAAACTTGAATCTGAAAATTCCCATCCGACTTTAGGTCGCTGGACATTTTCTAGGCCCCGTTGGGGTTTCGTGACCGTGAATCATAGAATAACACACCAGAATGCGTCACTCTCCCCAGACTCTTTTCGAAAAACCTCCTATGACATAAACCCCTCATAAAAAACTTGTGGTCCTTATTTTGAAAAAAATATATGCAGATATAGAATCAGTGATGCTTACTGTTTAAGAAAAAGTCTTTTGTAAAACTTTGTTTTTTTTATATAAGTAGCATTTTGATCTAATTGCTAAAAATCTCGTACAATCAAAAAAATATCTAACTTTACCAAAGCTAATCAAAAACAAAAAATTTTAATTGCTATCGTTAAACAAGATGTAAATCAAATATTACTGCCCAAGCCCTAAGATTTTTGAAAATTGGTGTAATGAGATGAAAGGTGTAATGGTCTGTAGGTCAACTCATCTGTTGTTTTTTGTGTTAAACATCATACAAACCTTTTTATGCAGAATTCGGATTTTGACGATATTGCAAGGCTTGCTTTGAATTATCATCGAAAGGAAGGTGAAAACTGTCAGGGACTGAAATGGTAGATACAGATCTGTAGCGCCGATAGTTTGGTTCAGTGTCCCGGGGCCGGTGCTCATGATTAAGGTGTTTTTACTATTGAACCATAACGCATCATTCCAGATAAGGCTTTCTTCTGTAAGGGCCCAAAAAGGGCCGAGATTCAATATAAAAATATTTGAAAGCAGTTATGTGTTGCTTTGAAGTAAAAAACATTTTTCGGGATCTTGAGCCGGCTAGCAAAGTGGGTCCGTCATAATAACAAGAAACGATGGCCTTACCATATAAATGACGACCGAATGGCTTTGCTGTGCTGAGTATGGAAAGTGATATTGAAAGTGAGTTGGGTATCTCACAGACAAAATCAGACAAAAAGAAATGGAACAACTCAAGGCAAATTTATTTGATAAAATATACATTTTTATTGAATAATTAAAAACAATGATACATTTACATACCTAGTAAAAAAAATTTAATTCATAAAAGACACATAATTATAGATATAAAAATTGATACAGAAAGATACAGATATAATTCTTTAGCAATCAAAATCACAATATTCTTATAATCAGCTAACTCTATCAAACAAAAAAATTATAAATAATTATAGGATTTTCGCATAATTCATCCATATACTTTATGCTTATAAAAACACGATACGCTTAGAAAAATTTTACATTGTCATACAAACACATTGCAGTAAAAACTAAGTTAAGCACAACATAACTAAGAAAAATGAGTTAAATTTCAATATTAGTGGCTTTGAACAATCAATTCATTTTATGGCATCGAATAACAGGGATACAAACATTCTAATACATAAACTTTTAGATAAATACAATAAAATTGATAAAATACATCATAAAATCTTAATCTTTGCTAACTAACAAAAGTGTTCTCATAAGAGACAACCTAAAGCTAAGAACATAACAGGCTCGATACCACAATAAAGGATTGTACTTTGTGCCTAACAGTGACCTTGACACCCAAAATAAACTTATAATTAATATTTCATATCGAAAGATAGTCAAAGAGCTAATAGCTACGATCTTTAAATGCATGACTTGACAAGGCAATCCTCAATTTGCGTGTGACTTTTGATAACATAAAAAGTTTCACGTAACCTGATATTATTGTGGCAAAATGAGAGTTGTCTTGAGGCTGCCTATTTACATTGCTCTTAGCTGCCTATCTATTCAAGTTTACATTGCTAAAGCTAGCTTTATAGAAAAGCGACTCCAGTTAATGAACCGAATCAATATTTACGTACATTTAGTTAAGGTATGTTTGTATGCAAAGCAAAAAACTAAAGATTAATATATTAACGTAAAATGCTATAAAAACACAGGTTAAAATTATGATACCACATGTCATTTGTTAAGGAGGAGCTGCAAAAACTTCATCACCTACTTGGATAGCACATTCTCCACTACTGACGTTCTTCGCAACCAAATATATACCAAACTCCATCTACATGGACAAACAGATAAGATTTAAAAGTACTGTAATGAGACAAATGGCTTCTAACTAGACTTTCCCTTGTAGCTAGGTAGCAGAGTTTTGTCCGTACTGGATTAGTAAGTAAAATTTGGCATTAAAGAGGCATATGATTTGTTCGTTTAAACCGATTCTATCAATAAGACATCTGTAAAACAACCTTTGTCTTATTATATTTTTGTTCCGGTAAGTGTATCATATTTTTAAGTTGGCAACATAAAAAAGAGGCCCTGGAAACCTGCAAGAAAGCCTTGCCAGAGATAAAGAAGAAGGTGTGTTGAGAACAGCTTGCATTAATAGAATTGTGGTACCCAGTTTTTTTAGACTCACACTGCCACAGTTATACGATATAAATGTCAAGAGGCAACTTAAAGCAGCACAAAAATTGTTTGAATTCAAAGGTATCAGTTGAAATTCTGCTTTTAAAAGAGACACTAGAGTAGCTTCACATGAAAATTTGTCTGTCAATAAAAGCAGTATTAGAATTCTATTTAAGAATTTCACAAGCAAAATGCTAGACCTCCCTGCTTCATTTATTCTAAGAAAAAACCCACATTGGAGGGTCATGCACCGTGCTTTTCATTTAATACCACTAAAAAGGCTCATACTTTGAGGTTGAGGTAGTTAAAGCGTCGTTATTGAATCAAAGCATAATTTGTGGCTTTTTGTGAGTATGCAGCAATTAACAGTAAATGTCATACCCGAGATCCACGCATTCTCACGAGTGTTTCCAATGGCTCTCGATTTCTGACTGCTGTTTTCTGATTAATGCATATCATTTGACATCGCTGGCACTTTCCTGATGTCTAGAATAGATAGGGGTATATAGACAAAGGAGATAATTCAATACAGATCGAGGTATATATTCCTTTATAATCCCAAAACCACCCCGCTGCAGCTCTGTGGTTCCAAACATTGTCCTCTGTGGGAATTTAGGTAGTCTCTTGACAAATTTATCGACAAATTTTCGGCATTGCAATATGGCACTGAGGACGGTTGATCACATTATGAAAAATTTTCATAGATGGGAAGGGTTGGATTCATAGATCTTCTGCAATAAAGTATGAAGCAACAAATAGGGGGAGGCAGATTTGAGCCTATAAAACGTCAATAAGCACACCGATATCACTATTTCGCGATCTCACCTACCTTGAACCGAATCACTCCAATATTAACCTCCTTCCAGGTATCTTCTTCGAATGAGCTATTGCCACACACCAAGAAATTTCCACGAAACGAGGCAGCGAGCTCGAATAAATTCCAGTATTCTCTGCTTCTTTGAAACCCGTTAAAGAGCTGTGATAAACTGTTTTCCGATATAAGAAGGTATTGAGACTCGTTCGACAGTGAAAGCTCGTGCTCTTCGTTTGATATGTCTGATAGGCAAAATGCAATTGATTATAACAAATAAGCAGAACGCAACAAAAAAGCCATTGAAAGCAACAATATTACGAACTATTCGAATTTTTAAGCTTCAATATAAGATTTTATAAAAGCATTTCTTGGGTTTTTCAAAGCACATCTTATTCGAGGCAGCCTAGGGACTTCTTAATTTTGAAATAAATTCGATAAACTAATTTCTTATCCATGATAGAAAAGAAGCTGTAAAATGTTAGTAATGCGTCATTGCAAAAACATTATTTGAAGATTGAAGCTCGATATCAAAAGGCACCATTCACTTTTGTGCATTTCGCAAAAATTTTCCGGAATTAACATTATGATAGGAAATACTTCTAATTGATAAAAAAGTCAATTGATAAAAAGAATTTTATTCATTCACTGGTTCAGTTTAATGAGTCAAAGAGTTTTCTCATCTGAAACAAGCTGAAACCATTGGAAATCAAGTAATTAGATATTCGGTTAGTTAAGTACAGAGCAGATGCTCATACTTTGATATCACAAAAATCGCACTACTCTGCAGAAATACATTATTTCAATACAAATAGCACCTACACGAAATCCACTTCCTATTGTAAGATTTATCACACTTGAATTATCAGAAACACTTGCTAACGTTTACTTCTTTTGCGATAGAGTAAATTTTCCAGACAATTTCCTAACTTTTTACCTGTTTGATTGTTATCTTTCGATTTGCTTTTCAAAAATCGCTTTTGACCTGTGTTTTGTCTCACCAGCCTACAAGACACTCCCAGAACATGACCCAGCCAGCCAGCAACTTCATCACCACAGTCGTCACAAGAAACTCTAAAAAATTAACGTGCTTCAGCATAGTTGCTAGGGTATCTTAATTCCCAAAATACAAATTATTAGTCGACAAAGTCTGATTTACTCGGGATGATTATCACCGTTTTGATTCTTGATACCGCAATGAAATTGGAAGAAAGTAGAAAAGAGTTTTACTTTTTTGCTGCAAAATACTTCATGGCAACTGTTAATATATCAGTGCACGGTGAAGTTACTTTACTTCTGAGAAAACAAAATATGAACAGTCGCCATGTCTGAAAAACTTTGGATTAATGGAAACCAAATATAACTTCGCAGAGAATTTTAGGCCTCGTAGAAATCGAATTATGATTTCGCAACGACTTCGTGGCGAATCCGCATCAAAGAAATAAGCCCTCCTTCGTATAGAAAGTGCTACCAGAACCGGATACGTGGAGGAAAAACTCAGATTTGATGCTCTAATGCATAAACTTTTCTGTCACGTTGGATATTCTTAAACAATGTTCTTCAATAATCGCCTGGGTATCAAGATTCTTATCTTGCTACTGAAACTGAGAGTAATGATGAGCAAGAAAGTAAACCGTCAAAAACAAGACTGTAAACAAAAGAAGTTGATTATTCGTTAAGAAAGATTATTAGGAAATAAAATGAAATGACAAAATAAAACAACAGATTTTGGTAAAGTATATATCTAAATGGTCTACCTTTGGCCACAAACCCGCGAAAGGCAATGCTCTCGGTCGTGCGCTTGTAGAGGTTTGCAAACACTTTTTCCAAGAGGTACTGCTACGTCAGAATAACCTTTGGGTAAGAAAAATGCTTTTGTAAAAGAGATTTGATTGAAATGACAGAAAAAAATTTTTTCAAAATACAATTGACACTATCCTTTTAACTAAACATACCTAAATTACCATGATTTAAAATTTGAAAAAAGGTTAACAAAAAACCAGGCCTTCGATCGTCGGTCTCGTCAAGTTTTCTACTCAAGCAGCAAGCTCCTTTTTCACATTTAGGAATGCTGCATAAATAGTTAAGAAACAAAAGCAAAATAGGACTACAAGACTGGACTACAAAATAGGACTTGCGATTAAAGCATTCAATTATCTCGATCGCAAAACTTATCGATCAAGACAATTATCTCTTTAAGCTCTGCTTCACGTGAAAAGAAAGAACGCATCGAAGTACTGTGAACATCTGCGCATGAGAATCTTAAATGTTGCCTTTCAGCCTGAAATTACTCCTATATCTTATCCGGCATGAGCACTTATGTAACACAAATCTCAAAGTAAGAAAAGGTAACACGGTTCATGAGCAACCACCCACTACAAAATAGCAGCACAAGTGCAAACTTTTCAAGATAGCACAAATTCAACTAGATATAGCATGCTTTATAAAGTTACACGATAACCTTTTGCCTCAAAATTAATCGGAAAATTGCACAGGAAATACTGTAATACACAAAACTGCAAAACAGCTAACCTTCACAACTTAAGATCAAGACGCCTTTGTTTATATCAATAGCTGGCTTGATAAACACCATGCGAGGCTCTTTCTTCTGAGTAAGTACAGAGCCGTATTCTGTGATTATCATCCATTCTCTATCGTATAATAAACCCCTATCACTCACTGTCCATTTTGATACCTAAAGAACACAAAAATAAACTGCATTTATGTATGAAATTGTGGATTGATTGTGAGCCTTCATCTAATGAATGAGCTTATTGAAATAATCAACAATCTGGTCCATTTTACACCAAAGTTTCGTAATATTTTCTTATCGCAATTTATTATGACTTAAGAAGTTTAGACAGTGAAATTATACTCAAATGCAGAGGAAAAACAGGTTTATTACATTAGAAATCAAATTTTTTGTAAAACTTAAACCCTCTATAGAGCACGTAAGTGTGATGTCATAAAAAAATCAAACTCATGAAATTTTGACTTTTGACTGCATAACCTTGAAGAACACAAGGCCATACTTAGTTGATTTTGTTGAAAATATGAGTGAGATATAGCCAATGAAAGATTCTAAGTTTGCTAAAGGATTATTGTTGCTTTGGCTTGGTTCATAAAGTTTGAACCGAGACCAACTTACAGTGATTTGATTGGAAAACAGCTAGTGCTCCTGTGGCCAAATCTCTGCAAGCATTCTGTTATACTTTTTCAAACTAACTGGTCCGAATCAAAAACACTAAAGATATAGTTATGACGTCATTACTTATGCCAGCCCATTCGGGTGATTTCTGGCGCTATCTTTGCTCGAAAATGTATCATTTACAATTTATCGGTCCAGCAATTTTCCGTTATTGTTAACAACAAAACTATGAAACTAAAGGTTGAATGGAATTTGAACATGTACAAGAAGCTTATGTTACCTCAAATGCAGCACAAGACTTGACCGGATAAACGTATATTCGTTTCAAGAAGCATGTTGGTGACTGGTCCAAAAGCAATCGGTTTTCAATATTGGCATGGCAGCTAGCATCCTCTTTTTCATCAGCAGATGGACTCTGCTCTTCATATCGGTGGTTACAGACAACATCGTGGGGCTCTTCAAAATTGATTATCTGTTGCCCAGTCAAAGCACTATGAGCTTTTTGAACGTCAAAAGCACTTTTAGAGAGATCTTCATAAACTTCTTCATTAGAAAGTTCACTTTGAATTTCTGATGAGCCGATTGGTACGAGAAAACAATCCTTAAGAAAAGTGAGAAAGGTCCAAGCATCTTCAAAACATGACATATATCCGAATGAAATGCGGACAGAGCCAGTGGGAAGTCCATCGATAATGTCCATCTGATCTCCACACACGTGCCCAGCGTTGTAATTCGAAAGCAACTGATCATCGCTTAGGCAAAGATGCTTTTGGCAGTCACCAGTGTTGCAAAAACAACCTGTGCGCAGATGAATGTTCGAAAGAGATGCTAGCTTGTCCACCTAAATTGAAATGACTTGAACTACCACTAAAATGCTATGACAGGAAAACAATAAGGAATGATATAATTTATATTAAAAGAAATAAGATACAAATGGGGTTTGTGTTGAACGAAGAAAAGTTTTTATAACAATGATAAATTTGAAGCTTCATTTCAACACATTTGTAGTGACACTAAAAGATATGCAGGCCCTTTTCGTGCAGACCCTGCGAACCGATGTGCAGACCTTTTTTCGTGAACTTTCTTTAAAAAGTTACTTATATTTTGTCAACCCAGCGCGCAGCACTCAATCTCCGACCAGTAGAGATGCTAAATTGAGTTGTGTACCCATACAATGGCAAGTTTTAATTAGATTTTAGCGGCTAATTATAAAAAAACTCAACAAAAACTCCTAATTCAAAGCTGACTGCTTAAAACAACGAGTCGCTGTATTTTTCAAAAGAATAATTCATAAAATGAATCAGCCACATCATTTGAAAACCATATGGCTTCTTTACCGTATGGTTCACTAATAGGATGAGTCCTCAGTACCCCGAGACACTTTTTGGAAAGCATAAAATTTTTGAATATAGCACAACAAAAGTAATAACTGGAGATTCAAGCAAAGGAATCAACCAATTATATTTGATTAAAAATACTGACAAATGTTCAATTAATCAATTAAAAATTTATTAGCAAGAAGATGCTGCTGAGAAATAGGGTGTGAAAAGCCTGGCAGTTAAGGTACCTGACTGTATCCTATGTAATCGCCGTTTGAACTGATGAGATTGAAGTTAATGACAGGGCCTTGGCTCTTGATGTTATCGTAGCCCATGTCACTATAGATCTTGCAGAGATGAATACCGCTGAAATGCCTCATTGACTTCATTTCTTTGTAGGTGTATTGCGTCAAAGCAAAGGTATGATCTGAAATTGCCAGCATTGGGCCAGCATGCGATTTCAGCGAGTAAAACCCATGCTTCAATGCAATGATGTTGAGGAAAGAGCTAGTGCCATCTTCGTACCTAAAAGTAGAGTTCTGCATCACCGTAACAATATAAACCACGTCGTGAATACAAAAAGTGCAAATCGGTGAATAAACAAATAGATTTCAAAGAGAAAAGAATCGAAACAGGCTCTCAGTTGGATCTAGGTAAGAGGAACTAGAATGAAATTTAACATCTCGTTAAGGTTATCAAATTTTATTTTATCTTATAAATTTAACTTTTCGTTTTATTCTATTCCTGGCAAATTTGCTATGTAAAGCTATAATGCATAAAATGCATACCAGATCTATGGTAGATTGGATAATGAACTAAAGAAAAGCCAGCAGAACAAACCTGTCAGATACTTCGTCTCTGAATACCCGATGATGAGTTGCGCTAAAAGTAGAATAAACGGTTCCTCCTCCGTAGTAACATTTAGGCCTGAATGATTCGACAGCGTCAGTCCTCATTATCAAGGCTCCTATCCCAGTGGGATATCCGAAAATTTTATAAAATGAAATAGGCACAAAATCAGCATTGATTTTCGATAAGTCGAGTTCATTGGTGCCAACATATGAAGCAGCATCAAGTAGTACATACCATCTTCCATGTGGTTTAGAAGATGGAAACAAAACACCTTGTTTTGATAAATCTGTCCATTCAAGAGGATATTTTCTCCCACAGAAGTTACTCATTGCAGGAAAGGCAAAAAGGCTGGCAACCTGACGAGTGTCATCTACTGCATTAATTTTGCTTTGTATTGATTTATCACGAGCTTGTTTTGAATTCTTAGAGTGTTTCGCACACTTTATGCTTACATGTTGAACTGCGTTCTGTTCATCAAAAGTAGATTTTGCCTGCTCGAACCTAAGACCAGTTTCCTCATCAATTTGATCAGACCTTCTACATAATTCGTCTGGCACTAACTTGAAAGCTTCTAAATCCTCATTACCCTTGGCTTTTACCCCGACTAGCTTTTGTCCCTTATTTTCAATGAGCAAATCACTGTTTGAATCATGTACATCACTTTCGACACCGACAGAGCCATTCTGTACTCTGAAACAACTTTCTTTGATGCTAGAATTGAGTGCTTCTTCAGTTATGCAAACGATCTCGGAACCTTGCTCCCTAGCGATTTCTCGGATACCAACGACTGATGTATGGTTGTCTTGAAGGAACACAAAATGGCTTTCTTTAGTCCAGTTGAAATTCTCTGCCACCATTCTTAAGGCAGCCGTGGCCCCTGAAGTAAATACAACATGATGCTTTTCTAAAGTGGTGTTGAAGTGCCTGGCTACAATATTTCGTGCTTCTTCGATTAAATCTGTCGATCTTTGACTGCAACTGGATCCACTATGAGGATTTCCAAATAAATTGTTGTTCAAATCAGAAAGATGATTTTCTATTTGGCTCTTTGAATACAATGTTGCACCAATATTGTCTAGATAAACACCTAAAAGAAATGAAGATGATATGTTAATAATATAGAAATTATGACAAGTTGTCAAATATTACTCAATTCTACTTGATTTAAGCAAATACAAGATGTAATTTAGCAGTCTTCATCGAAACCAGCTGCACATTAGTGTTTTATAATGGATAAATCATTTATAAAGCTGTATATATAACTTTAGCTGCCTTGCTTTTTACCGTAAAATACGCTCAATTACAACTAAGTATTTTGCTACCAAAGATTGTATAACTGTGATAATGTTGTTACAACGTGCACGCAAAAGTAACAACTATTCAGTTACTCGGGCAAAAAGCCCTTAAATCGCATTTCTTTTATCTTTAGAAATTCTATTGTGAATTTGTAACACAAGCCTAGCAAAGAAATCTAAAGCCTCTGTTATGTTTACAATAAAACTGATTCAATAAAAGAAACATTTAATCGAAGAAACTCTTCATGATATGATATGAAACATACTCTATCTATTAACGGGCCTAAAAGTAAACTTTTCAAACTCAACGTACATTCGAGGATATTGGCCATGTGTCGTAAAAGAAGTTACTAATCCTTGGACATTCAAAAAAATTGATCAGTCGCCTCGGAACAAACACAAAGACACGCAAATAAAAGTTAACCTGGTGATTTCTGAAGTGAAATGAATCTACGTGTCTTATTTTTTGCAAAGGAGGATTTAACCGCTAATTATTTACAGTCGGAAAGAAAGAACAGTTCAATTTGATTGTATACCCAAAACAACTTTGTTACCATAACAATGTTTCTATCCAAATTCCACAATCAGTTTTGGATGTTGTTTGGCGGGGAATCTTTTAAAATCCTACTTAATTCGCTAAAAGATAACATGATACTAGACTAAGATAAAGGATAACTTTCAGCACCGAGGTCAGCAACAACTTTTTATGTATAGCACCCAAAAACTCCATGGCCTCCATCCCTTCTATTTTCTTGAGCTCTTAAGTTTGTTGCAGTAATCAAATTGTGTCACTAATTTTATTCTAATTCTATGATTCAGATTTTCTAATTCCACAGCTACAAAAATTCTTTGCAGCATGCAACATTCTATTTTATCAGTAAATTCTACATGACTTTAAAGATTCTCTGGATAGTCTTCAGTGAGTTTACTTCAAACCAAGAAACAAGACATGTACCGTTATTGTTTGTACAATGTGTGGTTTGTACAATACACTCTAATTGAAAATACACAAAAACACTAAATTCTGAAACAACGAAAACCATTTCGACAACCTGGGCTAATATGTGGCAAGATTATAGAACCTAATGGGGCTAGAGGACTGCAGCACATAACAATTTCCAGGGGTAACGCCCAAAATTTCTTCAGGGGGTACAGAAAATACCTTTGCCAAAAAGAAGGGCATGACTCACTCCTTAACGGAGTGGGCATGAGATAAAAAATTTGCTACTTTTACTCATTTCTTTTTGAATATCCTGCTTTTCTAAATTGAATTTCAAAAATTAGTGCCACACTGTGAAAGTTCAACTGCCACAGAAAAGGTTGTAAGTTACAACTGTTGCAAAAAGGTTACAAATTATACTAAAGGGTGAGAGAACAATTTTCCCTTTTGCATGACAAAATTCTTAATGTGCCAATGGACAAAGTATTGGCGGAGGTACAGCACCCCCATACCCTCTTTGGTGACAACCTCCAGCAATCTTTTAAAGGAAAATCTTGCAAAAGTTTCCTGGAAATTCCACCCATGCAGAGTGACACATAACAAAATTGTACAAATATACCCATGCTTTGCTTTTACATTTCCAGAGTAGCAACTCAATAGAGTACGGAACATGAAAGAGCATAAAAAGAAAAGATCCAGAGATCAAGGCTATTTTGTAAAATGTATGAACTATAAATGGGGATAGGGAAAACACTCGAAAAATGTTTGGTTCGTGTTTCTATATAATGAGCAAATAATATTATAAACCTCTTCTTTTCAGAACAATTTAAACAAAATTTGACTCATTCATAAATTTATCATAATACAGTTAGGAGAAAAAGAATCTGAACGAAAGAGGTTATGAAAGATATTTACTTGTGAAGGAAAAGATCTATACTTGAGCTGAATTTTCTGATTTTGCTGTTTATTTTTATGTGCATAATTTCTACCAACTCTAAAAATTCTTTTGAAACCTAGCACCCTGGCTTCGATACTTGACGCAGCCCTATTGCAAGAATAAAAATAAACCTCATGTAGGGCTGGATAGGCTCACCACACTATGCCATTAACAACCCTCTTCATACAGAAATGATGTTTTTATATTGAAACAAATGTTGGTACTATACTTTCTGTAAGCCAACCATTCTAAAAATTTTTGCAGGCTATTTGTTTTAATTCAACTAAATGAAACAGAACTATCACATTATTTTCTTCTTCTTGCCAGGGTCATGCAGATGGAAGAAAAGTTTTTATCTTAAAATTCCAAGATGAAACAATTTGATAAGAAAATTCAATATGTCACCTACACTATGTTTACTTTCCAACTTTCTTCAAACAAAAGTCAATAATAACACATTGATGTAGGAAGTAATGTTATTGTTGTACATGAAATAAACAAGTAAAGTCTCCAAAACTTATGACAAACATATTCCAAGCATCTGTTCTTTAAAAACGGGGCAAAATTGTTAACATCCGTGTCAAAATATAATAGCTGACATAAAAAAACTTTTCCACGAAAACTGAGAACACTCACTTATATGCAAACACTTCACAAAAGTTAATGCTAAGATTTCTTCACTATCATAATATGATGTGTCAGGTCCTAAAATGTTGGCTTTACATCTTATTACAGTTTTTGGCAGGAAATACTTATCACCATAGAGATCCATCAGGATTAAATGAAAAATACAAAAACATAGTTTTTAATATTCTTTTGTTGAAACAGATGAATGAAGGCTAATCAAAGTTACATAATTTTCACAGCAAGTGACATGACCAACTTCCATTCAACATAATGTAAGTTCGCCAAAAAGGGACAAAGGAACACAAATACCCACAGGCATGATATCACTGGGGGCTAGGGGTGGGGGGCTGAAGCTGCTCAACATTTTAAGAGATAAAAAATTTTTGACAATGTTTTTTATTATTTTTTTAAACAAAGTATGAAATAAAAATAAACTGTTAATACTGTTAATATATGGCTTGTTAGTTTATCTAGCTAGGTCTATTTCTATTTAGGTACTAACTTATTTAAGTATATTTCTATTATTTTTCTACTATTTGCATCAATTTGATAACTTTCTGCATCAATGCAATGTCTGCATTCTGGATGTGTAAACACGGCCTACTGAAAATACTTGAGACAAACAAAATGCACATTTCTGTTCAGCAAGTAAAATACTCTCAATCGATACAACAGCTTCTTGTTTTTCACAACGATGTGCACTCTGAGCCAAAGGTCACCCTTTCTTTCTTCCCCCTCTTTAAATAGAGTTTTAGCATGAACCCTCTCCTCCTAAATATTTCCGAAAATTCAATAATCAATGTTTTTCTGCCAATCAGCAAATTGTCTGAGCAGTATAGTCATTTGTTTGGGAGATGTATTTTCAGCCATTCTAGAAGGCTTAATTTAAAAAATTTTCTTCCACGTCGGCCCCAACCACGGTGGGACTTTCTCCGTCCATAAAGCTGTGGTACTTTAAAAAATATAATCTTTAACAAATACAATACCAGTAAGTCTACTGAATTCAGTTTCTCTTAATTCTTCCACTGTTCCATTATAGCCACCGAACTGCTCCAAGAACTTTATCTTCTCTGAAGTGCGTACTCTCTCCGCCATGTTGCATCTACCTCCCAAATCATGTTGATTACAAAATAGAAACACTCACAAAAGACCGCGAACAGTAGAAACTGGTCAGGGGGAGGAGCATAGAAATAGGGGACACTCGCTCCCCACTTACTGACACTGTTTTTCATGAGAACCCACTAAATAAGAACACCGTAGCCCGATTTGCCAGGAACAATGAATATAGCGAAAGAACATTCCCAGCCTCAGAAGAAAAAAAAGAAATAAACAATGTATTTTTAAAAATTTTCTCTCGCGTTGAAGATTTTACAAGCCAAGAAACCGTCCGTCTAAAACGTCATGCAAAACTGTTATTTGATGGTCTTGAAACCAATTTGTTTTGTTTCAGAAAAATCAATTACTCGAAAAATAAGAACATCGAGGTCTTCAGTATTTGACCAAGCCATAATTAATGGTGTCTCTCAAAAAACCCCTTTGGCCTGGCCTCCAGGTCCCTTACATTAAACGCCCATGCTACCTGAAAGCAGTGCATGATACAAAACTGGTCAATTGCTTTCCAAAAGGATTTATTACATTGAGTTGAATACCTGTAACCTGTCATTCATAGTTTATATAGTAGTGTATATGTGTTAATCGAAATGATAAGCTATCAGTTTTTCTAATGTGGCAAGTTTTAAAGTGAAATGGAAAATTATTCTTTGGCTGGTGAGACAAGAGGGATAAAGATATTTTCTTCTCTGAGACATATACAAATACTCTCTGAGACATGCATTTTTTAACTGCCTGTCATAAACGAATGTAGTTGCTGTGGTTATTCGTTGAAACAAAGGAAGTTTGAGGGCTATCTGTTGACTGTTTGTGTGTCTGCAGGCATTCTTCTCACAAATAAGCTATGATTAAGTCTTTTCCTGTGTTAAATGTTTTGCTAAAATGCCTAGACAGTTGCCTGTTGACCAACCAAGCTAACGATTCCCTCACATACAAAGAAAACAAAGTCATGACGTAGCAGGGAGTTTGTGATTAGTAACTTAATATGTAGCAGAAAGGATGCAGTGTGGCGAAACATATCTCTTTGTTAGATGTACCATACCCAATTATTTTGTAACTATTGCTAGTCACAACAAGCAACAATAAGCGAGCAAGAGCCGGGGGATTGTAAAGGATTGATTCAGCAATTTTTAAGAAGGGCAGACAAATTTAAAAGTCTGCAGGACACTTGTAACGAATTGCTTAGCTTTACCAGCTTTGCATTTACAGTTTTACCCTCTACCAGCTCGTTTCTTGAAGGTTTTTGCCTAAACGACTTGTTGTTTGTCATATACGAACTTTCGAGAGTATATGACTTTGTGTTATAGCTTACTTTCAAAACTACTCTTTCCTACAGTGCAGAGTGGTACCTTGGGATAACAGGATAAACATTTTCTCTCATGTTTACATTTTTTCTACATATATAAGATTTATTCGTCATATATTTCTTTATCAATCAACTAATTACACGGAAAATTTACTACAAAAATAGTGAACAATTAATTCAACATTTGAAATAACAACAATGTGGGATGGAGCATATGTTTGAGAAATACACTTAAGAGTTCGAGGTTCTTATGTTCTGGCTCCGAAATTATTCAGCAGAAACAAGGAGTGTATCGCAACAAGAACGAGAACAGATTGGGAAGACGATTGTTTAATAGTCACATAGCGTCGCTGAAATTACCCTTATACATGCCTTTGAACATAAAATTGAGGAACCCTATTTAGCGCTCTTTTTAATCTGACACCCTGTAGCCAAGGTAAAATAGCCACGTGTTACCTCGTGTAAAATTACATCCTTTACCTGTCTTAAAGTGAATAGTGTAGTCTACAAGTTTGTTATATAATAACGCACACGTTAACCAAATCATTTCCAACCTATTCATATTTTCATTTTCAGGGAATGCCCATCGAAATATTTTTAATGTAAATGAATGCAGAAGAAAAATGTTTATATTTCTCCGTGTGCACCGGCGATGTCTCCAAGTGCGACCCCCGGAAAGAATTGATACAGTGAACAAAATCGCGCTCGCTTTGAATTCAATACATAAATTCCACATTCAGCCGAAATTTATCTACTGAAAAGGCTACGAATGTGTAACACAATACCGGGACGTCCAAAGCTAACGGAAAATTTCGGCTTCATTCAGAGTCCTCTTATACAGCTGTTAATACATGCAATAATAATATTTGCTGTTAAAAGAAGTGAATCCGTATTTGCAGCTTCCACCAGATTGGTATCCCATCTTCAACTAAGATACGCTCAGAATTGACTACATTCGAACGCTGTTAGGAAAAGAATCTCTGACTTTGGGTAGGTAGGAAGCGTTGATCGTTCGTTTACGGAGAAGCCACGCTTCAAATATTGACAGTATGAATTGGTACTTTGTATGACTCCGAAAACGATTTAGTTGTTCCTATGAGCGCTGAGGCAATTAGAGGAGACTTGGAAGACTCAATTTTCTATCTTTTCCGATGATTCTGATTTTAAATTGAATTGAAAACATACATTCAGGAGCTGAATGGACGTTAATTCAGTTCCAATTGCTTGTGGCTTGATACAGTTGAAGGATTTGTGGTGAATCATGTGGACAAGAAGGAAATCAGTGTCTCAAAAGTGACCTAGATAATATTTCAATTCACTTTCAAACTTCATTTACTGCGTTCGTTCTTCGCAAGCAACCTGACTGCAAGTATTTAAGCCTTAAAAACAAGGAAATAAGCTAAGGCTCCGAGTGGATACTTTCATAAGACAACGAACAGATTTGAAGTTTACAGCTTTTACGAAATATACTTAATGGAGATAAATACTGATACATAACCAACAGTATTGGTTACTGCTGGTATCTATTATATAATATTGGATATTCAATCGCTTCTCTTCGGCTGAGAAATAATTCAAACGTGAAAAGCGGAAGCTAACAAGAATTTGGCTTGTATTCCTGTATTCTTTGTTGACTATTTTAGAAGCGATATCGAAAACCGGTGAATTTTGAAAGAATGATGAATAATTCTACAGCGTTGCCAATGAACATTTCCTCGACCTCTGGGTACAGCGCCACTCCAGACACGCTGTTCACAAACACAGAATACACTCTACAAGCCATGTTGCTGCTCCTAATCATCCTTATTATTGTGATAGGCAATATTGTGACACTCTGCATAATTTACCGTGACAGAAATATGCGCACTCCACAGTTTCTCCTTATCACAAGTTTAGCGTGCAGTGACCTTGGTGTTGGCATAGCCACAGCGCCACTGACGATGGTAACTGCATTTAATAAAGGTGATTGGGTTCTAGGCAACATGGCTTGCCAATACCAAGCAATAGCCAACTCAACATTCTACATCGCAACTATGCTCACACTGATGGCAATGACTATGGAAAAGTACTTCTCGATCGTCAGACCATTGTCGCGTTTTATAACACCCAAGAGGACGCGTAGATTTATCGTTGGAGCCTGGGTCTCGACACTCATAATATCAATGCTACCACTTGTCGGCTTTGGTCGATACGACAAGAACAAAACAACACAGTCGTGTGGCATTGCTTTCCCTGAAATGACCTCCGAAAGACTGTTCCTTATTCTAATCCTCTTCTCGGGTTCTGTTATGCCCCTGTTTGTCATGATTGTTGCAAACACCGTAATTTTTGTGGCTGTCCGGAGACACTCCAAGAGGCTGCGAAGGCATGCCCGTGGCCAGGCAGCGAAAGAAGGCATTTTAGCTTCACAAAAACACTTTACGATCACAATCGTAATAATTTTAGTTGTGTTCATCAGCTCTTGGACACCGTTCTTTTCGCTTGCTATAACAGCAGAATTGACAGATTCTGCGGATAAGATTCCCCCGTTTCTAGGGGTGTTAGCTTACTGGTGTGGCTATGCAGCTTCGGCATGGAACCCTGTAATCTACATAACAAGAAACCGGCGGTTTCGTCGTGGTGCAATAGGTATTAAGAATGTACTAATTTGCAGACAATCAGATACTGCTGCAGTCAACGTGAGCGGAGGTGCGTGGAACAGTGACATTGACAGGAAACGATCTAGCTACGCAGTATCCTGACTTTGTTACAGCCTCCTTCTTTAAATTGCTCTTAAATGCTTATTCTTTGCCCTGCTTCCATTGCCCTTGCGTAATGGTATTGCCCCACAAGGAAGGTTTTAATCATGACCTTTGATGCAAATTGGAATCAATGAGAACTAGCCTATCAAATCCAGTTCTGTTGTTCATTCGTGCGACAAAAATTATGTAAAACCTACATGCAACTGTGAAATTGTGAAGAATTTACTCAATCCATTGCTAGAAAATTTATTCACAAAGAAAGCAACACTTTCCCATAAACAAAAAGATTTCCAAGGTTGAATAATCTGTTGACATGATACATATAATGCCATCCCATTTTGAAATAGTAAAAACATGTTGACTGCTATGATGATTATGAATGCAGTTTAAACGAGTTTGATTTATATTCCTCAGAAATAATATAATAATAATCTACCATATTTATACAGGATAACCTTTTCAGTAAAGATAATACTGCTATCACAAAGGGTCCTGTGTGACTGGAAATAGGGCAGCTTGTTTCGCTCGATCAAGTATCAAACTAAGAAAAACTCTTGGGGTCAAAAAAGTATACCTAGTAGATCCTTTACTGCCATAATGAGTATTTTGGCCTTGCTGCCACAATGATTTTTTTTTCACTATTTATGTAAGCTCGGCTTTGGTCATCTTTGTTCGTTGCGCTCTTTCTATAGATTGTCAAAATAACTTGATTCTGTGCTTGTAGTATTGATTAAACAAAACGCTTAATTATGTCTAATCAATCCACTAAAGCCCGAGTTTAATCCTTGATAGTAGAGAACTTAAGGGTGACTTTTAACTTGTGGTCTGTAATGTACACACACTTCCAATAAGCCGAGACATGACTGCGCTGTAGCCGCTATGAGGACTATGATCCCCCTATACCAAAGAGAGTACTGTGTATATTTTCACTTAATACTTTTGTGTCCTTCAGTAAAATTTGGTTTGATTCAGTAAAAAGCATTATTGCTAGTCATTCGTAATAGATGCAAAAAACATTACTTTATTTATTTTTATATCTTCTTTATCTTAAAGTTAAAAACTGAATTCCAAAAATTGGGCATCTCCATCATTTTCCAGGCACCTGAAGGGCATGGCACCGTAACCAAATCTTCATTTAATACGTAACCCCATCCCCCTCCACCCCCCAACCCGGAATAATTGTCCCTCAAAAGAAACCATTCATCGAGCAGCAGAGGGAGCTGAATTGCAGAAAAATTTTGCCGAAGAATTCGTCCCTAGACCCCCATATTCAGACAATCCTCTAATATTAACCAGAAACAATCTTAATCGTAAAAACAACTTCTTCTAAGAGCTGCCTCATGGTGTAAGAAAATTGCTCTGTTAATAAAATTGTTAAATAGAAACGCTCTCTTTCTTTATGACATCAATTGTATATCAATTGAAAAGACTTTGATCACGTCAAATGTTTCTAGATTCTTTAGATCATGAAGTTAATAACATCGATTGATGTAAATATTTTTTATGTAGAAAAGTAACTCAAATAAACCATTTCCCTTCCCAATAATTCAAAAACCTAGGAAGTTCTTTGAATTATATTCTAGATATATTGATGTGCCTGCCACATCAATATAGGAGGAACCCCTCATCAGTGGTTTACATCATACCCAACTGATAGGATACACTACTGCCAGATCAATGGTTCCAGTTCACAACAATAGAAGGTTCAGTGTGGTAATCCTCAGGGTTCGTGCCTTGGGCCCCTCCTTTTCATGCTATACGTAAATGATTTTGAGTGATGCTTAGAAAAATGCTCAACAAATATGTATGCAGACGACACTAGCATAACATGCTCTGCAAAAGACATTGAGGAACTGTGCAATGATTTAAAAACTGAGGGTAAGAACATTGCAGAGTGGATGAGGCAAAATAAGCTTAGTCTGAACACCAATAAAACGGAATATATGGTCATTGGTCATAAAAGACGAATTAAACATATCCAGGGGGAGATGAACGTGGAAATAAATGGAGAAAAACTCCAACGAGCCCATGAAGTAAAATATCTCGGAGTCACTATTGATGAAAACCTATCTTGGAACAAGCAGTACAAGAGGCTTAAGTGTAAACTTAAAAAGTGGTCTTTCTTCGTTGAGGAAACTTAAAAACATACTCCCACAGTCGAAATTGGACCAGGTTTACAGGGCACTTTTCGAAAGCCATCTAAGATACGGTGATCAATTATGGGAAGTCTGTCCGCTACAAAGCTTGAGCATCTTCAGCGTCTTCAAGACAGGGCTCAAACATTAATTGAAAGTGCTAAATTTGAGGACGGGTGGAATTGTAAATGGCTTTCAGTTTCGAACCTAATTATATATGACAGGGCCATAATAACGTACAAAATGATGAATGGTCTTCGCCCTGACAGCCTTAAAGGTAAATTTATCACTAGATCAGAGATATCCAGGTATTCGACAAGGAATCAGCTTGATATTGCCATCCCAGGCAAAATTTGGAATTTTCAAAGGTAAATTTATTTCACTCTGTGGCGAAAACATGGAATGAGATTCCAAGAAACATCAGAATGAGCCCCACAATTTCCATGTTTAAAAGAAACTTGAAGGGATTCCTACAAAGTTAATAAATTCCCAAAACAAAACACAATCCCTAGGTAGAACAACAACATCTTTATTTTATATCTATTAAAGAAGTAATTGTAATAGAAGTAGTTTATTTATATTTGGTTTATAGCTGATAGGGAATTCGTGTATAAAGATTTTAAAATAAAAAATGAATGAATGAAAAGCCAATTTTTTTATCACTTCTTAATGGAAAGTTCAAGATAACGTCGCATCTTCTGCTTTTATCTTTGCAAAAGCATCCCAGTTACCCTAAAGTTGCCATATAAGGGTACAATAACGTGGTCACGGGGAGGGGGACTGAGGGGCGGCAGGATCAATTTTGTATTTCGTCTATATTCAACAAGAAAATGTCGGGGAATATTTTGCCAACGTACTTTTTGTGACGTAATCCTGTGATTTTGAAACTTCCTTTACGTAAACAAAAGTTGGTCATGGGCATTCCCATTAGCAAAATTGGCGTCCCTGTTGGTACAAGGGCGTTTTCAGGCGTTAAAAGGGTGTGGTCAAAAATTTCTGTTTTTTCTAGTGGCTTGCGTCGCCGATGTTCGGGTTTATAATGTATATGATAGCTAGTCCCTCTCAACCCTTTAAGAACCGGGAAAAGGGACTTCATTGCCAGTAACCGGAATAACGTGACATCTCAAAATCTAAAAGCCAAAAAAATGGGCTTATAGAAAAGAGGTTACCATGAACTTTGTGGCAAATAAGCCCTGTAGTGTAATTAAAGGCATTTGACGTGCGTAAGTACAGCTAATCCAAAAATAACGCGATCAGAGTACGTGCGTTTGAAAGGAATTTGAAACTACTCACGTAAAACCACTCTAGGGTTTCGCCGATTTGCAGAAAGGCGGAAACTGTTCACGTGCTCAATTTGATTGGTCAACCACTACTGGTCAAGTGGCTGTAAGCCATTTCTATCTGTGTCGAATGCATTCAAGATCCCATTTACACGGGATCGATCCAGGCCGGGATCGTTCCCAAACTGGTACGAATAAATCTTCCGTTTACACGGGAACGCTCGGGATCGATCTGCTATCCGTACCAATTTGGGTCTGCTTTAGAAAGCGTTCCAGTTTGGATCGTTCCCAAATCGCCACGCATAGGAAACGAGGCTAATGAATTCTCCAGCTTGAGGTGCTTTGGGCACGATGCATCGATATTTGGTCAGATCTTGCGCGCCCTCTTCGCCCACAAGATGGAATATACAAAACAAGATGAAAAAAGCTTTCTATTTTTTTACGAGTTAATTAATAAATTCTAGCAAACAGACTCCAACCTATTATGTTTTTACTTCAGCATGATATTCAGGAGCAGGGCCCTTTTTATTCATCGCTCCAAAGAAACATTTTGTTGCTACCTTTCAAATTTGAAGCCATTTTCCTCTAAGCCTTCCTATAAATTTGGTGGTATTTTCTCTGTGTTGTTGATGACATAAAGAATAGCATGAGCATTCCTTTCAAAAGGGCCTAGAAAGCCGTGGGGTCCGATCTGGGATCGATCCCATGTAAACACAATATCTTTTGGGACCGATCCCGTGTAAACGTCCGCGAAATTTTGGGATCGATCCAAAACGGGATCGGTCCCATTATTCTTTATGCACGTTAATCCTGACCATAAAAACGACAGCACACTCAACAGAAGCAAAATTTGGGAATTAACGAAATGTTTCAAATGTTTTTAAAAACGTTAGTCAAATTTCCAATAGATGAGTATATCAAATGTTCAATGTTTCCGTTTTCTTGAAGCTTCGTTTGGTCTTTGTTGCTGGTGAACTGCAAAATCTTGCCTTTGTGACTGCGAGGTTTTCGTGGGGTGACCAGGAACCATGATGTTTGGGATGCGATGCGATGTGATATGATGCTTTTTTGCGATGCGATGCGATGCGATGCGATGTGATGCAAGGTTTTGTTCGTAGGGTGACCAGGAACTTTTGGATGTTTGCAAGGCGGGTGATGGAACAGTGTGTGTTGATTCCTGCGGTGCTCCCTTGAGTGTGCTGCAACATTTTCTGGGCACGGAATGTTGCCGACCTAGCGTGATGGACGCTTTTGAAGGGATACGCTGCCGAACATGTCTGATGGCAATGCAAGGCGATGCGTGATTCTGCTCTGTGCAAGTCAGCGAAGCGGGGTTGGTTGGTGAATATGGTTTGAACAGTGCACGACGAACGAGTTGAAACGAGTAGACAGACATCAAAAATCCAGGGTGCGTCGGAACAGTCAACAGGAAGTTGTTTGGGAGCCAGTGTAGGCGTTGAACGTGTGCGCGATGGCAGTTGTTGTGTGATGAAACCAGGAACTTGCGAGTGGTTGACGAAGAGACGATTGACATAAAACGAATAAAAACGACAGTGGAGAACAAGCCAATCGGCCACGTCGTGATCAGGTCACCATTTATAGGAACGCTAGTTGATGTTACGTCAACTCCTACAATTTGCTTCTGTTAAGTGTGCTGTCGTTTTTTTGGTCTTGTTTAACGTGCAGAAAATACGGAGCCAGCAAGAGGCGATGCTACGTGGCCGTTGTGCCTTGATGAATTTACTGACTAAATCATACTACAGGGCGTATACACACAAAATGAGGGGACGCTACAAAAATGTTGTTGATTACATTACTGTGGGTACAGAGATAATGGAAGAAATATTACGGTTGGAAAATGGTCACTGCAACGTTTGAGCAGTCGGTAGGGGCGTAGCCAGCGGAGGGCTTAGACGTTGTGACACCCCCACCCCCAAAACGTCGTGAGTTGGTCGGTGAGTCGACGATTGGTCCTCAAAATTTTTTTCAATAATTTTTTAATCACGATATCTATATAAAAATCCTAATTACAAATAAAAGTTGATTAATACAGTTGATAATTAAAAGAAACAGATATGAAAACCAGTACTGTTCTTCTATGGATTCGTGCAGAAATATTTTCTTCAGCTTAGGAACTGACTTTTTAGCTCAATCTTGAACAGGGTTATTGTAATGGACTCTCTTGTGTGTTTTAGGGTACAATTCCAGGTTTTTAGACCAGTGTAACCAAGAATTTTTCTACTGAAGTCTGAATTTAGCCTTGGGATTTGGAGATCAGTCTTTTTCTTGTACCGTACTTGTTTGTCATAATGAATGTGATTAGTGAAGGAGTTCGGAGTTAAGCCCCGTGGACCATGCTGTTTCCTGATGATATTGTGAGAGTTTGCGAAACTATAGCGGACATTCGAAAGCGACTATCAAGATGGAAGAGAGGTTTAGAATTGAAACGTTTTAAGATAGTAGAACGAAGATGGAATATTTTCATTTTAACGACTTTGAAAATCTTGATGACATGAGAATGGATGAGGAAATTATCAAGAAGATTCCAGCATTCAAGTATTTGGGGACGCATGTGACTGAAGATGGGGAGCTCGATGTGGAGTTAGACCATCGGATCCAATTTGGATGGAACTTCTGGAGGAAGCTGCCAGGTGTGCTGTGCGACAAGAAGATGACTGTCAGGCTGAAAGGTAAGGTTGTACAAAACAGCTGTGCGCCCAGCAATGCTATACAGCAGTGAAACCTGGTCAGTGGAGAAGGCACAGGAGAAGAAGATGAATGTTGCAGAGATGAGGATGTTACCCTGGATGTGTGGAGCCACGAGAAGAGATAAAATCAGAAATGAGATGATATGAAGCACAACAAAAGTAGCCGAAATAAGCTCGAAGATGCAAGATAGGGAGCCCTGAATTGGTATGGTCATGCGATGAGAAGAGAGAAGGACTATGTTGGAAGGAGAGTGATGGCAATGGAAATTCCAGGACACAGAAAAGAGGACGACCTAAGTTTAGATGGAAAGACAGACTAAAGGAAGATATCCTGGAAAACAACCTCGATGAAGAAGAAATAGAAGAAGGAGAAGAAGACGAAGAAGTAGAAAAAGAAGAAGAAGAAGACTTGCTTATCGTGGATCTTTCAGCAAATTTATCGTGCAGACTCTCAGGACATATCCTGTTAATTATTTCAAACATCTGAACCGACCGGTCAAATGGAAACATCTGATCGATGCTAAATGTTGGTCGAATCAGAAAGTCTTTTATTTTAGATGCTTCAATAATGTCAAATGCACGATTTTGCAGTCTCTGAAAGGCTGATATTTTAGCGTTCGATAAGCTCCCCCAGACCACGTCAGCATAACGAATATGACTCTCAAAAAGCCCTTGCTATACTTCAAATAGCATTGATTGTGGGAGGATACCCTTAAGCTTCTTCATTTATGCTAGGCCCCCAGCAACCTTTTTCTTAATTGATTCATACTGTTCTTCCCATCCCAAGGTATCGTCAAACAGTACCGGCTTCTGTTAACTAAATCGGATTGAAACCAATAGTTCTCATTACCTTTAATTCTATATGTTTCTAGTTTACTGATCAGTATCTCATGATCAAATGCTTTTCAAGTCAAGAAAAGCAGCAAAATTAGCTTTTTGTTGTCGATATTTGAGTACCAATTATCTGAGATACGAATCGGTGAGGTAATTGTAGAAGAAAGCCTATGGTGAGCGAACTGATCCGGCGTTAGTTTTTTGCTAGATTGGAGGAAATCGAAAAGTTGGTCATGTGCAATTTTTTCGTATCACTTAGATAGCACTGACAAAATTGAAATTGGCCTATAGTTGTTCGTATCATCTTTGGTACCTGATTTGTAAATTGGTGTGATTCTTGCTATTTTCGGTAACGGTATGGGAAAGCCCCCAGCCTGGAAGAGGTGTTAAAGATCATCGTTAGTGGTTTACAAATACAATCAGCAGCGTCTTTCAAAATTGCCATTAGTATATTGTCAGGACCAGCAGATTTTTCTTGGTTCAGATTTTGGATATATTCCAGAACTGCTCTTTCATTTACATACTTGAACTAGAAGACTTTTCCTTCTGTACGGTTATTAAGATGACAAAAGGAATCATCGCCAGGTTTAAGTTCAATTCTACTAGCAAGTCTCGGCCCGACATTAACAAAGTGGCTATTTAGGGCATTATAAATTTGTTTTGAATGATTGTTGTTGACTTGGGGGCCTTATATAGCACCTTATCTATGGTTATCTACATGCTTTTTGGATTATCCTCGTTTTTATTGATCAAAGATTGATAGTGTGGTCTTATAGATGATCTAATAGTGTTTGTCACCTTGTTTCGCAGAGATTTACAAAAGATTTGAGAAATTTGGGGTTCTTTATGGAGTTTTTCTTGGCCCATGATGAAAGTTAATTTTCTAATCTTTTTCTCCGTATTGGTGCATGTGCATTTAGTAACCCATCAAAAGCTCGTTGAATTTTTCAACCAATAAATTTGGTGATTCAGAAAACGGGGATAGCACTAGCGCCCAATTCACTTCTTTTACGTCGTTTAAGAAGTTTGCTTTATCGTAATTTCTTAAACTTCGTGTTTCAATGATTTTTCATTTGATTTCAATGATTTCAAAAACCCTTTGTTTGTCAGTAAAATCGTCTATCGGTAGGTGAAATAGTATCTAAATGTGTCTTCATCTGTCTTCCTCGGTAAATTTGACTATTGGTGACCCTTTGTTAGTCTGGAAGCTACCACACTGAAGATGGGATGGAAATGAAGGTGACTTATCAAGTCTGGTAAAAAACATTTTTATGGGCAGTTCGGTTTATGAGTTCAATTCGGTCTAAAAGTTCACCGACTTTGAATTGATGCCTTTTATAAACGTTGAATGCAGTATCATTCAAGTCAGTCTGTACCCAACAAGACCTTCATAAGACTGAAAGTGCAGCTTTTCAGAAAAATTAACAACTGATCATAGATCAATTTTTTGTCATATTTGTTCATACATCAGTTTTACTTGAAATATTCTGTTTCTTGTCAACCACTTCACATAATTCTCTATAATTCCCATCATTGCAAACACAAGTTGGTGGCTCACCATTTATGCATCTTCCGCCATTACTGCAAGTGAATTCTTTGCAATGGTCGACGTCATTGCCTAAAAAAGGTCAAGTTTTAAAAATTAAAATTGATCACACAAATTCGTAAGTGCATAGCATAGCACATTAATGAAATGGGACAGGTTACGTAACAAATGTCTAAAAGTAAACCATTTAGTGCCTGTTTACTTGGAGGCGAGTTTCCTGGCTAGCCGACTTTCCTGGCTAGCCAAGTTTCCCGGCATGTATAGGAAATCAACAGTTTCTCGCTTCAGCATTTACACGGACAGCCGGGAAAATCGGCCAGCCGGGATCGCGGCAGACAGGGGTGGAATCTCGCTCAGCCCATGTGCAGTCTGGTGGGATGAAAGTATCAGATGTTTACATGCAATTTCTATGTATCTTGCAGCTTATAAACTTGGGAAGTTGGAAAAAATGACGTGCTGCGCTATCAGGAGCCATAAATTCGTTCGCATCCATTTCCGTTGTAGAATGCGAACGAATGCGCATAGTTAAAAATTGAATCCCACCGTCCAGCCTGCTTTGTGTTCACATAGCAAAATTTTATCCCAAGAGATGACAGCCGGCAAGCTGAGAGCATGATCTCATTTGCCCCGGATAGAAATTTTTTCATTTTACTCATTTTAACAGAACCTTCAATGTGTTGAAGATCCGGAATTAAAAACCCGCCAATATTCATCCCAAATTGCCCGGGGGTGGGGGTACTCCCTTTTTTCTACACGGGAGGGGCCCATGTCAATATTTGGGGTCTGAGGTTTTAGAAAAAAATATATTAGGGGCCTGTGAATTACAGGTTAAGAGAAATTCAATAAATAGAGTATTAAGAAAATTGATTCGTCAAGCTCATCTATAACCCAAACAGGGCTACTAAGAAGCTTTACCCGACTCTACAAAATGTTTAACACCAAGGAAGAGTAACCGCACCTTCCCATGTGCCGTAAACTGAATACTGGATAACAGTTAACTATATACACAAAAGAACAGGGCTATTCTAGTTTGTAATGTGATGAAATAATTATCCCATAACATCTGCAATGAGTACAGAAGC
Source organism: Rhopilema esculentum (assembly GCF_057945365.1). Taxonomy (NCBI): domain Eukaryota; kingdom Metazoa; phylum Cnidaria; class Scyphozoa; order Rhizostomeae; family Rhizostomatidae; genus Rhopilema; species Rhopilema esculentum. The sequence continues at coordinate 4,312,423 of NC_142830.1, read as the reverse complement.
TAAAGCTAGTTCAAACAAACTGAAACATGACCAAACGGAATCAACACGATACCATTTTGGATCATCCACAATTTTTAGAGGCATTGCCCATAGACAAGGTGCAAATCAGACTGGTTTCTATGAATACGGAACCAAGTTGGACCAATTCTAAAAAATGATTGATACTGCCCAGGAAATTCAATCTTCAAAAACAGAATCTTCATGAAAAGCCGTAACTGTCTGGGCTCATACCAGCTTGGGAAGCAAAAAAATAACGGTCATGTATAACCCAGGCTCAGTGCAACTGCAAAACTTTTCTTTATTACTTCACGTAAAGATCAAATTGAACCCGGCTTGTTTAAGATAGAATAAAGAACTTCCTGACTCCAGTTTGAAAATTTATGTTTCTGTTCATCTAAGAAAGCCTACAGAACTCACGTACAGTGTACTCCGCTTTCATGATTGTCCACTTGGTTGCATTTTAGACATTCAAAGCCTGGGCAGCTACATTTATCTACACATATTTCATCGTTTTGGCAGGGATTCTGAGCTTTACAGTTTTGTCCAATCTAAAACCAGATAGTATGATTTAATGATCAATGACAATGCATACATCTAGCAACCGTACTTTAGATAAAGGCTCAGCTAAATTTTCTGTTATGTTCTTACGACCTAAGAATTATTTTGTGCATTGCCTGCGATACAAAAGAGTATAGGGAGAACAAAGAGAATAGGATTTATTTTCCCAAATTCTATCTACAATGCGAAAAAGAGATCTAAAGTTTCAAATGTTGAACATGTCAAGGCAATTACCAGAACAAAAGGCTAAAAATTCAAATTCTAAATCTATATATATATAGTAACTGAAACATATATGGTTGAAATAATGACTCACTGCACGACTGGAAAAATTTGTGGTATAATGTTTCCACGTTGGCATATTGGCAAATGTAATTCCAGTATCTCTGAAGTTGTAAAATGACTGAGACAAGATTTCACACGTCTCGTCTAAGGTACTGTAGTTGATAGCCTTACATTTCCAATGAAAGAGACATCGCTGTTGACATGTTCTTAAGTCAATGCTCTTGTATGATATGTATGGATCAGCTGTGAGCTTTTTCCCAGTTATAGCGATGCTAAAGTCAGCAAATATTTTACACTGCAACCGCAAGATGTGCGAGTCAACTGATAACACTGATGCCAGCAGAATGATAACGCAACAGATACTCCTGTTTTAATAAGAGCGAAATGCCTTTGACCAATAATCAATTAAACAAAGATTTATATGATGTATAAAATAATTGACAATTCGTACTGACTGCAATTGTTTTAGCATTATCTGTATTGTATTATTTTGGTTGCAATACACCATTTGAAGCATAATTTGACACAATTCTAACAAGCGCTCGAGTCATCAGATACCTTCTTGGTGTTTTGGACATGAGCCTCCGTGAATGCATATATCGTTGGGAATGTTTCTAGCTTCTAGATACTGTCGGGATAAGAACTAACTAAAAGCATTTTCTGTCCTGCAAGCCCGGCAGAGTCTGGGAATATCATTTCCATTTGGATATAAATCTTGTTTAATGAAATTGTGTTCCTCGTTGGCATTCTCAACGCAGAATCATTCTCAGACAAATTACGAAATCGACAATTCAAAAATTGACGGAAAAGAAGATAAACTACATCCTGTATGTTCTTCTTAGCAGCTAATATTTGATGCTGAAAGCATCTTAGGATATCCTCGTGGGAAAGAAGATAAACTTTATCTTGTATGTTCTTGTTCACGTCTAAAAGATGACGATGAGAACGTTTAAATGAATGCTTGCGGAAAAGAAGATAAACTACATCTTATAGGTCGTTCCAGACGGCTAAAATTGATGAAGCAAACATCTTACGATATCCTAATGAAAAGAAGATAATTGATGGTAAAAGTGGATTTGAAAGAAAAGCTTTCCTGAATACTTTTCAATAATTGTCTTTGATAAATTAATTGACTGCGATTCACTACAGAACTGACAAAACATTAAAAAATGTACGCAAAACTTACATCGTTTAAGAAAACAGCGCCCAGAAGTTAACGGTTTAGGGTCTTTCCCAAAATTTATCGCCTTCCCTCTGCCAGCTGTTCATCAATAAAGTCTGAATTTACATCAATAAACGAGAAAATTAAAATACGGTGTTTATTTTAGAAACATAAATATTGTGACTTTCAATTTTCCATGTAAACCAGTCATAAAAACTAGGATTAATAAAAAGGCACTCTTTAATCTAGAACATGGCAGGTACCTAAATAATCTTTAATAACGTACATAGATATACATTTGAATTTCAACATAGACATAAAACCTTATAGTCTAAAATAGAAACAAAAATTAATCGAAAATAGAAGAAACATCATAAAGATTCTTAATTTTTGCACGCTCTCTTTTTGAAGCATAAGACGTGCAGTGATTTGAATGAGAAAAACTCTGTTTTTGATTAGTCACTTGAATATTAATAATCTAAATTCTCCTTTTGCGTGATGTTTTATTGGACTGCCGTTTTATTATTTTTAAAGATATAGGATTTTAAACTTGCGAACGAGCTAAATTTCCTTTCAATGCACAATGCATTTTTGATAATCAAAATGAGTCATTTGGATGCTGATACCTTTCGAAATTTGTTTGATTGTAACTTCAAGTTTTCTTTGAAGTTTTGTCTAATTACCAGTAATGTTTTCTCTAATTTTGAATATGTCATCATTCTAAAAAATTATGGATCACTAGTGCCGTCGGAACGAAATTCAAATTGTGAGAGGTGCTTCTATTTACATTATTGAGATGGTAGAGCAAGGAAAAACTCTCTTTACATTTTCATATCCTGATAATCATTCAAGATTTATAACTTAACTGAACGAGGTTACGAAGATAACTCAACTACGCTTACGTGATTATAAAAGGTCATGTGATCTGGGGAGCGTCCTACTTCAATATTGGGGTGGGGCTGCCCATTGTATTCTTTCTCATTCAGTATACTGTTATAAAGGAAACATACTACAGTTGACAATTATTGTGGGGGGCTCCAGCCCCCCCAGATTCCCCAATCCTCCCGGTTCCAACGGGCCTGATCACATAACAACAATCACTGCGCAATCAAGACCGTTACTAAGAAAAAGAAAACTATGTCAAGCATGAACTAAAAAGTTAGCCTCGCAACAAAAAGAATCTGAGATGCAGAACAAAACCTCTGTAAAAATAGCCAATTGTGGACTGAAAGTTAACGATTTCAACTGCTAATTCAGAACATATCATCTTATACGTACTATAGTACACCTTACCTAATGGGTGATTTGAAAATGTGTTTTGAACGGAATCAAACAAAAATGAACTAAAACATGTTTTAACTATCATCCCTAACGTCTGCAGAAGCCATTTTTCTCCAATAACAAAAATTGGCTTCTCGAAACAAATTTTAAATCGCTTAAATTAGAAGTTATGAAAATCACTATAAGGGTTTAAATGATATGGCTTTGAATGTGGCTGAAAGCAAACATTATAAAGTTGAATATGGCTTTGAAAAAAGCAGACATTTTACAACATACTGGCACGAAAATTCATAAACAGCGGAACTCTTTTGGGTGGTAGGAACGCAATCCTTTTGAATGGATGGATGGAAGGGCTCTCCTAGTGGTAGTTTAAGATTAACTGGCCACTTTTGTGGACCAAATTTTTGGAAAGCCGAAAAACTTGAGATATTTTCCTTAGTGTAAGAAGAAATGACACTTTCTGGATAGCTGTTACTCAGAAAGATCGTTTTCTATCCTTCCAAGATATTCCAAGAATTCTTCGGAAACATTTCAAGTCCATGTTTCACATCCGTATAGTGCTGTTGAGGTAACGGTCCCACGTAGAAGTTTTACTATGATTTCGATTGGTAGTTTTCTTTCTTTCCAGATTTTATCCAATCTAGATAAAGCACTTGTTGCACTTCTAATTCTTGACACTATCTCTAATTTAGATGTTCCTTCTTCAGCTATTGTCGAACCAAGGTATTTGAAGCTATTAACCTTTTCTAGATCTTCGCCATTTACTTGGATAGGTGCATTCAATTTCATTGGTGTTGGTCCTGCTATCAGCATTTTGCTTTTCGATGCACTAATTTTCATACCATATATGTTGGCACTTGGCAGAACTATTGATCCTCTCCGTCAGCTCTCTTAGTTCTTTTTCAGAGCAAGCAATGATGTCAATGTTATCTGCAAACCTTAAATTGGGAGTCGCAGTCCACCACATTTGACTTCGCTTATATGTATGTACTGGCCAGAAAAAGTTGGCTTGCGATATACGCTGGTGAGAAATCCACAACTGGATATATATTTTCCTTCGGAACCTTCGGAATCTTGTTCCTTCGGATCTTTTTCTGAAGTTTTGTACTCTGAGGAGTGTCAGATAAATAAGCTTTAGCATCTTATAAAATGTTTGATTTTTTCAAAGCATTTTCAAATTTTGTACCGCCAAAAAACCAAACGGAAACTTGAAAGGATGCAATTATTATTGCCGTGTTTGTAGTGGAAAGATTAATACTACTTTTTTTAAGAACATGTTTTCTCTTTGGGAAAGAGGAACTGAGGAGAGAAGCCCCCTTTTATTTGGGAGGGGGCAAGACGGACAAGAAAAGTATTCAAATGACTGCGCTACCCCATTCCGTGGATGATTCTTTAGATAATAGACCTTCAATTGATCGTCTTCCCAAGAATTTTACGATGTTGTTGTTAACCAGGCCTTTGAATCCAAAAATTTTGTTTTCATAAGAAGAGAAATTTCAGAAAATTCTTTCAGGCCTACGATGCCATATTGCATTGCTTCTATACTAAAAAGGAATGCTGCGCACAAGAAACGCACGGCAATCCTCTTTTGAAAAAACAGCTCTCAAAACAGGCCAATTCAACTTATGTATTTCAACCTTTCAACTATCAAACAATGTTGACAATATTTCTAAGAAAAACAAAAAATGAAAAAATCTGCTTTTCATTCCAAAAAATGAACATCTTTGTGTAACCATTAATTGTTTTAATATAACTTCCATAAATACCCTTATCTACTCCTTCTTGAATCAGCTGACTTGGCTATTGTAAAATAAATAACGTTTTTCAAATCTAGTATTTACTTGCTCTCTTAATTTCTAAGGTTATCCAACTAAAAATATACAGAAACAGTTTGAAGCACTGTATAATACATTATATGCCATTTCACACTAGGAAAGCACGAGGTTGTTTATTTGATAAGTCCTGTAACTTGTAATTAGCTCATCTTAATGGCTTTCGCGCAACCGGCATGCTTTGCGACTGTGATTTGAAGAACAGGCCTAATATCGTTCTGCATGAAAATACAAAACATAGTCAATTTCTCAAGACAACTGCCGCTAAGCATGCCGGCTGCGCAAGAGCCTTTAATGAGCTAATACGAATTTCACCTTTTTAACTGACATAACGAATGCTCAGGTGCTTTTAATTCTTTCCGCGTTTTGTTGAATTCACTCACTTGTTTTGCACCTTGTAAAGAAAGCACTTAAGACTGCCTTAAGCAAGAAAAGGAAACGTTGATGTTATTCCTATAGTTACATAAAAATCTAATCAAAAGCTTTATTACTTTTTATTATTATTTCAGGTGCCACATCTCATAACACTTGCTAATCTTCTCTAAACGAACATCGAAATGCAGTTTCTTAAAACCAGATTAAATAGCGTACCACAAAACCAGATGCTTTTTTTTCAAACAGATCATAAAACCAATAAAGGGAAAATGTTCGGTTTTAATTACTTGTATTTTCTGCTAAGAAACATCAGTTGACAAGAAGAAAATTTATGTAAACGCGTAAAGCGCATGAATACAGCAAACATACAAATGACTTCACGACGGAATCACAGTTTTCTTTAGTTGAAATACGAAAACAAAATTGTATTAGAAGTAAGGAGTCTGGGTAAGAAGGTACAGCTCGGTAGATGATGAAAAGAGTGACGTTTAAGCAATGTTAGGGGATGAAAAACTGGCGGAAAGCCCCACAGATCCGCTGTTACGGCTAGCTACTTACTTTTACTTAAGCATTCGTAAATCAAAGCGTTAGGGCGCATTTGGCCTGCAATTCCTACGAGCTAATTAGACACGTACATACACAAAGGTAACAAAATTTTCAAAAAGCAGGCATTTAAAATCGTAGCGAAACAAAGATTTTGAGATTCAAACATTACCCATTAACACATTTTAAAACTTTCAAGCTTCTAACTTCGCATCAAAGCCGCTAAAAGATAACAGAAAAATTTCTTGGAACAAAAAGTTTAAAGAAGAAACCGTCATTTTAGGTGTTTAATAGCTAAGGTCTTTAAGAAAATCAATGGATGTAAAAGCGGTGTCTAATTGCTTAAAATGGCGATTGCAATCTCGAAAAATTGTGAACAAATGATAGACTTTTTTGGTACTAGACATTCCGTACAATTCTGTCCCTAGCTATTGCAAACCTTTTGCACACGAAAAGAAAGCGTCAAACTATTTTTAAAAGATCAAGTTCTATGTCTGTCATTTCTCTCAATTGTTCTTTGATGTGATCTTACTTTGAAGTTTTACAAGTGCATTGCATTGCAATTCAATTCAAGAGTCTGCAGGCAGGCTATGTCTGATGATGAGCTGATGTTTATTCCCGATAGAGAAAGTTGGCAACAGCCGATATCAAATCTAAATCCAATAATTTCAGCTAATGTTTTAGATTAGTTACAGACACTGAATGAAAAGCAATATTACAGACGGACAATCTCATTAAAAAGAATCGAGAAAATTGGAAATTCTATCAAAATTCTACAGTACCGTCGAGCTTAAGATAATGATGATGGAGGATGTCGCATATCTCCAGGCTCTAGAAATATGGGCTGCAGTGGCAGATTCTCTGGAATTTTTAAAACCATCGTCTTTTCGACATCTTATAGGAGCCTCTCTTATATGGTATCAGCCAGAGATTACAAATCATCTTCTCTTCTTTCTGCCAAGTTGCTATTGTTATCAATTCGTTGTCAACAAACAGAATGCGCTGAGTTGGGAAATTTTTCACCCTTTCCTTGCAGTCTCTTCATATCTTCCGTATAGTATTCAAGAAGTCGTGATTTTCTGAGTAACCAACAAGATATCCCAGAAAAGGATTTGACATGATCATCTGATATTTAATCCAGTTCAGCAGAAATTCGCAAAACTCGAGATATTTTAAGCAGAAGGTGTTCGTCACAGTTATCTGTTAAAAATACGAAAAGAACCCCACCCACTAGTCGTGCCTTTCCATTATGTACTTAACGGCGTTATACGACAAAGCAATAAAAAATGTTGATTAAACAGGACACGAAAAAAGTGTGTTAGTGTTCGGGAAAGAAAACTGCCAAACAAATTAATTTGAGTTCATTCTCACTGTACCGATTCAAGCTCGCCCGGCAGCGTGGATTCATCTAAACAAATTTAAGATTAAGCAGGAAATATTGAAGCTTTTTTCGTATCTTTTTAGTAACAGATAAGAAAGTGTTAATTAGATATTCGATCAGGCCGTTTTTAGAATGATATTGATGAATTTTTAAATATGTCAGTTGCAAAGCCGTCACCTTTATGGTCTTAGATTGCGGTAGCTTTAATATACCACATCTTTCACTGACTAGACTCGAGAAATATTTGGAAAACATTAATAAATTCATAATCTACTTTGCTGTATAATATTAGATAGTTGTTGAAAAAGAAGGAAACCAGATTTCCGATAAGATTTGATGCTCTTTTAACACATTTACACCTATAATGGGTTTGACACAATCAACTTTGGTTTGCCAGGCGCTCAAACGCTCAAAAGGGATCTGAAAACGAGGCTTGATGAATGGCAGAAAATGGAACAGCAGCTGTGACAACAATATATTGCTACCTACCAATATATTGGAACCTTACCAATATTCAATATATTTTAATCTTCTATTGTGATTATTCACAACATATATTTTTTATCTTAGACATAATAGACTGTGTAGACCTTTTGTGGCTCAGGTTGGGTTCTTGAACGGATAAATTTATTGTATTGTAATGCCAAAAAATGCTGTAAAATAGGTATACATGTATTTATACTTAATTATTTCTTATGTTAGATATAAATGTACTTTAATCTTTTTATTTTTAAACAATTTTACTTTGTAGTAGGCTTGAATTAGCTTTTATTTTGTAGCTTTTTTTATATGCCTACTTTAAATAAATAGATTATAAAAATGACAATGATAATAATAATGATAATAATAAATATGACATTGTCAAGATCTATAATTGGATTTAAGTGCCACCTTTGCATACAGATTTGGAAGTTTTTCTGTCAAGCCCAGATCATACTAGCGAGTTATGTCTTCATGTTCTCTTGTACAAAAATTCAAGGTAGCTCGAGTCTTTGCTCCAAACTTGAGAACCACTACAAAGACTGGGTGATGAGCCATTTGCTGCAATCGCTTGTCACAAACTAGTGGGATCCCAATGACCCTTGCGATCACACGGCAACCGGGCCTAAAGCTGATTTTTCAGCTAACAACAAGATTATGCAATTGAGGATTAATGACTTTTTTGAATGGACGACAGAACGGGCTATGCCTTAGGCCTCATATGAAGATATCCGAGAACATAGCATAAAGATAAAGGAACTGTATTACGTTGGAGGTGAAACATGGCGGCGACATTGATGCAAGATCTACAAGCTGTTTAAAAAACTAAGCAGAATTTTGAATGAAATTTGGAATCAGATCGAGTATATTTTTCAAAGTGCTTAGTTTGGAAGGCTTGTGATTAGGTCATAGCAGCTCTGAAACTCAAAGGTGAAAATATATTATTCGGTGACAAATGGAAGGTAAAGCAACAAAAAGTACTCTAGTGCCATTTTTAGTGCCAATTGAGGTTTAAGTGTCTTTAGACTGTGCTGAAAAGTACAGACACCTAATTAGGTTTTATTTTCCATTGGCCATATAAAAGGTAGAAGACCTGACTACAACAATAGTAGGTTGAAAAGCATTACAAATTGCTTGCTCTTTATTATCGAGAATAAATCTTTTATCACAATCGAACTACAAATCTTTACATCTTGCATGGTATTAAATGCATTATAAAATACTTGAATGCATTGCATCCAAAATGCATAGATTAAGAAATGTAAAAACTCTTTACTGTCAAATAAACTGTCAGATTTAATAAAGATCTGTGGCAAGGAACCCAAAACTTTTTCGTCTTAAAGGTCTGTTGGAAAACCTTGTCCTATTCTTCATCGTGCACTTTTATCGTAAAGAATGTCCGGTCTAAAAAAGTTTCATAAAAATGGTTTACAGCAACGTCCGATTGTCTTTGCTGCGTCTTTATTGAACCAAATACACGAACCAATAAAAAAAGATTGGGACAGCTCTTTCTTAACGCGTTTCTGACCATAAACAAGCCTAGCAATGACGGCATATTTTTCTGCTTGGTTCCATTATTCAGTTAGCTCATCTGTCTGATCAGAAATGATCTTGATAAACCAGTGTGCATTTTTCTACCACGAAAAACTGTAACGGCAAAATCCATTTTGTTTGTATTGCGTTGACATTTCATGATACAGCGCTCTTTGTATTGAATGAAGTGACAAAATAATTTTGTTCCATAAGGCTAATTTGACCTTTTCTGATCGGTACTTCCTGTCATTGAAAAAACTGGGACAAGTTCATTCCCTGTTTACTTGCAATTTTCCTGAAAGACATCTTCAGGAAATAAAAATATCTGAACTTTTGTTTTGAATTTATATTCTGTAAATGAACCATGAGGCATTGGATTATATACTTCATGTTGTCGCAACTCGTCAAAAGATTCTAACAATTTATTCAAGGAATAGGCCTAAATATGATATGTTTTTCTCACGTGAATTAAGACTTTTTTCTGAATCTTCCTTGGACGAAAATTCTTGGAACATCAATTCCTTCTTTTTTGTTAACAGTTGAACGATGGACGAATTCATTTGTTTCTATTTCAAAATCTTCCGTAGAAAACAGCTGAGAAATGAAATCTAGAAAACAGAAATACATACTTTATGAGTTTTAAAAGCAACTAAATGGTAGTTCAGATACAAAGAAGCAGAAAGTGGATGATAAAAACTGACTTAAGGGGTTTCCTTCAGGCCAATACTATTGTCATTATTGTTGCTAAAAAGCGAAGGGTTTACAATTTACACCATTTACTACCTTCTATTTTTCCCTTAACCTCTATATCTTGGCATCACGCTTTTCTTCTCATCCTTCTTTCGAATTCAAATCCGTACAAATACTACCATGGCATTAGCTTATTATCATTTCTCTCATAAACCATTCAGCTCAATCGTTCATAATTTGATTTAGATCACAATTTCGATACTTTTTATATCAAAACCTAATGTAGGTAACACAGTACTTATCAAATTTAACTTACAACCTTAGCATAATTCCACAATTTTATTCTGACAAATTTTTCAGCCAATGTGTGTTCAACTTGTGTGCATTCTCTGCCGAACAAGAATCTTATTAACAACAAGAGGACCTACCTAGGCTGAAAAAGTATGCTCTAGTTCCATCTTGCCTGACATAAAAGTTCTCCTGAAGCTTATGACCTTTGGCAAACCGCAGCATTGCATGGTCATATATACCATAGTCTCTAAACAGTATGATGCCACCAGGCTTTAGAACCTAAAAAGTAAGAAAAGACTAATCACATACGCCCTTGTTAAAACACGAAAAAAGAAAATACAGTAAAAATTATATTCAAAGTCCTGCCCTTTAATGTCTCCCTCTAATATATACCCTTGTTTATTTCAATCAAGCAGTAAAAACACCAACTCATATTAACTTCCTCCTAATAATAGTCCAGATATTTGAAGAGGGTTTGATTGGAAAACATAAAGAAACATGTTAGTTCAGGATAAAATAAACATGATCATTTATTTCCTTTTCCTTTCTGTGAGAAACATAAAAAGTTTCTGATAGCACCTTCCAGATAAACACAGGCAAAAAATTTGAACTACTTCACATTCTGATCAATTTATTAACATATTTCATAGGACACAGAAAACATTTCTGGCAAAAATTAATTTCTCCTGCCATTTTGCAATTTTCCATTTAATTTGCTACCAAAAGATACCAAAAACAAATTTATTTAATAAAAATAATAAAACGTTCAAATACACTTATTCTTGCTTGCATTCCCGCCCTCTCTAATAATTTCACCTTTGTACTATACTTTGAAAATAATCCTGCCTCTCTGATAATCCTGTCTCTTTAATAATCCTGGATTAAATAAGGAGGTTTAACCAATAAACCTGCAGCAGGAATACAAGAGGGAATACGGTATATCAAATGATCACACCATTATGATATTCAAGATTATAAAATAAATTATAACAGAAAAGAAAGATAATACCATACCCTGGATATATTCTTTATAGCAGAAGACATTTTCGATGGTAGAATGGCAGACAAAACAAAAATCATTGTGACTGCATCAATGCTATGGCTTGGGATATTTTCTGTTAAATCATCAACTGTAGCATCACATTGAAATGCATGACAGCGATCTGGATCATACAAAGGGTTATCCTTCAAAAGAGAATTATACTCTCATTGCCAATAATGTATGCAAATGAAAATATTATATACCAATTGAAACATTTAAATGAGAGTTAGCTGACATAGCAATGATTAAAATCAGAATTATGATTGGAGTAACTTTTAAACAATTTTTAAAGTTTTGAATGGAGGTTCCGAATTCAAATATCATGACTTGAAAATTGGGGTTTAACTTGAGAGAAAAACTACAGGTCATCCATAATCACTGAGAACCTCCATTTCAAAACAATAAACCTTTTTAATAAACAACAAGCATATTACCTTGACAAACTGGACTGCTCTTGGTGAGAAATCACATGCATATACAAACATATGTGGATTCTCTTCCAGTAGAGGAAATATTGCATTGCCAACTCCACACCCGACCTCAAGAATGTTGACCTGCTTCTTAATGCCAGAATCCTATTGAGTTAAAAAAGTTGTGATTATGTTTCAAGATTGGTTAAGAACATTAACATACAGTCAACTCTGGTTATTGTCAGAAATGGTGATTGATGAAGTTTAGGCAATACACAGGGTGTATCTGCGAATGAACCTGGGGTGTGTGAAGTGGGTCATATCAGGCAGGGGGAGTAAAATGATAGACAAAAAAAACTTCTTTATGAACATTTTTGTCAATAGAAAACCTTTTCATAGCCCTAAGTCGCGGAGCTTTTGTGCAAAGGTTTATTTTTACGTCACATGATCATCAACAAGGCAGTAAATTGACTCACTTTTGATAGATAACACAATTATTTTCATTATTTGTAAAGACAATTTGTAGTTGCGAGTTTTGATGTGCAAAAGGATAGGAAATATGATTAGCGACCAATTGTGACACCTTAACTTCAAACATAAGGGAAAAGCTTACGGAAATCAGTTGGTAGGCCTTTTTGTAAGAAAAAGTCCACATGGGTGGACCACCTAGTGTAGTTTCTCACATAAACTTCAAGTAAATAACTTGTCAGACAATCAATCACTCTGAAAACATTCAGTTTTATTTTGTTTCATTTCACATTCATTATCATAACAAGAATTTTGATGTTGTTTGTGCTGACCATCACAAAATGTTTAAAAAACACCTTACCTAACTTTAATTGCCCAGATGAGCTTAACATATAAAAAGGGCTAATGAGGTTAAAATACCAGCTATCTCTTATATTTTCTGCAGATGTCTATTGCATTTTTTACAAAATTGGTGGATGACTTAAATGCTTTGATACATTGGCTTTGTATTGTTTAAATGTAAATTGCTTGATTGGCTAGAAACTACTGAAAATGTGTTTGTTGAAAAAAATTTGGCCAAAACTTCTATGATCAAAAACAACAGAGCAAGCAGCTAACATGGTGACAAAGTTTGCACGAATGCTGACTTGAACATCAGCAATTGCTTGTGTCAAGTAGAAAGGCCAGTATGTGTATCTTTTGTGCTTCATGAGAGTGAACACCTGCCCCACTCATTTACTCTGTGCTGAAAATCTGGCGAAAAACTGACTGTGTACAGGGCCTACTAGAGGAGATTCAAGCCTTATAGCATTAATTCATAACAACTCATAACACCTACACACAATATGTACCACACCTAAAATTTATAGTTGAATCTTTTTATTTTGACAAAAGGATTGAAACGTTATGAGAAGTTTCATACGGATTATGCCATTTGAATGATGAGCCCTATGCTACTATTCGAATTTCCACAGAACCATGCAAGGTAAGTTGCACAACTTGCCTCGTAGTGTGGACTTGAGGTGTGTGAGGTGGGTCATATCAGGCAGGGGGTGTAAAATGATAGACAAAAAACCCAATGTGCACAATGCAACATTGCATTGTGCACAAGGGGCATTTTTAAGGGCATACATCCTGCGAGCAGTCCACAGCTAGCTCATAAAATTCCCTTGTTGTCCAGTGCCTGTCTTTGAAAAATCTAGTACCATTCCGTTTATAAAACAAGTCCCAGTTCTTTAGGGCTTCTTTCTCTAACTTCTGTTGCTTGAAATTTGAAACTGGTTGGTCAGTATCTATTCTTTCTCTTTCTTCTGGAGACAATGCTCTTTCAACTTTACTCTTGATCTGTTCGATATTCTTAACGCCTTCTTCCATTCTTTGCCCTTTGTTAGTCGTCTTTCCAGTTCAAAAGTTGTCACATGGTATTTACCTACTACCGTATCATCAACAGTATTATTATTATTATCATCGTGTGGTACAATTATGGATTAGCCTCCTTTTAAGGAATAGTATCGAAACACAGCCTCCATTTCGAACTTTCGAGAAGAAGGCGAATCGGTTACTTTCCATCAAACTTCTTCAATAAAATGTTTTCTGTGGGGAATCTTCGAATAGTGTTTCGACAGATGTGTAGTATTTATCAAGCTCCTGGCCTATTGGAACAAGTTAGAGGCTACAAAGTTCGATCAGCACTCAAACTGCGCTGCGCAGGTTGCCGTTTTGTGAAGTGGCGCGGACGAGTTAGAGTTGTTTGTGACAAAAAGCCAAGACATAAACAAAAGAGCATCAGAAAGGGATAATTAGATGACTAAATTTTCGAATGGTAGTATTAAATGTGCTCAAACTGATAATGGTCATATTGATGCTAAAGGAAGTGAAACAAAGTGTTACGCGTCTGTATGGATAGAGTGTGCACACTACAAAGCAGGTATCGTCAAATGGAAACAAAATTGAGACGAAGAACATAAATTTTGTAAATAGTTGAATGATCTGCTTGAAAAAAAGTCATGCCAAAATATTTTAAAAGAACAAGAAAATAACATTGCCACATGTTGCTTTACATTTAAAACATTGAAGTGTCATCATTTGTTAACTCTTTTTCTCATTTACAATGCTCAGTTTTAAGCTTTCACAATTTATGCAAGACAGATGAAAGGCTTTTTGAGCCCTATGTTTTCAAAGTTTAGTTAAGTCTCCTCCCCATGCAATTTAATCCAAGAAAAGTTTGTAGGCCTATGCACAAAAATTTGACGTTACTTCATGGGAGACAACCAAATTAAACGCCATGTCCAAAATTTGGATTTTGTAATAAAGGCTGTGGTGTTCTTTAGAAGAAATATGGTACACATTTAAATCTTTAACGGTGTATTCATGGGTGTGGCTGCTTGAATTTGCCTACAGCACAAGACCCGTACCCAATTTTGAAAGATGGCATGACCTGTTATTGAAAAAAAAGGAAAATAATTAACTTGAAGCAAGTTTGCTATTTTCGTGTTTTGTTCCAAAAGTTTTGAAACAATTTTGTATGTGGCTCTGACTTATTTAAAGGGGCGTGGGCAACCAGTAGCCTTTGCGGGCGTAAGCTGGGAAGGCGGCCATTTTCGTGGTCCATAAAAATGGTGGAAAGCTGTTAGCACAAGCTGCGTGCAAAATAAAACCAAATAGAAGCTGTCAAAAGCGATCTGAAGCGCTAAATTGAATCCAGAAATTTCCCAGCGAATTCTCCTTGCCATTTTTGTCTTGCATAGAAGAACACAGTTAGAAAAACAAAACAAATGCGAGTGCGAAAAGCCTGCTGGTTGCACAGGCCCCTTTAAGGGATGATACTAAAGAAAAAAGTTCCAGGTTCTAGCCATAAGATTCTAGAGAGGTGAAGCCCAATTAGGCACAAAACTGCTAATGAAAAATTATAAAATGAAAATGAACACAAGTAGACAAGCTTTGAAGGCATAATCATCGTCATAGAACAGCATCATCCAAGAAACCTAATGAAAACCTTTACTAAGTTTTATCTCCTTAAAAATCTAACAAGAAAGAAACTAAATAATTTATTAAAAAATGCAAGAAGTAGATATTTTTCTGGAGAGGTAGAGAGAGATTTGCTGCTGGCTAATTAATATTTTTATCTTGATACTCAAGAAAACATCTTTCTGGAAACTGCTACTGGTTCAAAGAAAAATGAAAACAACATAATACAATACATAATTACAGTGAGGTTATCTGACATAAAATATTTACAGAATTAATTATGTAGCTTTATATATATGTTAACGATCGGCTCCAAACAGTTCTTTCATTTTATTAAGGAAAAAACGTTCAACTGTATTGGCGCATTTATAATACTCTGTATCAGGTCCATTGTAAGTCCTACAGTTTGCAAATATTCTGGTCATGTCACCATAGAAAAGCTTCTTTGTATTGTAATAATCACTCCTCAATCTTTCACCCATTGATTTTAAATCTAGAGGCAAAACAATTATTAGTTTAAGGTAAGAAACAAAATATATATGCAATGTTTCTGAAAGTTTCAATGCTGATGCCCAGTTCTCTAATTAGCTAAGGGATCACAAGTTAACCATATTAAAGAAAAATGTCTATCAACCAATTGAATTCAAGCAATTTAACATATTGTCTTTTTGTTTAAATGGGGAAAAGGTAGATTTATTAATAAAATGAGGTTTGATAATTTCTTTTTTAGCAACAATTGCTGACAATAAAAAAATTAAGCATAATACAGCTCAGTCACAAATTGAATAGGAGGTTCAGTTGACCTTCCAGATATTTTGTGGTGCCTGGTTCTACCACAGCCTTCATTGCTGTCAATACAATTAAGATGGGACAATTAAATCAATGAGGAATAAAATAGTGCATTAGGAATAAGAAGAATTTCAAGACTCACCCATTGGATACTTAATGATATCATAATAATCAGGAACTTCATTTTTGTCAACTGGCTTCAGAAATGGCCAAGCGCTTGCATGATTCTGCATAAAAATAATTTTTATCATGTACCAGTCTGCCTTTTTGAATATATAAAAATCTCAATTTGGCTTATTGAAAATAAATTCCACTATTTCTCTTGACAGTCTTAAAACTCCATTGTGATTTACCAGATTTTTGAAAGTACCATCAAATAGTATTGCATACAATCTTTAAAATTTGTTTACAGCAAACAGAAGGAAAAAATCTGTTGCAAAAGTCATATAAAAAGCATCATCACACATGATCTATGGTGCTTGAATCACTTAAGAATCTGTAGAGAAGGTTTTGATTTTGTCTAAATTTTATAAAACAATAAATCAAGGCTAAAAATGCTTGAGTGTCATAGTGTATGGCAAAATTAGTTGGTAGGTTTTTGGACTGAAGTTTATGCTGCCAATCTACCTTGACTGCAGTTAAAACATCTCTCAAGGTCTTCTGAAGCTTTTCTTTCCCTGTTTCATTACTAAAAATAAAACATTTGTTCAAGTTGTTATTAGACTACATGAAGTACCAAAATTTTCAGTGGGATTTATTTTCGGGGAAGCAAGGCAAGTAAAATTATTCACATCAATTTTGTTTGGAACAAAAATTTCTTTTTACCCAAATTTTCAAATTTTAGAAAAATCTTGTTTTACACCAATGGACTTTACACATAGCAAAAAAAACTTTGTTATTGTTGAGTATTACTGCACATTCCAGTACACACACATTTTTCATAAAAATAGATATTCATTTCCTGAGCCTCAAAAGTCTTAAATTTTTAAGATTTTGAGTCAGATACATCTATATCAAGACATATAGTGTGAAACTCGCAGTTGATTTGCTTTCCAAAAAACTTGAACTAACAAAAAATTAAGTCTTATGAAGCATGTACCTTGCATTGTTCTTTAGCATTTTTGAGCTTATAGACTTTATTCTTATATAAAAAGTGTGTCTCAATTTCAGTTTTTTGTCTTTCTTTGTCATCAAAAAATAAGATTTCCTGTCCATCTTCACTTTCTTCTCTGGCCCTCTACATTCAAGAAATTTGAGTTGACAGTCTTGCCCTCTCTTTAGTTCTGTTTATTGGGCTGACATTGAAGTATTCAATTTTTGTAACGTTTATTATTGTGCTCCTGATAATTCTATTTGTAATTTCTATTATTGCGCTCCAGATAATTCTATGTTGACGACAGAAATAACTTACAGAAAGTGTTTCCTTTCTTTACTCATGGAAATTTGTTCCTTCCATCTAAATTTTTCAAGTTCTCACCAAAATTTACACCAAAGTACACAAAATATTACCACAATTTTTTCCAAAAAAATTTATCTACTAAAATATTTTGCATCGGACCTTCTGGTTCATAATGTATTAAGCAGAAAGTATATTTAAGTCCCACAGTCTTCCTACTAGCTGTGTGATAACTTGTGTTAACTTACATTCAATCAAATTAAAATAACTAGCATACTAACAACTAGCGACAAAATTTCTATCTAGGCTTCCTTTCATACCTTTGGTCTTAAAAACACAAGATTTTGTGTGTTTCTTTCAATATTCTTAAAATCACAAAATGTGAGAAAAACAATCACAAAAAGACAAAATTTGAGAAAACGTTAAATTTCAGAAAATTGAGTCTTTGAAATCATTTTTTGTAAATCACTTTTTGTCACCTTTTTATTAACTGCTCCAGCAATTGTTTTTGCATTCTTTACACATACAGGGGTGGACAATTCTGGTAAAACGGTAGCCCCTGGTAGGGGATGTGAAGCTCCTTCAGTAGTATCCCACATGCAGCCTCCAAAAACATAACTCTAACAACAGGCGTAGAAATCTCTAGCAAAAATTTGGTTGCCCAGCGGTTACCCTGTCATCCAATCAATCATCCAGATATATAGACATTGCTTAAGGCATATAGACATAAGTCAAAGCAACAAAGAAAAAGCATAGTTCAACTCACGCTTTCGGAACTGTGTCAAGACTCAAGATTGTTTTTTCTTTCGCTGCTGTGCTTGCTACTTGTCGCACAGGTGGCACCTTTCCTTTTAATGCACTGAAAAGGAAAATAAGCAGTTTGGTATGGAAATCGATCCACTTTTTAAACAAAGAGAGAATACATAATCTATTTAAACCCTTGCAACTAAAAGTACAGTACTCTACCATGGAGTACTAGTATTCTGTGGTTTCTTCATACCTGGTATTCTGTAGTTTCTTCCAACCAGTTAGCTCTAGAAGAGAGAATAGACTTACAGCATGAAACCATTATATTTTTGGTCATGTTTATGCAATATTATACAGATGCTGCCAGTTCCTTTTATGAAAACTGTTCAACCAAAGCAATTCCACCAATGAAGTGATTGTAGCAAGGGAAGAAGCAAACGAATGAACAAATGTGCAAAAGAAAAAAAACGAATGCATGAATGAATGAATGAATGAATGAATGAATGAATGAGTGAGTGAACAAAGAAAAGAACAAATGAGCAGAAGAAAAAGTGAACGTATGAAATAATGAACAAATGAATTAACGGAAAAATTGAATCAAACTACAATGTTGCTTGATATAAATATTGAAAACTCTTGTGAAAAACTCCTCCTTTTCCGGAAATGACCAAGTATTCTACATAATCAAATAATATTGTTCCCTATGTTGTAATTCCTTGTTTGAAAACTGTTTGAATGTATTTTTGAAAAAGTGAATTTATACTCTAAAAGAACAATGGTAACTACTATTAAACCTTGCCGAGTTTATCAGAGACATGGTGGCGAATTGAATTATTACATTTTAGACCCGTAATACAAATGGAATTAATTAACAGAAATATGTATGCTGATGTATGCACAATGTGGATTAGTATGAGTATATCTCTCATGTCATATAACAAGCAGAGCAATCTGGCTTATACAGTATGGTACAGGGGAGTGTCTCTTCTGTTTATGCGATTTGCCAATATTAAAAGATATTCTTTTTCTGATGACGCTCTCAAAATTTTAAATAACGATTATAACTGAAGTGTGTAAATTTTGAATTACCTCCGTACCAGATTTTCTTTTCGAAGTTAGAGTAGCTCATAAAGCAAATCAGCTTCAATAAACGAATCCAGTAAGGTTTTATATCCACATCGTTTAAAAACTGGTTGTTAGAAAGTTTTCTTTCATAGCCTTCCTTTCATAAACTAACAGTGGTTTTTCTGTGGACCCATTAATAGGCAAAAACGATCCTATGGTCTTACTGGTAGCACGATAGGGATAATGGCCTACATAAAATACAAAGTTATAGGTAACAGTGTGGCAAAGCTGGATCTAAAGCAAAAACAGCAACATACCTATGCCAGGAACACTGCTGATAGGTATTTCTCGTACGCCTTCTTTAAAACATGAAAGACCAGGGTGCCTGATTCGGATTTCGTTTTGCTTCAGCTCAATGATCTTCTTCAAAATCTGAAATAAACAACAGCTTATGAATTGAGCAAAAACTAAAAATAGCTAAGATCAAATAGCTAGATAAGGGCGACACAGGTTTCTAAACTTCAATTTCTTTAACAGAACATTTCACGTCTCAGTATATCGATAGAAAGCATACTGTATGTACAGCCTGTCATTTACTCTCCCCAATCTTATGGCTTCAACCTCAGGAAGATGTAGCAGGCCTAAATTTGGACACATTGGCAACAAAAGCAAAGTTATAATTTAAAATACATTTGATAATACCCAAGAAAAATGTAGACAAAAGTCCCTTTGAGAAATACCTCTTTTTGTTTCTTGACAACCAATGAAAATTCACGGTACGGAATCTTGGGGTTGATCTCACACTGTTGTGAATGAATAAAGACGAAATTTTTACAGGTAGCTATGTAGTAACTATAATCGAATTCTTGATAGACTTGAGAAGCCAGTCTAAGCTTGTAATGAATAAACTAAGAGAAACAGTAGCTGACAATGCAAATATCTCATAACAGATTAGACAGAAAAAGAGCAAGTAAAAATGTGATATATGGAGAAAAGGTTAAGCAACATAGAAAAAGAGCAATGATATGTGAAATATACAACAAAGCCAAAATGTGATCATGAAGGAAGAAATCGTACATGCATCAGATGAGCGCCTTCGTACTCTTTAATGTAGCCAAAATAGGTACTTTTTGCCAACTTTATGTTCTTGCAAAAACCCTAAGGGGAAAAAATGGAAAGAAACTTGTGAAGTAAATTATGATGCTTAAAACTATGGCCCATTCGCTAAAGAACAAATTAAGCAAATTAAGCTAAGCAAAAATATAGTGAACGTCAATTGGTAAACATCTATTATCATTTGGAAAAATATTTCATCATTTTATTTCATCGGACTTGAAGGATTCTGGTAAGGAGGATTATTTAACATGCTATAACACACATAACTGATATCAAATCATTTACTAGAAAGGACAGTAAGTCATTTGTAAACTGCCCTCTGGTTTACAAAAATCTACAGTTTTGTCTCCTATAACACTTTTCCATGCACTAGAGCCACAGTTTCTCATTCAAGAAAAATGAGTCAGAAACATCAAAATTACGTGTGCTTTCAATCAGACCTGGGTAATTTTCCACACCCATCAATTCTTTTTTCTCAGAATCTTTTCAGATTGATAATATGGTCTCAGAATTTTTATTTTAAAAAAAGATGACATTTGAAAATGAATTATATAAAAATGATTAATGAATAATGCATCAAACAGAACACGAAACAACCGTGTCTTCAATTTGATATCAAAATAGACAAATGATACCTACTTGCTTTTTAAAATATCCAATGGCATATTCGTCAGCATAGGTTAAGAAGTTCAGTACATTGTGTTTGATGTGATAGTCTTTCACGTGGTTCATCATGTGGGTCCCATACCCCTGAAAGCAAAACAAATGATGGTATAATTATAAAGTAATTCTAGGACTCTTACAGAAAGCACTGGCTTATTCTATATAACGGTACAACTTAAGCTCTCATCTCTTTCTAAGCAAGCCCTGCCAATACCTACAAATTTCGCGATAAAACTCAGGCAATATATAATCAAAGGGAAATACCTTGACTTGTTCATTAGATGAAACTGCACAGAATACAATTTCAGTAAAATTTTGCTTTGGAAACATTCGAAAACATATTCCACCAATAGGTCTTCCATCTTTGATAAGCACTAGCGTTCTGTGTTTTCTGAAAATGAGGTGAATACATTGTTCAATCCAATTCTAAACAAAAGGCTCATTGAAAAGAAAACTACAAGTTGATAAATTTTATACAAAAATGATTAAAAAATCCTGCTTCATTTTAAATCTACTTATAATTTTGCAGCTATCTTTTTCAAAATATTGTTCCGCAATACTGTTTTTTCTGTACACACATTCTCCTAAGAAATGATCGATCAGGCCCTTTATCTATTAAGAAAGCTCCATTCTCCATTTCCATGTCTCCATTTCCATCATGGCTTCTTGCGAATCCTGAGATGGTCTACATTCCCTTGCTTCTGGTTCTTCTACTTTAATAAAGGATTTTTTTCTTTGACTATCTGTTCAGTGTCACATTACCCAGTTTTCTTGCAGCTTCCTTCTTTTCAACTTAAAACATTCTCAATTCAACAAATCGATGGTCCTTTCAACAGCATTCTTTGACAGCATGTTGCTTTCTCTGACGTGCTTCTTTCTAATCTTGCCTCACTATTTGCAGAACCTTTTATGTAGCTTGATTCTTTAGAGAAATCTAGGCCTGTTAAGTCCAGGCTATACCTGATTTGACAGTTTCCAATCATTTTATGGTTCTTAGGAATAACTAACATTAATAATATTGTATAAATATCAAGAATGCTGCTTGACCTTTCGTTAACTTTGATCTTTCATCATCAAATTACCCACATTTAATCAAGTACTTCTTTCAATCCCCTTACACATTTTCTCTAGGACAAACATCCAGTTTGCATACTCTCTGTGGTTTTACTACCATGCCAGTATCCTTTTACTAATTGCTTCAATGCCATTAGTTGATTGCGTTTTGTTCTTACACAAACCATAGGGTGACACAGGGTGACTACAGGGTGCAAATTACGCCCCATTACAAACTATAATAAATCTTCTACTTTATTATCTGGCTTGAAATAATTTTTACCACATGGACATGCAAAAAGCCATTGCACCAAAATAAATGAAACAAGGCTGCTAAAAAACAACAATACATACGGGTCAAAAATTAGCCTTGATATGTATTCTCTGGGCATACGTGGAAGCTGGTAAGCAAACACATTCTGAAGGCCGACAAGCCACATCATTGTTTGTCTTGTGGGTTTCCTAAACAAAGTATTCCCTACAACATGGAACTCTATAAGCCCTCGTCGCTCTTCACTTCTAGCTGCCTCATCCCTGGCAATTTGAGACGGTAACACACCGCCCTGTAAAGAAAAACCGATGGTTAACTTGATAAGGAGCAGCAGCACCTAACCACAAGCCACATATTAGTACTAAAACCTATTTTGAAATCAAATCAAAACAGATCTTGGTGGCTAAAATACCGAACGTATGACACTGCCTTTATGGGACAATTCTCACATATGATACATAAATTAGCATAGTGTTTGTTTGCCTCACTACTTATTCTTAATAAATGCTTTTAGATAGTCTTAGTCTTTATACATAGTCTTAATTTCTAATTATTATTCCGCTTTCAAAGTTTATAAAAATAGCAAAAAGGAAATAAAAACAAAACTAAAAAACTCAAAAATGTGACAATTTGACAATCTTCAAATTTTCGAGTTTACAGCAGCAAGAATGTGGCCAAAAAGTACAGTCATTGTGTGATATTGATCAAAGGTTCATTTTCAATGCCACCAATGAGCCATTTTTAATAAAAAAATATGATACTTTTCCATTAAAAATTTACCTCAGGTCCAACCATTTTCTCTGGATCTGATGTCCTAGACAATATTTTTGTCAGCACATCCATGGGAATATCACCTGAAAGAGGGAGAGAAATGTACAAGTTTAGCATTTTTAATGGACAAAGATGAGATATGGTAACGCAAATGGGTCAAAAGTCTTACATGCACATTCATTTAAACAAAAAATCTTTAAGACCATTTCAAACGAATTTGAAAATCCTTGATTCTCAAAACCCTTTGAATATTTAAACTAATAACTAACTGTTATAACCTCACCTTCTAATTCAAAGCGTAGTTTCTTTGGATCTGACTCGAACGGAAGAGGTTCGTCAGCAGGACGTTTCAACGAAGAATCTGGTAAAAAAACGTCTGTTTATCAATCGACAAAACTCACGATCTGATTTCATATATTTCCTGAAATTCTACTATTTGTTTAAACCTGTGAAATTTTCTTGTGTGCCGTGAAAAAATCTAAAAATAGCATGAACAACTTCGAAAAATATTCCTAATATACCATGTAAAGAGTTCAGACATGTACCACATATGAAAGGTAGTGAAAATACGAAATTCTGTCATTCAAATGTTAAAAAAAATCAAATCACATTTCTGACATTTATCATCTTTGCCAATGTGAAACAAGCCATTACACTGAGGACCCCTTCAAATGATAAACCTTTTAAAGGCTTTGAGACTGCATGTGCGAGTTCAAAGCAGTTTGATTTCAGATTAATTATGTTTTTTGTTTGGACGTTCTTGCCTTGGCGTAAAGGTTGTTAAAACTGACTTGAACCATATGAAAGCAGGTATCTGGCCGCAAGAAAATTTTGCATGAAGTTGTTTGTCAGTATACCGTGGCTTAGCTGCTTTACTTGCAATTCCAAAAAACAACTCTATTACGAGAACAAACCTGACACCGATCCAGGATTTAAGGAAGACATTGGCGAGTTCAGGAATGTTCTAAGAGAAAAACATTTGAAGGTTATTGCACAGTAAAAACAGTAATTTAAAGTGTATCTAATAGCACTTGTTGCAAGTTGGTCCTTAAACATCTTTTGTCACAAATGATATGTCACCTCTTTACTGATGCTTAGAGGTAGGTTTGTAAATGAGACACGTCAGCTTTTAAGAGACATAGAAAGATTGAGAAGACTCTGCAGCCCAATACAGGAATGACCACATAAAAATAAGATCTACTTTCTTAGCTACCTGAAATATACTAGTTCTATAAATGATTAGAATTTACTTGCTTATGGTTCAGGCTGGTGGTGACAATGCCATGCTTGCTAAAACTTGGTTCGAATGCACTTCTATTTTTTCAATCTAAATATTCAAGAGGTCTACTTCATAATCAATAATTCAAAAAGCTTTTGCTCTGATGAAGCCCCGTTTGCTGGTGCGAATTATTAGCCACAGTTGATTTTCACGTGTTTATTGTTGTTTGCTCTCGGCGCGCTTCAGTGTTCCCTATTTGCTACATTTCTATCCTTTTTAGCCTGGCGTCAAAAGATTCAATTCTAGATGCAAACCTTGAGTCTAATGGTGAAGGTGTGATTGATGCATCTGCACTTAGAGGACTCTCTATTGAGGGGACTGATGGTGGTGACAAAGTTGATAAGGAAAGTTGGTCCGTGACTAGTTTTGTTGCACTCGCAGATACTGGGTAATGATTTGTAACATTCCTAGCGTCAAACTCTTCATTCCAGATTGGGCAGTTCCTTCCATAAATTTCTTCCTCAAACAAGTCTAAAAACCTGCAAAAAAATCCACACTTTGAATATCTACAAAACATTGAACAAAAATTATTTAACAGCTGGATGCAAGTGGTTTAATGTTCTTAATTTTCAAATAGAATTCGCCTCTCTGTTTGTAGCACTTTTGAGATTGGTTATCGATACTCATCGTAGATTTTCATTGTTTGATAATCCAAATTTACGAAAAAAAAAAACTAAAAACAAAAAATTTGATCCCTGCCCTTTAAAAATTCAAAAGACATCAACTTAATTCATTTTCATACCTTGGGAAATAGGTAAGAACCATTGTTCTTGTTTCTGGGGGTAACTTTTCTTTTTCTGCAACAAATCTGTCAAGCAATTGTTGTTTCATCAAACTAAAAATTGACTTCAACATGTTTTGACCAAAGATTGAAGTTACTTCATGCCTTTGCAGACTGTCACAAAAATGCGGAACATGGCAATAGCAGAGCCACCTGAAATGAAAAAAAGGGTCTTATATTGCAAAAATGTTCTGGCCAACAGTTAGAAAGCTGGATTACTTTGCTTACAATCCTTAACCTGACTTCTTACAATTCTTGGTCTACATGGTGGATGGATTGTGGGTGGGTGAACTCTTGGTGGATGAATAACGTACATACGTCTGGTACAAAATAAAGCTGAACATACACAAGTCATCTACTGCGTCCTCGTCGCATCCCCTAGATAATGCTAAACAAGAACCGAAATACCAGGAGGCCGGGGGGCCTTGGCCCTCCCCCCAAAAAAACATAAACAGCATGAGTAAAATGCTAAAATTTTGTAAAATACGGTTGTTTTTCACTTATTTATCAGGGCCGGCCCCCTCCATACAATTGTATCTCGGTCTCGGCGGCAGGGCTAGGATACACCGCCCTGGGTAAAAGAATAAGTGTATTATTGCTGGATGTTGTCATCTATGCTGTTTGCTTTTGTTGTTCTGCCCTTCTATGGTAGTGGGGTCTCGAGTGGTATTGTGTTCGCTGGTTCTGTAAAAGTTCGAGCAAACCCCTGATTAGAGTCTTCTCTGGCGACACTTATGAGCTGGTGACTCTGCAAAATCATTCAGATCCTGACTGTCTAGGTTGATGTTAGCAAGGCCATGCAATCGTAGAGACACGCTCCAACAAAATTATGATGCAGTTCAAAAACGACAAAGATGATTGTGTAAACAGGACTTGAACACGTTGTGAAGGTTCTGCGCACGGTATGGTTGTTGTATCATCTGGGCAACACGAGACCGCCAACGTGCTACTAGATGCTATTCTATTTGGTGTGGCTACTGTTAATGTTGGTTATCTTCGTGGTCGTTCAAATGAAGTCAATTAGACGGTGAGCAAAAAACCTTGATATTTGATGTTTGCAGGAGGTGAGATGGAGGTTAATGCTAGTGTTGGTGCTAGGTTAATATCTGGTAAAGATACTCAGTACAAATCCTTCTGGGTAGGTAACAAAGAGGGAACTGCTGGTGTCGGTTGATTAAAGGCAAGGAAGATACTACAGTAGGTGGTAATGACAGGAGTGTGTTGACATTGACTCAATGCAATATGGCTTTATGCCTGGAAGAGGAACTGTCGATGCAATTTTATAGTTCGGCAAGTGCAAGAACGTTACATGGAGAAAAAGAAGGACTTGTATTTTGCATTCGTGGATCTTGAAAATGCGTTTGAAAGGGAATCTCAAAAGGTTCACACATTGGTACTAAGAGTAGTAGGTTTGGATGAAAGGATCATTCGGGTTATATTGGCTAGGTAGGCTGATGCTGAAAGCGTAGTTAATATAAATGGCAAACTTGATGAGGCATTTCCTGTTAAGTTGGTGTCCACCAGGGTTCGGTGCTTAGTCCCCTGCTCTTCATAAAAGTTTTAGAGGCTCTGTCATGTAGATTCAGAAAGGAGTTGCCATGGGAACTACTGTATGCAGATGATTTCGTTCTTATCGCCGAGGGACTAGAAGAGCTAGATGCTATATTTTCACTTTGGACAGCAAGGCTAACGTGTGGTCCATGCCAATGTAGTGGCGTCAAAGGTCAACTATCTAAAGCAAAATATTTCTGATGTAAAAGTTGTACTTCTGATTTAGAGGCTAGACATGCTCTGACTGAGGTTCAACTTGGAAACTGCAATCTCGAGGTCATTGACCAATTATGTTACCTTTGCTATGCAAGTGGCAGGCATAATCCGCGGTGATTTGCAGGGTGCGCAGCGGCTGGGTTAAATTCCGTGAGCTGCTGCTTCTCCTGACATCTAAAGCTGTTTCTTTGAAGGTTAGAGAACAGTTACATAAAACCTGCGCCGGATCTGCCCAACTGTACGGCTGTAAAACTTGGCAAACTAAATCTGACGAGAGACCGAGGCTTCACTGAAATGAAATGGCAAATGGCAACAGTCCGTTGGATAAGTGGTTTTTATCTCCGCAAACGAAAATCATGCAATAAAATGACAGACCATGTTGGTATTGACTCAATCAAATCAGAAGTAGAACGTCCACGCCTTCGCTTGTTTGGTCATGTAGAGAGGCGGGATGAGAGTTTTTGGTTGAGACGTATTCAACAACTTTAAGTAAATGGCACCAGAGCACGCGGTCATACACAAAAAACATCGTTACAATCTGTAGACAGTGATCTTCGAAGCAGAGGACTAACAAGGAATCTGGTGCAAGACAGAGTGGGATGGAAAAACAGCATCCAATGATAGTACAACACATATTTGCATGGCAAAATGTACTTTAAGGCCGATGATAGTGATGATGAAATGCCTTTAGTTCTACGCAAGTAGATTTCAACTGGGCGCTGAAGTGACTTCAACTTTTGCAAATCATGAGACAATACTTGAATTCACAGACATTTAATGAATTGTTGTTGGACAGGATTATACAACGCCTGGCTACCGAATTTTTACTGGAATTTTCCGCCCCTGTTGCCGAGTTTCCTTTCAGGAGACCACAGGTCATAAATTGGACCACAAAAAGAGCTGCTGGTCTCCCACTGGGAGACTACCTTTTTTACTGGCATTGTCCACCCCTGGACAGCTGTAATTAGTAAAATGACGTTCATAAACTGCAGCTAATGTATCCCAAAGAAACTGATAACCTGCTTGAATTATTATGATCAAGTCTAGCATCTCACAAAATATATTGAATACCTTGTATAATTCATTCTGTATGTTGAAATATCTTCGTTTTGTATTCTTATTCTCCTGGCATTTGGTGTTTCCAATTTCCAGTGATTAAGGCATCTCAGAAACATTCTTGCTAGCTCGTGCATTATTTGCCTGTCTCTTTGTGGAAGGTGTTTGAATTTATAAACAACAAAGTTTTTCACCCCCTAAGACAAATAGACAATTTTTAATAATAATTATGTCCCTAATTACCTAAAATATGTGTCGCACAGTTCATTGTATGTCTTCATCAAAAAATTTTGAATATTTGTACAAAAGACAAATATTAATTAAGTTTTAAGTCACTGAAGTTAAAACAAAGTTAAAATCAATTTCTTTAAATAGTACTTTTAAAATTGATTAGAAAATACAAATAGGGATGATTTATTATAAGCAAACGTTTTGCTAAAAATGTTGTTTAAACTTATCTTTTGCACTAAACTGGCAGCTTGCATACAAACTTGTAATGTGAAATGCTTGTATCCTGTTTAGACACCTTGAAATTATTTATCTTGATATGATTTTAATCCTTTAAATAACAAGATACTATGATGATTCAAAAACAGTCTTTGGAGAGAGGCAAAGAAAAGGCTAACCTGCTCAATATTTGGTTTTTCAAAAGGTGGCGGACCTAGTGGTCCTTCAACAGATGGTTTGGTCATTTGTAGAATGCATTTTCGCAGAAGCTTGAACAAGTAAAAGTACACTTGCTTATTCCCAGGATCTTCTTCTTTGTGGACACACATAAATAGATTCTCAACATCAACTACCATAGAAAGCAAATAGTTTAGCTCATCTTCTGATACATTTTGCAAATGAGACACATGGTGACCAAGCGCATGGCTGCAGCTTCTGCAGCAATCTTCTAGCTTTGCAAAGGGCTGAGTAATATCTACTTTGGTACCAGGCTGAGGAGGAGGGTTAGGGTTTTTCCATCCATTACAGTTACAGCTTTCATCCGCCTACAAATAAACAAAAAAGTAATTATATTGTTCAGAAATACCAAACCAAGGCGATCTTAACAACAAGCTAAATCTAGTAATTGTTATGCTTTACTCTTTTAGGTATTGCGTTAAACTCATTATAACTTTCTGTCTCATATTTCAAACATATTTTATGAAGAAAATTCATAGATCATAACACTTTTAGCCATTGTATTTTGCTGGGTATAAGATGTACCTTTTTCTAACTATTATTGATTGTGTTCAAGGATGCATCCTGTATATGGTTACATTGAGTTTCCCATCATTTCCTTTTTAGGGCAAATGGCTATATCATAAACAATAAATTATGGTATTTAGAGCACCTAATCTATCAACTTGAATAACTACATTTTTCAAATGTAACAATGAATCATGAAAAAACATAGAAAACCATCAAACTATAAGTGGCATCTCAATCCCGATCATACCCTTATATTTTGTTCTTTGTGTATAGGGTGAATGTGTTTTGAGAAATCAGTTGCATTCATTGAATAGGAAAATCATTTCACCTCACTGTCACCCTGGTTGAAACATTAAAAAAGGCAGAATATTTGTTCAAAATACTTTGTTAACCTAGTGTTGCATTACCCTTGTCCTATCCTCCTGGTCTTAAACTAAAAGCTATAGGATACATTTTGGCAAAATGGTAATAAAAAAGCCGTGAGAAAATCTGGAATTAACAAAGCAAAGGTTCAATGGAGCTTAAACGTAAAGGATGGTTTAACAAAGTGCTCAAAGTTGGAGCCTGCTTCTCGTTGGCAACCTGTTATAGTTCCTGAATTACCTGTAAGAATTGAATCAACAAGAATCACATGCTATCTGCAAAAGACTGTAAGGATCTTTTGATGAAACAGATGATGAAGAAGAACTTTTTGAACTTTAAAACCTGTGATTTTTATTTGATGATTTGAATGGAATGCTACACAAGTTAGTTTGCATGAATTTTTCTCTGCAGAGTTAGCTTCTTTAGTATTCTTGAGCTTATTTCATTTTTGCACTGAAATACACATGCCTTACAAGTAACGTGAAAAGAGGATGCATCTTATACATGATAATACTATCAAGTATTTTCTAAGAGTTTTTTAACAAAGGATCAAGAGTGCATCTCCTACAAGGTTGCATATTGTGTATGGTGAGCTAAGGTACTAAACAAAAATGGATAGCCAGTGAAAGCTCAGGATGCAAATTTATCTTGTAAACATAGTTTCTCCAAATAGTCTAGTTGTTTAACTCCAATTCTTGATCAGATTGTGACAAACTGGAAAAAAGTACCAAACTTTTCATGGTGATACCTAGGGGCATGGAGAACATTTTCAGAAGGCGTCCAACTTTCAATCGATTCCAGGGGTAAGCTAGAAATGAAAATCTTATGACATCATACTCTCTGGAAATCTCTGAAAGGATTTTGGTGATAATTTTATGTCAGGTTGCGTAAATAGGGAGAGTTTAGATGACTGATTTATTACTGCAAAAGAACCATACAAATAACCCTTTTTCTTTTTCAGTAGATTGAACATTTCTCAAAACCGGAGGTGAGCACATAAACACACAGAGATCACTGAGATTTTGCCTGGGTACCAGTTGAGCCAGAACAGCTAGGAAAGTAAAAGGGTTCTGATTTAATAGTTGACTAAACAAAATTTTAGCGTTAGATGTAGGCACATGTAGGAAAGAACCTATTCCTTTTACTCAAGCAATAACATTAAGATAAGAAAAAGCTAGCAGAACTGTTCTGAAGACTTGTCTCCTGAACAATCTAATTTTGCTTGCGCTTGAATGTTGAATATGAAGCAGAGCAGGGTAAAGGTTATACTGCATGTAATAAAAAATTAACAAGAAGTGCACAAAAAGGCTGAAGGAGGGATTGATTATTGTCAATGATGACAAAAAAATTGCACGCTCTGGCTGAGTTTGAAAAATACTATGTCAATGAGTAATAACTATGTAAAACTTTGAGTTGCAAGTGGTTTTTAGCATTTGATTACAAAAGTTTCAAGGAAACCCTTTTAGTATGATTTAGCTTTGGAAATAGGATAAGAAAATTTTTTGTATAGAAAATAAATTTGGTGAATTACAATGCTATTACAATGATTAGTTACAATGCTAAGGAGTATCAAAAACATATTGCTGGACAGCTTAAAAAATGAAAACATTACAGATTGTCTGGCTCAAGCAGTCAAGAAAATTACTTTTCTAAAGAAAAATTAAAATCCTAATCAGACAGAATATTTGTTATTGTAACTATGTTAATTTTAATGATTAGCCTTTTTGTGTAATCAATAGTTCAACTGGTATGTTATGTTGCCTGGAAACTGATTGTTTATGATGAAATTGTCAGTTGACCACACCTTAGTTTATCAGCTCACAAATCTTGGTGGTCATTCGAAAGTTCTGTGCCAGTCTACCACTGTCTAAAGTTTTCAACATCAAAACTGGAAAATGGGGACGAAAATGATCTGACTATAGCGAGGAGACAACTATTTTGTTATCATGGATTTAATTATCAAGAAACTTCTTCTAAATTCCATAAAAATCATAAGGTTAGGCCTTCTCAGGGATAAAAAGCATGCAGGCTAAAAAAGAACCCTGCTGGTTTGACTGCATGGGCTGTTTAGCCTTTGCAGAATTGGTTGTTTATCTATTTATATTTGAGTATATACAAGCCAAAAAAGAAATTAACTTGTCTACTTGTAAACATGATTTACCTTAAGAAGACAGTTGTTTTGTGTGGTTTACTACTCCTAAAATGACAATCTGCTATTTTTGCAAAATGGCAACGTTTTGTGTACCAACACAGATTTATTGAGTAGTATCCAGTGAAACCCATCTTTATTCAAAAAGATATAGAGCGGTACAATGTTATTTAAAGGATAATGGAAGATTAAGTTGTTTCGCATTAAAAATTCAAGAAAGAATAACTGAAATACACTTCTTTTCTATTAGAAATGAAGGTCCACTTGGAGTACTCCAGTTTCTTAACAGTATAGGAAATTTCAATGCTCATTCTTTCTTAAGAGTTTCTTAATCTGAAAAAAGCACAAAAGAGCGATGGAATAACATGATAAAAATCGGCGAATAACATATACATAAACTTCAAAGCATAAAAGGGAAGCAGAAATGCGGATCGAAAGTAAGGAGAGAGTTCAGACAGGGTGAATGAGTGATTGGTTCTATGTTTTTTACAAATCCCAACCGTCTATCTCACTTTGTTGAAGGGTGAAAGAGCAAAAACGAATTATTTCTGTTTACGAACTTTTTTAATGTTTTTCCGATTGCCCAGTTGTCGTTTCTCATATTGTTTTTCTTATAAAAATGAATGTATTTGTAACACAAATTTCGTACTTGACAATGTTGTGTAACAATTCTCACTGTTGCTATTTTACGCTATCTGTTGTTCCTTTCCTGCACAAACATTCTCTATACCATTGCTAGTTGCAACACTATAGTTAGTTAACATTTGATGTCCAAAGAACCAGAAATTTCCTTTTTATAACGATATTTATAAAATGCATATTCTCTTTGATACAACATTATTTATGAATACCCTGATATAAAGCGGTAGGTATGCATACGTATGTAGTTAAAACATTAGAGAGTGAGACGAAGCGGATTCAATGAGAGCGTTGTTATAAACAACTGCCTGGGCGGAAAAAAACCCTTGCAAAACTTTTTTGCATGGGGTTTGTGCGGGCGCAGGCTCTAGCCTGGGTCCCCAGGAAAGGCCCACATAAGGTGTGCCATTACTAGTATGCCAACAAATTCCATATTACCAGTACTGTTATGGTAATTCATGGCTCCCAGAGAATTTCTCCACCCAATGGGCAGCAGAATGAGCAAAATTAGTAATGTTTTAATGTTTAGCATTTACTTCCCTTTTCCTTGCTGCTTTAATTAAAACAAGGAATAATGCGTTGCAAGGTAGTTTTGGGATTAAAATGTTGAAAGAAACTCAGTGCAAAAATGTTTTATGTTTCTAACTGTGATAATGGAAACATCATACAGTACGACAATTATTGGAGACTGAAAAGTAACCGACAGAGCCCGTTTCTTCCTCCATTTTTTTCCTTTAAGTTGTCAGTTTTAGGGTCTGAGCATAAATCATAGATTTCCGTACCTTACAAGAGGAATAGACTCCTAACTTCTCTAATTTTTTCAAGCGCGGGTACGCCTTCACTTGGGCTTTTTTCTGTAATATCCTTTGAATATTTGAAGGTCTTGTCAATTCAGATGGTGTTATTTGAGACGATGAAGCTTTCCTCGCTTGTTGCAAATTACTCTCGTCGGGTGATCCCGGGCTCAAACC
The DNA here is from genome assembly GCF_057945365.1 of Rhopilema esculentum. Taxonomy (NCBI): domain Eukaryota; kingdom Metazoa; phylum Cnidaria; class Scyphozoa; order Rhizostomeae; family Rhizostomatidae; genus Rhopilema; species Rhopilema esculentum. Next base: position 4,279,055 of record NC_142830.1, on the reverse strand, counting down.
TTTACCTGCCATCGAACTGTTTCCTGTTCTAAATGGGCCTGTCGCCATGTTTTCTTTTTCACATTTTCGTATAATTGTTTTCGAAGGATAGCCACGGTATCAACTCGAGGTTCCCTCGGTGTAGTCAGATAATAGAAATGGTTTTACAGTTAAAATTACAAAGGAAACTCCTCTAGAACTAGGGAAATTATTCTTTATTTTTAAGGGGTCGGTATGAGCTAGAATATGTTGTGCGACGTTAGAATAGTTTTTGCATAGAATGATGCCCGCTCCATTTCATAAACCAAAATTTGTTCTTACAGTCCCACTCCCATCCCGTTTTAAGCTCAAGGGTATATTTTGAAACCCTTAATTTAAATTTACCCAATAAATTTCAAGGTTTACACACATAAAAGCTAGTAACATAAGAGTTCATTTCAGAGTGGTGTTTTTTAGCTACCAATGGTTTTAGATTTATTAACGAGGGTTCCTTTGTAATTTTTATCAGCCAGACATTGAGGCTAGACGGTGATGCAACTGTAACAGGTGGGGCTGCAACTATGCTATCCTTACAGCTAAAAAATTTTGGGAACAAGTTTTAAAGTTAATTATTGCCAAAAACCTTTAACAAGGAAGGAAGGCCAAGACCACACGCTAAGAACCAACACGGTAAGCACGATAAAACCCGTGTAATAGATCATCTTCATTTTAGTTTCTCACTATTTACCGTACGGAACTGATGATCCAACATGCCATAGTCTATGTCAGCTAAGATCTGTAAAGAACCGTGACTGATCATCAAAATGAAAAAGCTTCCGATCTCAGAGAAGAAAACTAACACCCCCTTATGTTTTTAATCCAGTGTTGGAAAAATTAGAAAGTCGATCTTAGAAAGACTGGGGTGAACATGTCCACCCCAGTCCATCCCGTAACGCCGCCCCTGATAACCTACACCTTATACATAAACAATTGCTTGGTGGCCGAAAAACTGATCATATCATAGGCGTCAACGAATTGTAATCAGATTGCACGATAGCAAATGAAGCAAATCTGTCCTACACGGGCAACAATGTATCTGAAAGACGTGCAAAATTCATCTTACATATACAATAACATTTGTAGATATAAAAGAAAAAAGGTCATTGCTTTTTTGAAAACAGCAGGAAAGCTATCCAGAGGGTTGCAGCTTTAAAAGCTACTTGATAAGCGACAGTAAGAAAGTTTACCTATCAATATTTATCTTTTTATTAATATTTAGGCCTATACACGAATACATTTAAGCTAAAATAAACGAAAAACAAATTAGAAAATTATCAACTTATCAACACTTTGTCTAAATTGTCTAAGTTTTGGTACTGCATGTTCTAAGGTTCCAAAGATACCCTGTTCGTAAACGAGCGATTGATTCTTTCTCTCGAATGTTGTCAAGGATATCGTTCCAGTAAAAAAGAGAAGTAGAAACTTCGTTTTGCATATTTAACCTAATTCTGGGAGTTGCAAATCACTAAAATTTCAACAGGAGGTATATTCATATATTTTTAGGATAGGGGTTCCCAGATTACTTTTATGAGTCTAGAATTGAGGCTAAAGTTATTTTTTTGGATCAGTCAATTGTTCAAATACTTCTTTGGATTCATGAAACTCTGAAATACTTTTTTGGGTTGGAAGAAAAAGTTTAAAGATGGAAGAAAATTGCAAATATCTTATACATGGTGAGGGAAATTACTTTTTGGGTCAATCTTTATGCTACAAGTTATTTTTTGAGTTGATGGTTTCTACTACAGCCTGAGCACCCCCTATCCTAAATAAAGTTAAGTCCATCTGTCTTTGTACTTGGCATTCTCTATTAGCTTCATATCCCTTGTTTGTTGGGCTAGGTTGGTGTTGGAAAAAGTGCTCCAAATAAAATGGCTTCAAAGAGAGCTTTATAGACCTGGTCAAGTTTTCTTTGCAGATGGACATTTTGCAGTTTCCTAAAGGAGCTTAAGCTTCTTTTCAATTTCATGCTGACTGTTTTGTAGTTGGTTTTTTAAGTTCTCTCTTGTGCACTTCCGATTGTAACAGACTTACCTATCCTTAACTATCTATGTAAAAGAAAGGTTTGTAATTGTAGTGTAATTGAATTTAGATGAAAGTTTTTTAGATTAATTTAGTTGAATTTAGATGAAAGTTAGTTAGATGAAATTTAGATGAAAGATGAATTTAAATTATTATTATCATCATTTTATTACAATTATCGTATTCGTTTATCTTATTACATTAGGCCCACATAGAGAAAGCCTTTGAAAGATCTGACCAAGTCTCCAAAAAGGTTGCCCAAAATGGCTTTTTAGAGAAGAAAACGAGAAAATTTTCAAATAATATGATTTAAGCACTTGGCTTTGAGTATATTATAAGACTTTATCTCCAGTTTTATTTCAGTTTTAATGTCGTTATGTTTTGCTCAAATTTATGAAAACGAATTTAAATGCTTCATAGATTTTTGTCGAAGAATCCAAATTTCTCGCCACTCTTACGAATTCCTTATTTAGGCCACTGTCTCCAAAGCCTACAAAATCACCACTTGTCAATAAAAACGCAAGAATTAAGGATAACTGGTCAGCGACTTGATTAAATGTAGAAAATCTTCTTGTTATGATAGGAATTTCCCACCCAATATGAGCAAACTCGACAGGGGCGAAACTACACCATTTTCATTAGGGGGGTATGAAGCTTAGATGTCCGACGAAAGGGCGCGTCATGCTGGATGAAAGGGCGTGTCATGTATGAACATCATTTTTAGGGCACATCGCATCAAGGGCTGAAATCATTGGGGAGCCCAAGAAAGGGTCACTAGGCATGTTAAGCCGTTTTTCACAGACAAAAAAATATGCCTCTAGTTTTTCTGGTATTGGCTATAAACATTTGTTTCCGAAAAGCAAGCATTTGTAAGGCCTGTCTTTTTTTTAAAAGAAAAATAGTTTTCACTTTCTAAATCACCTAGCTATTAAGAGCAATTTAAAAAAAGAGAGTAGGGTCCCGATTTTATCACAGTGCAACAACTAAACACAGCTTTGAAATTTCGGAATTTAGAAACAGCTGCGCAGACTACAATGTTTTAACCAAAAAGAGCTTCAGTTGCATTCTCTGAGTTTCATTTTCAACTTTCGGTTGCTCCGTAAGGAATTTAAACATTTTTAGACACCCAAGCACAAAGTAAGTATCTCTGAATTCACCCTAACAAAATCCCCCAAGCTTGTGCAAAGAAAACCTTTTTTGTTGGTAATATTTTACAGGTACACCTATCATCAAAGCTCGTTTTTCGTGTTTTCGTAATCATGGATACTGTTCAGAAATAAAAGAAACTTGAAATTTTTTTTGCAATTCATATCTTAAGTTACAATTCCTCGATAAATTTTCTATTATTTCCCGCTTGAACTGTCGCCTTAAAACTTTCTTTTACTTTTTACAGCTATTTGAATTTTTTTAGTTCAAAAACTTTGGCAGATGTACGGCCTTTTTTGGCGAAGGGTGCAGTACTTTCGGACCGTAAATGTAAAACATTAAGAGAATTTCGGGGCATAACTCCTTATGAATGTATGGTGAAGTTTCATACATTTGGAAAATAAAACGTTGCTTGATTTTTCTCAACAACTTATTCCGAGATGGCATATCTTTCATGCTTCGATTTATGATGCTTCTAAAACTGTCAGTGTTCCATGGGCTCTGACGCAGGATGAAAAGTGGGAGAGGGGGGCGGTTCAATTGAAATTTTAGCAATCATAACAAGAGATTTTGAAAAAAGCTCTCTTGTTTTGCAAAAAGCGGGGGGCATGTCTTGCATCCAACACACTTTACTTTCCGTCTATACTTTCGCTGTCGATCAATACTTCAGACTCTACTTCCGAGAAACTGTTAATGTAACAAATACATAACCTTGAAAGAAATCTCATGGTTATGTATTTGAAAGAAGTCTCGTATCTCATAGATTGTTTAACGCTGGGGACAAGTTGCGCTAAGAATTTTGTCTCGGGGTTCTCAATATGTATGTCTTACAACAGATTGCGACTTTTAGGCTCATTTGTTTTTTTGGATTCCTGTATCATCTTGCTCTGTATTATATTGTATTATTATCTGTATCCTGTATTATACGAAGTTGCATTTCGCCAGCGAACCAAAGATACCATAGAATCAGCTAGACAACCATAGAGTCAGTGCTCACTTATTGCGGCATATCAAATATGAAATTGAATAGGACGCAAGAAAACAAGCTCAACTCGTTTCACGATCGGACGATGCAAATAATTGGCAAAACGCAAACATGTAGAGCTACAACACCAAAAAATAACATCAAATCCTGCGTGTTAGTACACAGTGTTTTACATAACAATGTCTGTCACGCTGTAAGCCGATAATTTATGTATCAAGTAACCTGCAAGAACACAAGGAACAATACACGTAAAGCATGCCTTTCACGGGTAAGGACTGAATACGAGGAGGAAAGGCTTTTTAACACAGGTGCAAAGAGTTATAATGAACTACCATCTACACCCAGACAATGTATCTGCTTTTGTCAAGATTACAAATAATATCTACGCATGAGTTTCAATATGTTAATACCATTGAAGTGCTTTTTCTACCCGCAATTGTAATATCTTTATATCTTCTTCTAAATCACTTTCCTCTTTGTAGGACAAACATTAATAACAGTAATCTTGTAATTGTTGAAGTTTTTTCCCTGTTAAAATATCCGTCATTATTATTGTTATTATTTTCTCTTTCTATCGACCAACAATACAAACCGTATCTTATCTAAAAACTTTCCAACATAGCGTACCACATTTGTGCCACTTACTTATTCTTTGTTGTAGAAACAAAACATTGACAACCCCAGACCTTCTACCATTTTGATATATTTATATACATATATATATATATAATATTAGTTTTTTTTTCTTCCTTAGTTTGCCTTTTCATTATAGGATTGTTTTGGTCTTATTCTGTAACCAAGGCTAGCCAGTTACAAACTACATATGTATTAGGGAGGTTTGTGATTGTAGGTTAATTTAATTGAAAAGTTTTTATTATTATTACGGAGAGTCAAGTGGGTGGGTACCCACTAGGGCTCCTGATTCACGAATTCCCGCAACGTTCTTAGCCCCATTCCCGGCCATCAATTCCCGAATCCCGCTACTATCGATTTCCGAATCTCGCTACTATCGATTTCCGAATCTGGCTACTATCGATTTCCGGATCTCGCTACTATCGATTTACGAATCTCCTACTATCGATTTCCGGATCTCGCTACAATCGCTTTCCGAATCCCGCTACTATCGCTTTCTGAATCTCGCGTCTATTGATTTCCGAATCCCACTACTATCGATTTCCGAATCTGGCTACTATCGATTTCCGAATCTCGCTACTATCAATTTCCGAATCCCGCTACTATCGATTTCCGAATTTGGCTACTATCGATTTCCGAATCTCGCGTCTATCGATTTCCGAATCTCGCTACTATCGATTACCGAATCCCGCTACTATCGATTTCCGAATCTGGATACTATCGATTTCCGAATCTGGCTACTATCGATTTCCGAATCCCGCTACTATCGATTTCCGAATCTCGCTACTATCGATTTCCGACAAATTTGAATACTTCTGATATTACAGACAACAAGAAATTTTGGAAAACTGTAAAACCTGTCCTTTCCGATAAAAGTCGATCGAACTCAAATATTACCCTTATCGATAATAATAGGATGATTTCCAATGATAAGGAAGTTGCAGAAGCCATGAACGATTATTTTATATCGATTACTGACTCATTAGGTCTGACAGGGAACAGGGAGGTTACCATAAGTACAAATGGTTTATCAGATCCTATAGAAAAGGCTATAATGAAATATTCAAAACACCCTAGCATTAGGAAAATTCGCAGTTTTGCTCGAATTAACGGCTACTTTAAATTCCAAGAGGTTACTGTGGAACAGATGCACTCTGAAATTGAGGGGCTTAATCCTAAAAAGGCAACAACCTTTGGAAATATACCCGCAAGAGTGCTGAAAAATAGCTCTGACATTTGTTCCGAATCGTTGCAGCTTATTTTCAATAACTGCATTCAAAATGGTGTCTTTCCCGACCTATTAAAACTAGCAGATGTCACTTCCCTCCACAAATCGGAGGAGAAAACCAATAAGAAAAATTACAGACCGGTTAGTGTATTACCAACTGTTTCAAAGGTTTTTGAGAGACTTATGGATAAACAGATTATTGATTATATGCAATCTTATTTATCGTCACTTTTATGTGGTTTTCGTAAAGGGTACAATGTGCAGCACGCATTAGCTCGAATGCTTGAAAAATGGAAAGCAAGCTTAGACAGGGGAGAAAATGTTGGCGCAATCCTTATGGATCTCTCGAAAGCCTTTGATTGTATTAAACATGACCTCCTTATAGCAAAACTAGATGCTTACGGATTCAGCCATGAAGCACTGTGTCTTGTTAACAGCTACTTGGAAAATAGGCATCAGAGAGTTAAGATTAATGGATCATTCAGTACCTACAAACAATTGTTCCTTGGTGTTCCGCAAGGATCAGTTCTTGGTCCCCTCTTCTTTAACATCTACATAAATGACTTACTTCTCTCCTTAATGGATACGGATATCTGCAATTACGCGGATGATACAACTCTATATGCGTGCGATAAAAATCTCAATAATGTAATTGCAAGGCTAGAGAATGACTCAAGTATAACTATCCAATGGTTCGCTGATAACTTTATGAAGTTGAATACAAAAAAATGTCATTTACTTATTCTTGGCAAAAGTTCTAATCAACAGGTTAAAGTTAATGTAGGAGATTCTATCATAGAAAACTCGGAAGAGGAAAAGCTACTAGGTGTTGTGATAGACAAAAAACTCAGTTTTGAGACACATATCAGTAAGTTATGTAAGAAGGCTGGTAGCAAACTCACCGCCCTCGCTCGCATATCTGGATACATGGACGCTAATAAACTTAAAATCTTAATGAGAGCATTTGTAATTAGCCAATTCGAATATTGTCCACTAGTCTGGATGTTCCACAGTAGGCACTTGAATAGTAAGATTAATAGAATACACGAAAGAGCTCTGAGAATTGCATACAAAGACTATGATTCTAGCTTCAACACTCTGCTAGAAAATGACGGCTCGGTAAATATTCATGTAAAACACCTGCGAAATCTTATGATTGAAATGTTTAAAACAAAGGGAAATATCAACCCTCCTTTTATGAGGGAGATTTTCTGCGAGCGTCATGCTGTTTATAATTTGAGAAATAATAATGAATTTATGGTACCAAGAGTAAGAACAACCATTTATGGAACCGAAACTATCAAATATAGAGGGCAGCGTCTTTGGCTCTCTTTACCTCAGCACATAAGGAATGCTCAATCTATTAATGAGTTTAAGAAAGAAATTAAAAGCTGGAATGGCACAGACTGTACATGCAAACTATGTAGGACGTTCGTGCCACAGCTTGGTTTTTTGTAATTCTATCTTTTAAATAGCTCAGGTTTTTATAGTTTTTTAATGGATCATTTTGTATTTAAAATTTTATGTATTTAATCTCGTATGTATTTAGTTGATGTAGTAGTTTTAACAGTTGGCTTGGATTAGCTCATTTCTTTGTAAATAGCTATGTAGCGCCAACTTTAAATAAATTGATTATTATTTATTATTACTATCGATTTCCGAATCTCGCTACTATCGATTACCGAATCCCGCTACTATCGATTTCCGAATCTGGCTACTATCAATTTCCGAATCTCGCTACTATCGCTTTCCGAATCTCGCTACTATCGATTTCCGAATCTCGCTACTATCAATTTCCGAATCCCGCTACTATCGATTTCCGAATCTGGCTACTATCAATTTCCGAATCCCGCTACTATCGATTTCCGGATCTCGCTACTATCGATTTCCGAATCTCGCTACTATCGATTTCCGAATCTCGCTACTATCGATTTCCGAATCCCGCTACTATCGATTTCCGAATCTGGCTACTATCGATTTCCGAATCCCGCTACTATCGATTTCCGAATCTCGCTACTATCGATTTCCGAATCTGGCTACTATCGATTTCCGAATCTCGCTACTATCGATTTCCGAATCCCGCTACTATCGATTTCCGAATCTGGCTACTATCGATTTCCGAATCCCGCTACTATCGATTTCCGAATCTCGCTACTAATGCTTTCCGAATCTCGCTACTATCGATTTCCGAATCTCGCTACTATCGATTTCCGAATCCCGCTACCATCGATTTCCGAATCTCGAATATTTTTATTTATTTATTTTCGGTGTTCATTCATCACTTAATCTGGCGGGAAACCTTTTTTATAATCGGCAAAACATGCCGATGATACATTTCAATCACTGGCTGGTAGACTCAGAGCACGAGATAAAAGTTTGATTGCGTCAGAAATTACTGCGGATGAGTACATTGACCATAACGAACATTTTCATGAGTACATTTTCGATTAGAGAGAGTATATAATAATATATATAATATAATAAATAATTTGTTTAAAGTTGGCGTACTAAATGAACGGTTGATAGCTATAAAGAAGCTAATTAAGGCCAACTATATCCCGCTACTATCGATAGTAGCCAGATTCGGATATATGCTCATAAATATTCATAAAGTATTCTTATTTCTTTTAAAATCTGATACTTTTTCAGCAGGGGCGGATCCAGACTTTTTGCTCTGGTGAAGCTCTGATTTTTCGCCGCAAGAACTCCTTGGAGTCCGTCGAGCAGATAGCCTGCGTCGCAGACCATATTCTGAAGGAGAATAAGGTCTGCGACGCAGGCTATACAAAGGCAAGAACACGGATACCTGCGATGTCTGCGACGCAGGCTATCGAGCAGACTGCTATCGCGACCTTTACTTTATCCACACAACTAGATTGTTATTGTTGCTGTTGTATTCAGAAGAAGTTCAATTCAATTCATTGTGGGCAATAACACAAAAATTGCAAATGCAAAACATTGGACACACTGGTTTGATTGCAATTGACTTGGTGCTTGGGATTGAAGTGAACAAAAACAGAGTGAATTCTGGAAATATAAAAACTTCATTTGAAGAATATGACTCCTGAACATATTGAATCAGTGGTAGATGCCACCAGTGAAGGCGAAACAATTAACACAACTGTTCAACACAGTCGTGTAGAATCAGATGATTTTGTGCCAGTTCTGTACAAACGTAGATGGTTTGTTCTTGGTGGATATTGTCTACTGAGTATATCTAGTCTTTCTGTTTGGTTTGCATTTTCGTCGATAAGTAACATAACTAGAAAGTACTACAACATTGATATGCTTCAAGTCTCTTGGATAGCCTCTGTATTTTCGATCATACCTATTGTATTCATGTTTCCATCGAATTACTTCTTGAAAAAGAAGGGTCTTGGTTTGACCATCATCCTGGCTGGTTTCTTGAACGCTTTTGGTAGCTGCATTCGATACATCGGCGTGTCTTCATCTTCGTATGGCTATCTTTTTTTGCTAGTCGGTGAGCTTTTTAATATTACATTTATGATATTTGTGAAGTTAAACAGCAACATTTTTGTTTCTTGTCCATGTTCTTTTTTAGCATCATAGGAAACAGCACTTCATCCCACTGTTAATTTCTTGATGACACTATTGATAACAATTTGCATCTCAAAAACTTATTTTAATGCTTAAAATGACTCAATAGATGGTTGCCTTTTTTTGTTGAAGCAGCTCTCCTGTGTACAATCGTTTCACAAGTTTATGTTATTGAAACTGACCTGTAAGTTGTTATTCAGAAATTATAAGATATCACCTTTGTAAAATAAAGAAGTTCTTGATGATTATCTCTTATCTTTCAGGGAGTGTTTTCTGTGCAGTTTCCATCTCTGCATTTTTATTTCTACCTGCAAAGATAGCTGCTTTGTGGTTTGGGGAAAAGGAAAGAGCAACAGCAGTGTCAATAGCGATTTCAGCTGATTCAGTAGGTTTGGCTCTGGGCTACTTTATGCCAACAGCTATGGTTAAAAACAGATCTAACATATCAGAAATTGGCGATGATCTTGCAAACTACTTGCTGGCTGTTGCAATTTTAGCCACCTTGAGTTTTATTTATGTCACAATCACTGTCAGAGACAAACCAAAAACAGCTCCAAGTTTCAGTGAAGCACAAAAGGATGTACCAGCAAAGGATGTTTTAGAAATTATAGAAGAAAACAATCATGCAGAGGAATTGATCAGTGGCAATGAGCCTTTACCTCTCACGGAAATACCTAGCAATGCCCCAATTATTGTACATCAAACTGATAATGAATCTGTATTCAAAAGACTTTTAAAGAACATACACTTCCAAAAAATTCTGCACTTGCATGGTATCATATTTGGCTTAGAATCAGTTTATCTCATTGCTTTAAATGAAATGTTAATTCCTCAATTTCCAGGTCATGAGTTTGAAGTTGGACTAATGGGTGCTGTTAGTCTGTTGCTCAGTGTACCAAGCACTTATGTCATTGGGTTATTAATTGACAAAACAAGAGCATACAAGAAGATAACTATAGGAACAACTTGTTTACTTACTATCTTGACTTCTGTTCTTACTACTTTCTTCTATCTTAGGTTATCATTTTACAGTTTATTCTGTACTTACATGATGATAGTGATTGTCTTTGCTACATATTACACAACAGCCTTTGACCATACAGCTGAACTTACATATCCTGTTTCTGAGGCACATTCTGGAGTAGTTTTACTATGGTTTGCCCAGCTTTACAGCTTGGTTTTTGGCCGGACTGCCAGTTACATCCTAGTTCATTCAGGTGCTAATGTTTTAATGATTTTCATTTTAATCCTTAATTCATTCACATTTGTTATATCTCTTTTTGTTAAAGATAAAGGCCCAAGAGGTATCTTAAAAGCTATTGATATTCAGGTTTAACACCTCAACTAATTGACAAAGAGGCTTTATAATTCCAAATCAACAAAGATAAAAATTGATCATTGAATCATTGAAAGTTCTTCAGAATAAAACTTGCTAATACTTTAATGCTGCCCAATAAACTGCTTTGAAATGCATAAATTATCTCACAAAATGTATAATGAATATGCTTTGGTGTATAGAAAAAAATAGTTCTAAGTTGCAACTGCACGTTTCACTTTTTATGTGAACATCAGACAACTTTCATCAGCAAACTGAGGCAAAAGATGGCAAAAGTTTCAATAAAATTCTATGTAGTCTTTGTCAAACATTTTTAAAAAAGTCTGAAAAGCAGCTCTGAGACCTTTACTAATGTGTTCATTTGTTTAATGGTGGCTATTAAAATTAAAGCTTGGATTGAAATTTGATGTTGACATTTAATGTCACCTTTCAGGTCTATATATGTTCAGTATGACTGATTTGTTACTGATTCCAACTGAGTTTTCTCAGTATAAATGAAATACATTTTATAGAAAATTGTGGTATTGAAATTCATTATGGTAGAAGATTGACTATTGTAAAACTCATTCACTTAGTTGAAAATGTTGTCAATTATTCTGTTGAGTTTTATTCAAATGTTATCAATTGACACTTAAGACTTCTTTCTTTGTATGAATCCTGTAGTACCTTACTTGCACAGTTGTTTTAAAACAAATCAATAGTCAAGAGATTGTCTAAGAACCTCGACTGATATTTATTGAACAGCAGATACGGATTTGGTCAACAATAATTTGGGGGGGGGGGGGTGTTAGATACTAATTGGATTTTGGTACTACACCCACTGGTTACTGGAAAATGATGGAAATGCCGATTTTGAAAATTCGGTTTTTAAGTTTAAGGTGAAAAGATAAGAAGATAAATAATTTAAAATCGTGGCGTTGTTCTGTTACTACTGACTACCAAAATATGATTTTTACCGAATGGCAGCAAAATTTACCGAAGGACACAGAAATATTACGGGGCTGTCGAACCCCCTACACCCCCCTCTCCGCTAAATCCGTCACTGTTAAAGTGGCAAAAAAAGGAACCAGCTTTAAAGATATTACCTATAGTGAACATAAAACTGTCTCACAGATTGGCTATTTTGCAGTTGTTTAGTAGTTTCGACGTAGTTTCACGGTGGTTGTACGGTAGTTGTAGATTTACTGGATTTTCTCCGTAATCTTTCAGTATTTCTTCAAGGCGTGTTTGAGGTTCCCTTTCGAAAGGCTTTCACTGCCAGTAACTTAAAGCCAAAAATCCACATTGTCTGGGATCAACGAACCGCAGCGAGATTCTAGCCCTCTTTTGTTTTTCAATTTTCACTTGAGACATCTTACATAATAAATACCGCACGAATATGCAAGGCTCTTTGTTATGCATATATTTTACCAAATCTTACCAATCAAGGTTCAAGTTTTCGCATATTTGTGCGGCACGAATAGTCTGTAGAAACTATGCTAAGCTACGCACAACTGCTATGCCCGCACAAATGCTGGCAAGCGAAGAAAGTTGGATGATGTTGGAACAGTGGCGTAACGGAGCAGTGTGGGGCCCTTAGTGAAAGTCGTGTTTTGGGGCCCCCATACTTAACTAAGGTTAAGTCAAATTGTAGAGCCTAATCACTCACTCTTTGGGGTTTTCCCGATAAACCCAGCATAGATAACATAGATCAATATATTTCTATGCTCTCTAATGGTGACACATAAAATGAAATAACAACTCCTCTCCTTCCGTAATACTTTGAATGTGAAACTTCATATCAAAATATCAAACAAGTCTGTGTTGGTGTGAATAATAAATGTTTCCTTATGCTGCCTTCACACTGGCACAGTTAAACCAGCTACATTTATACTAGGTTTTATTTCAACCAATCAAACGAGTCCGATTTGTTGGATAGACCAATTAGAAGGCCCCATTCAATAATCTGACTTATTTTAAGCTGATTTAACTCGCAAAAGTGAATCGGCATTAGACTTTGATAGATAATGTCAAAATTTGAATAACTTGACTGCTTTTCTGCAACAAATTCCAACATAACTTTAAACTTCCTGTCCTTATGTGGTCCTAATAATGAAGCATATTATAAGAACTAGATGAAGAAACGTAATCAATGCAAATTCCGTAAAATTATGCTAAAGTTTGTTCACAAGTGCTTAAAAAACGTCATGAATATGATTTTATTTGAAATGTTATCAGAAAAAAGAACTTTCAAGCTCTATATGCCAATTCTTTTATGCCTTCGAGATTGACATGTGCGAATCGCTCAATGAGCTCAGTCTTATCAATTGATTTGGCTTCTGAATTTTCTATGGACAGTATTACCAAGGTATCGAGTCTTTTTTGAGATATCTTTGACCTTAAGTACGTTTTAATCAATATAGGTTTTGAAAATGATCTCTCAATTGAGGGTAAAGAACCCTGAAAAGGTCTGTTACCAAACTTTGCCCATTAAATCGCAATTGAAGAGCTGTATCGACTGTTTTGTAGAAAACCTTGACCTTAAGCCATTTTTCTGGATCACTTAACGCATCATCTCAAGATAGTTCATCAAAGAAACACTTGACTTTGCGGGTAAATTCAGGAGATGAGCACCAAGAACTGGCAAGTGCAGAAGCTGTCATCCTCACTGACTGCGAAGAGTTCCGAAGTAGCTCTTTGTCTGAAATTGGGCAGTTTAGAAGCCCAGACGCAACTGAAAGATCCAAGTTAGGCAACTGAAATTCGTTTGATGTATAATTTATAGCACGCAGTAATCTTTCCCACATGACTATAAACAGGACAAATTCGAAACTATCCATCTTTTCTTTAAGGCCTTTTGCACCAGCTCTTTCCTTTTTCTTTTCTGACGTGAGAATTAAGCGAGTTGAAACTTTCATTTTGTGGGGGTATTATGTGGGGAAGCCTAATTGACATGCATATGCATTATCTTATATCATTGTTGTATTTGCTCACAAATCATATCCCGTCCTGCGCCCACTTTAATGTTGCTGTGAATGCTATTAAGAAAGATTTGTTTTTATCCAAAAACCCGCTTTTTTCGAAAAATCTTATGGCGGCCCTTAGTTTTGTGTTTAAAGGTGCACACCGTGCGTTACGCCACTGTGTTGGAAGTTGTGAACATAGTATTTCCTTTCTCTATACGGATGAGGCACACAAAGATATTTGCAACTGCGTGTTGGATTTGCTGGAGGATTTGGAAAACCTTAGAAAGGCGGAAATTTTTTGATGAAATGAACAATTTGAACGTTTCAGAGCTGGCTAAAAATTGAGAAATTTCCCCAGTCCTGGTGGCACCCTCAGAATTACTGCAAGACCTTCGAACTCACCTTCGAAGTTCGAACCTCGTTGGTGTCTCCTTCCATTGATCAAAGTGTATCAGGCGTGCTTAGGGGTAGACTTAGGTTAGAGTTACACTATACCGGATTGCTATCGGAGCGGAGTTATATTTATTCCGGAGTGTTATTTAGGGTAGCAGTTACACTACGACACTCCGCTCGCTCATAAGCCTGTATTCCTTTGCATTTCTGGTACAAAATATCCACCAGATTAAATTTTTTGATGATATTTTCGAATCTATGTGCTGTTGCGAATTCGTTTTCAATAGCCATAATAACGAAAACAACCATTATTTTGAGAGATAAATTATGGGGTTCGTAGGACGGATAGCGATATTGTGTTGCTATCTGATGTTTTGAAGTATGTTTTTCGCCCAAGGGCCACTTCATTAAAATTTGGGAACAGATGAAATCCAAATACAAAAATGTTTTGATGATTTCGATTTTGCATTATCCAACAGCAACAAAATCTCAGAAAGCGCCATTGTTCACTATCGATCGAATTGCGTCAAGCAGAAAACAATAAGAAAATCCTTTGTTTTAAAGTGGAGCATATCGGATTCGCGTGATTACACTACAACGCTCCGCTACGGAGTGACTCCGGAGTGATTTCCGTATCACCTCCAGAGCGGAGTGATTTTCACTCCGCTAATCAGAGCGTTGTGTATCGGATTGGTGAGGCGTAGTGTAACTCAAACCCCTATCCGATATCAAAGTTAATCCGCTCCGATAGCAATCCGGTATAGTGTAACTGGCACCTTACTCCATGAGCCTCTGTTTTGCTACTGTCTCTGTTGTAGCGTCCGTCAAGTGAGGCAATAACGAAACAGAGGCTCATGGAGTAAGTCTAGCTTAGGGGGGCAAATCGCAATTCGAACGTAAACGCTTACCAGACATTAATATGATTTTGTTGAGCAAGGTGAAATTATGTTTTAATTCATAATGGTTGAAATAATCGACCTGGTAAACTTCAGGGCTCTTGGCCTTTAAAATTAGACCTAGGCTCTCTAGTTCCCGAGGACTGGGTCCCAATAATGGCTCCACCCTTGACCATGAGGGAGACCCCCTAAACCGTCTGTAGATAACAAGAAAGTTTTTTTGTTCAGAGTATAGTCGGCAAGACGCTCCTACTGTGTAAGATAATGATGTGATAAGGCCATATGAAATTAATTAGTTTATTCTCATCTGCGCCTGTATCACATTTCGGCGCCGCCTTGATCTTTTTACATTTTATATCTTCATATAAAAGTCTCGCCTGTCTTAGTTTTATGGAAAGTTAAAACATTTAGCATTGCCTTTTGTTAAAAATTCAAATAATCCAACCTCCCCAAATTTGTCATTTTACAACATAAAACAATACGTAAGGCAAAGGATATCTCTCAGGGAGTTGAGGAACATTTTTGTTCTGTTCTTACGCAAAAGGCCAGCCAAAGACTGAAAATGGCATAGTCGACAGCAACGAAAAAGTTTAAATTTGTGTATTTTTAAATTTATGATTTGCCAGCTGTGTTTTGTAAGAGCGATTTGGTCTGCAATGACTAGCCTGAGTTCCAACGACACGATAGGTATATAAAATAATATATAATAGTAATAAATAATTTATTTACTGTACAGTTGGCGTATTAGATGAAAGTCTAATAGCTGTAAAGAAGCTATTAAGGCCAACTATCTATGAAGAATTAGTATAAAATATGGTACAATGTTAAAACATGTTAAGGGTATAATATTCTAAATAAAACCTAACCCAGCAATAAATATTTTACATAATCTGCAGTCGCATTCTACAGGGTGTGCTCTTAATGCTTTTTCAAATGTTGCCAATGATTGGGACTCTCTTATTCTCTGAGGTACTGTTTGCCACAGCTATTCACCTGAATATCTCACAGTTTATATAACATAAAAAGTTGACCTGGCTTTTGGAATGCCAATATTATTTTTATTTCGCAAATCATAATGTACTTTTCTTGCTTCAAAAACCTCACTCATGAGCATAGGGTTCAGGTTATGTTTGGTTTTGTATATTTCCATCATCAAGTACTGTAGATTGCGTTGGTGAATAAATACAGCATTATAAAAATGTCAGCAATGTTTCGTAGTCGGCATGACTGTCTTTATAAACAATTCTGAGTGCTCTTTCGTGGATTTTATTCATTTTAGCATTGAGACATCTAAACTGAGCTTTTATGAAACTGTTCATTAGGAGGGGCAGTTTATCAGAACCCATAAGTGGCAATACTCTAGGAAGGGCATGCAGTTTTACGCTGGCTCTTTTGCATAAATTTGAGACGTGACTTTTGAAATTAAGATTTTTATCTATTATCACCCTTGGCAATTTTTCTTCAGAGCTTTCTTCAACAATGGCCTCTCCAACTTTGATCTTAATATCATCTTGGTTTGTCCCAAAAGTTAGAAGATGACATTTCCCTCCGTTCAATTTCATAAAGTTTTCTGGAAACTACAGTGATAAAACAAGAGCATCCTTTCTATCCGTTCTGAACCTTTATCGAATTGACAGCTGCAAAAATCGTAGAATCATCAGTAGTTACTAAGTTACATCTGTAGTATTAGTTGCCATTAAGAATAAATCATAAATGTACAAATTAAACAGAAGAGGCCCAAGGACTGATCCTTGTGGTACACCTGCAGAGGTTTCTCGCCATCTGCCACATCACAGCGCAAGATGAAGACATTTGCACATTCTGTGGATCTTGCAATAATTTAGAGACAGGCTTGCAACACTTCTGATGAGAATCAACTAATTAACTTTATATGGCCTAATGTGGATCAAAAACAAATTCACACTATGCAGATATACAAAATCTGAAAGTGACGAAGACAAAGGTGAAGAAAATTACCGACAAACTCACGTGACACCCAGGGCTTTAGAAGAAGGGGGCTCAGGGGGCTCAGGGGGCTCAGTCCCTTTCTACTTTTCAAAGGGGGGCTGCTCCCCCTTCTTTCTTCTGGGTAATTTTAAAATATCATGGCTAATCAATAGTTTCTGCCAGGATCAAATCATTGATTGCACCGATATTACTTTCTGACATTTGCATTCAGGTGTGACCTCAATAGCCCTCTTGATAACTGAAAACTCAATAGATGCTGATTTTCTACTTCAAATTTTTTATTTTCAAAATCTATCTACTCAAGTAACTGGTAGACATTGAAAGCTGATTTAACCATAGAAAACGAAAGCAACTGAAACGTTCATTTTGTATACAAGATAGAGGAAGCTCTAAAACCCCCATCTACATTTTTTGGCTCTACACTACTGGTGACCCCCACCCCCTCCCCCCACTAGCTACGCCCCTGCTTGAGCAAGAGCTCTCTTAATAGGTAGAAAGTACTGTACTACACAGTAGGTAGACTAATCGAGGAGAAAATACCTTCCTGAGCTAAAAAATAGTCATTTACATTGACATTTTCGACAAATGTAAGAAAGAGTTATAGAGGTAGTCAGGACTACTACTTAGTGGAAAAAAGATGTTATTTCCGACCATGGAAAAAATCAGTAACTGAAGGAGACCATTTTAGACATAATTGGAAAACATTGTTCGAAGATTTTGCGCCTTCAGAAGAAATGTTTAAAGAAGGTTGAAAAAATGAAGATTCATAAAAAAAGTTAGTAGCTTTCTAAATCAGTTCAAGACCTCGGGGAGTAAAATTCTTGAAAGCAATAGCTCTTAAAACGTTCTTTTTATAGAACGGACAATCCTGCCAAATGTATTGGAACACTAACGTCGATTTTCAAAGACAAACGCTTGATGTTTGTTAAGCTTTCTGTATTTAGACTTTTAGGTGTAGTAGTAGCAGTATTAGAGGTTTTTCCTGGTCACGGCACCAAATTGTTAAAATTCAATTTGCTTAATGAATTAGTGTTGTTTAGGCCTGATTCCCACTGGCGACAATAACTCTATAATTGGAAATTCAAATTTGATTTATGGCCAGAAATTTGCTTAATTTCAAGCGTCATGGCGCTTTCCGGATGTGCACCCGCTACCTATCGGCTGAGATTTGCCTGAACGGTCAAAATATCAAAAATGTTCCTTTTTTGCTCATGAACGGGTTGAAGTTAAATGGAAGACCGAAAAAATTAGAATAGAATATGTGGAAGCGATCCTGGCAGGCAGATCGTGAAATCCATCCAGGCAGAGCAAACTCTCATGACAATCATGGCCAATTTACAAGAGGCTGGTGCGTTGGCCAAACCTGATTTCTACAGTGCATGTGTGTGTTGAGGCTCGAACGTAAAAAACAGACAAAAAATGGTGATCACACTGTGAAATGAAATTCCTTTTTTGAGACCACAGATTGTGTACTTACATCGCTTGCCTCCCATTGTTCAGGCCGGCTGTTATCATGTGAATTTTCCTAAGAAAGACGTTGCAGTTTATATTTAGACGAGCTTACAATACAAGACGTGCAAAAACTGCTCCTTGCTTCTGAAGGTAATTCATTAATTTACATCTCCAAATAACTCAACTGAAAACTTCTAGATTCCATACGAGAAATAGAAGCTAAGTAAAGATTGTTGTGAAAAGCAAAGTTATTTGCATGTATAAAGGATAGAGAAATTGACAATTTTTTAATTCAAACTTTGTAACACCTCCAAATGTTTTGTTCCCTGCGTTGTTCCTTCGTCCAAAAAGGTTTCCTTATTTTTAAGGCTTTTTGTGAAGAGTTTTTCCCTTTTTTTCTCACTGTTTTATCAGTTTCCCGTGATCTATAACGGAAAGAAACTTATCTCGAACATCTTTTGATACAAATACTTCGTAATTTACTTTATAAATGAGTGGTTTTAATTTAGCCAACTATTTTTGCTTCTTAAAGAAAGAAAAATTTTGGCAAAGTACTTGGATATGTTATGTTTGCTTTTTGCTCCATTTACTTTCCCATTTGATTAACTTTTCCAAAAAGAAATGCACAAAGTGACGGCAGTAACTTCCTGAGGTATAAGTTGCTCTCCTACGATAAAAAAAAATAATTTTTTACTAGATAGTTGGATAACAAAATCTCTGATTCTTAGATTGTGTCTTGAAGCATATACTTTTCTTCAGCTTACCTTGTATGGACTTTTTATTGGGCGAGTGGCCAACAAGTTGGCCTATTTGATGGCTGTATTGGCATTACAAAATCGTGAGTAATCCATGTAAACAGGTGTAACACCTTCACCTGCAAGCCATAGGTAGAATCATGTCAAGTTAGTATGTGCTTTTTAAAGCAAATAAAATTCTTCTTAACAATGATTTTCAAAGGGCGGCTAAACTACCAGGAATACACTGTTTTATATAGAATGCTGAAAAGATATATTTCCTTAATGCAATTTTAAGTGCTGTAGTTTGAAATAAATAATTCAAGCTGCTATCATCAATAAATACTAGAAACTCTGCTTAGGATGATAGGCAGTTAGTAAATATCAGCGTAACACCTAAACGTTAAAGACTCATTGCTAACAATGAGCCATTGCGCTACGCAAGCATCCCATAATGCATTTTCAGACAGTCTGGAATCAATTATGGTTAATCCGTAGAGGTTTACTGCCATTGTTCTGATTGTCGCCTGGATAATTTGCCACCCTTGCAAAGGCTCATTGTTAGCAATGAGTCTTTAATGGGAATCTTTTCTGTTCCTCCATGCATCGTGAAAGTTATGTGCATCGCCATTCTAGGATATTCAAACAAAACAACCGATTCAGCACTTATATGAGAATATGATACTGAAAATATGAACAATTTGATTAGTACTGTTTTGCTTCTTGGGGTTCTTCAAATTGCAATTGTAATTCACTAGGCAGTTATCCCACGCAGAATTAGAATTAGAAAACTCGAAGCTCTGTATCCAATGGGTAAAATTAGAACTTTTGGTATGTGAGAAGGATAGTGAGAACTATGCTTCTGTTTATATGGACCAAGTAAGGGGTTCAACCTTCTACATACGCATGAAACGTTCTTTAATACTGGGTTTCTGGACGTCCGCATATAACATCGAATAGGCGGTAGTGATGCTTTCTCTTCTTCCAATGGTTCATCTACACTGATTTCAGCGATGATTGATGAAGAGACAATTGATGTAGATATTGACTTCTTGAAGCCTTTTATAATAAAAGAATGACCTTAATAGCCACACATTTCCCTTAAAAAAAATCAAACGCAATGTTGTGAGTAAAATTTATTTTAGACGATTCATCAACGAAACTTTGGGCAATGAAGAACTCTGTGAAGCAAAGGAGCGAGCCAAAAGTTGTTTTTATCAAGTTGTGTTTGTTTGCTTTATATACTTTTGACTGCGTGTATATTATCCAACTATCCAGAACTTCGAGATGCTGACAAAATAATGAGTTTCTGCTTTCAAAATTCGCAAGTAATTATAATAATAAGAAAATTAAGAAGGAGCAGAAGAATAAAAAAGAAAAAAATAGGTATCCTAATGACCGTTAGATCGAAAAAGAAATGGTTTAATTAATGTATGTTTGCTTGCTTGCAGCTGCTTAACTGACTGTAACTATCTAAAGTAACTATAGGAATAATTCGTAACAACAAATTTTGACAATACTTACCAAGGGAAATCATCACCTTCCAATTATAACTCGCTCGTTTCCTTGTAGATACATAAACAAGACCGGTGGAACAAATTTTTGTCCCTTTTTACCTCTGTTTACACATTTCTGAAACTAAATACATTGGAATCCCGATATAACGAACTCTGAAGGGAACCAGAAAATAGTTCGTTAAATCGGGAGTTCGCTAAACTGGGAGAAAACATTTTTAGTTCTTTTCGCAGTTCACTCCTAAAAAACATGCGGTGGGCTTGTTTAGGCTATCTCCAACTTCTGTGCACATTTTACTCCAAAAAACCAAGCTGAATCCAAATATCACTAATGGTTAGTCATTGAAAATGAAGATCTTTATGCCCCTCTTACAATTTGGTACCCAGACATTGGCAAATCGGGTATCGCTTCACTTCTAGCTCGATTACTTCACATAAATCACATTCTTATTTGTTTTCTTCTGCTTCTCATCTAGGTCTCTCAATAAAACTTTGTCGTCGCTCATTGCCAATATCTCATATGCAAAAATGTATTTGCTAGTGTCAATGTATAATGTAATTCGCATTAATTTTTGATGCGATCAAACTTTTTCATCCCGTGCTCTTAACTTACCAGCCAGGGGTGGTAACGGGGAGTTTGTTATATCCGGGGTTCATTAATTAATAGAGAGTGCGGGAAAATAACCGACCCGAGCGAGGCTCGAACTCACGACCCCTGACTTTGTACGTCAAGTGCTCTACCGCTGAGCTATCGGGTCGTGCTTTCAAGCCAACACCCAAGGCCGAGTCATTCACCCGCACTGCCCCTCTCTTTTACCAGATACACAGGGGAGCCATCGCAGCTCCATCTCAAAGTGCAGAGGACCTGAAGAATGAGAGAAGACTGCCCACACCAGGAGGGCCATCGCAGCCCCAACACTGGATAGGGTTGAAGAGAAAGTTTTACAGACAACAGGATTTCGAAGATAATTAATTAATAGAGAGTGCGGGAAAATAACCGACCCGAGCGAGGCTCGAACTCACGACCCCTGACTTTGTACGTCAAGTGCTCTACCGCTGAGCTATCGGGTCGTGCTTTCAAGCCAACACCCAAGGCCGAGTCATTCACCCGCACTGCCCCTCTCTTTTACCAGATACACAGGGGAGCCATCGCAGCTCCATCTCAAAGTGCAGAGGACCTGAAGAATGAGAGAAGACGGGGTTCGTTATATCGGGATTCCACTGTATTCGCAAGGGATAATAAAATTTAAATACACCAGTTACCTATAAGAAGAGGAATTCCCCTCTGATCTTTCACTACTAGCCTAATTCAAGTCTCTTTTTAATATTTCCAAAATTATGAGATCTCCCTAATATTACGCTTTTCTTTTTCAAAAGAGGACAATTATTGCTCGCTTCCCATAATTGCCTAGTCCCCCACTTTTTGCAAACAGGAAAGATATTTTGCAAAGTCCTTTGTTATTGGTTTTCAATTTGCCCTTGGCCCCTACTTTCTAACTTACTTTCTGTACATTATACCTATTGGTTTGCTACCCTAGTCAGGATAGCCTGTGGTCTAAACCCCAAACTTAAAAGTAAAGGGTCTGTGTAACCGAGAGTCAAATCGCGTATGAGGATTGGATTGGATTTTTTTCATAATTATCACAGAGTTTTGCGATCATGAGGGAAGAATCATAAGTAATTCTGAACGGTCGTTGCGGTATGATATTGTTTAATTTTTTGGGAGAAAAGTAAGTTTGAATATGCTGCTCGATGCCGCTCAGCTATTCGATGTCGAAGAACTTCGTTGTGACACCTCATTGGTTGTGACCAGAGCATTAAAGGGGTTGTTGAGACCAATCTTACTAATGGCTTTGAAAAAAGCAAACATTTGAGTAAACTAAAGCTTCTCTTCAGAGTTTAAATTGTCAGAACATAGATCGAGAACTCTATGCTAGGAAATATATATATACCCAGTTATGGATCGAAATATGCCAATCAGAAACACGAGCACATGATTGTTGAGGTTGCCCAACCAGTGCCGCTTGCCTATAGAGAATGTTACCAATGGAGTCCTAATGTAAAAAAAAATTCTTTTTGTCTACACAATAGCGGTTTTTTCGTGCTTATGTGGATAGATTCCAAAACTACTAGATGGAACGACGATCGAGCTTTAGCAATAATCTGAAACATGTCGCCGTTATAGGTTTTTGCTCAATCTGGGTTTTCCAGTAAATGCTGCCCGATAGCGGAATCGCATGTTTCAGTTGTACTTTTAGATCTGCAAGACCGAGGTGGCTGTTCTTTTTGGGGATGAATTTTGTTTCTAATACTAGACGGAACATGCTGTTTTATTCTATCCTCCAATCTTTGGTTAGTGAGACCTACATAGCCAGAGTCACGCTGGCACGTCAATTCATATATAACGGAACTCTTTTAGGAACGCAATCCTTTTGAATGGATGGAAGGGCCTTTTTGTACTGTAAAAATGTAAACGTATTGTTTACAGTACAAAAAATATACATACAAACGTATTGTTTACAGTATCATTTACTTGTCTCTTGAGTCCTAGTCTTACCATTATATTGCACGACTATGTATTTAGATTCTAACACAATTAGTTCAGTTCGTTTTTTTTAGTTTGAAGAATACGATTTTTTGTCAAAGTATTTTGAGGATATAATATATCTTGCTGTTCTAAGAAATTTTTCGTTGTTCTTTCGTTTGATTCTGGGAATAAGTCCTTAGACCGCTGAAATTACTACAAGTGTAAATTGACGCCCCTGAATAGGAAGAACCCCCCGAGGGGTAAATCCATTTATGAAAATCCTATTGTTTTATCCGAAAATCCCCAGAAATCCTTTTGTTCTAAGCAAAATATCGTACGCTATTTGCAAGAGTGAATCGCCCCTCGGGACCCCCCCCCCCCCCTCCCGAAACTCTAATTGAAGCCTTTGCTTTACGCGCCCCTAAATAAGACCTCTTTTCCTTCAGGTAAGCCGAACCGAATGATTCTTTTTGAACCAGGACAGCTCAACCGAAGTAGCCTGTGCTAAAGACCCCTAACTTCAAGTTCGGGGTCTGGGACACAAGCTAAAGCGAAGACGACTCAGGCCACTGATCTTTTTTTGAGATCAGTGACTCAGGCATGGTGGATTCCCCTGGATCGCGCTAGTACTTAGGTCTCCATGAACCGTCATCGCTCTCCACGTTTGCAGCTGGTGCATCCTTTGGTCTTTGCTTCCTTTGTTTCTCTGTTAGCAATAATACTTGTCGATTGTTGTTGAGGTTGTTATTTGCCTTTTTATTGTTCATTGCACAGTGGGCATTCCCATAGCAAATTGAATTTTGAATGGGAAGAGTATAGACTTATAGAGTAGGAGATTACTTACATAAACTGCATTTGCATGAATGGAGGAGATAAATTCGAAAAGGTAAAGATCGTTGATATTTAGTTATTCTCATTTATGCGGCAACCATGAAACCTTAATGTTTCATAACTATTTAGGGTTTTTCGAAATAAGGAACTGACTTCTGATGCTTGCTCCTGACGGGACGTGCATGTGGAGCTTTCGAAAAGACAAGAAAAAATACAAAGCAAGGCGTTTTGCACAAATCACCACGAATAAGAGCCATAAGGCAAAGTTCAATAGATTGCACTTTGACATCATTCAAGGTCAAACGCCAGGAATATTCAGTAGATCGTGTTTGTTCTCCGGTATGAAGATCATAGATCAAAGTAGTTTACCAGGATTACGAAAATGTAAGAAAAGGAAAGTTTTATTATAAACCATTGAATTAAAACAATGTCTGAATTAACCAAACTTACAAATCACATAATTATATACTGGAATCGATATCTAAATTAACACGAAGTATGTGGGGAAAACAACTGATCGTGATCGGAAGGCTTGTGCTGCGATAGCCTGATTTACACGAGACGAATTTTTTTCGTGCGAAGCGAATTCATCGATGTAAATGCGCAGAAATATGTAGAGATTAGAGCTTAAATTAGAAAGAAGTAGAGATTAGAAAATTTTTGGCAAATTTGCATCGGAAAATTCACTTCGAAAAAACATTCGAGCTGCAAAATAAACCAATCAAAACATAATTTGAAAACAGCTTACATTTGAAAACAAAAAACTGTTCTGGTTCCTGGTGGCCTACGTCTTTCCGCATTATTTTATTAAAACACTCTCACCTACACAGCGTCTTTGAAATAGGTTGGTTAATGCTCCTTTCCTGTTCCTCGTGCACACTCAATTTAAGTAGATTCAGATCAGTTTACCATTCAGTAAAAAAATCATTCAAACATTTGAATTTCAAATTGACGAAAACTGGCTTGAAGTTTCTATCGTTCTATGTTATATGTCTGAAATAAACGAACGGCAAGAATTTCTTCAAAACGCTGAAAGTTGGCTACTTATGAGGCTGCTCAACAGCAGCAGTTTCAGTCATAAAAAAACTAAAGATCTGTTCGATGCAGATGCACTAACATTATCTCGTATGTTTGTGCAAGCTTATATGGCGATATACGAAAGTATTTGAAGACGTATTCCTGGTCATGTACACGTGAATCTCTTACCGACAGAAAAAACTCCCCCTTTTGAAGACGTCTGGAATAAATTTTTCTACCACAGTATCGTTTTTTACTATTTTGCTCGCTGTTTCAATGAAATTAACTTTAACATTTTTAGCTTTCTTATCACAGCACTCTTCGAATAGTCGCTATATTCTTTTGCATTTTTTGCAGCGAATTTGCATAAAAATTTCTGCCAGTGTAAATTTAGCTTTGATAGCGACAGAAAATTTCGCAGCCATACAAAATTTGCAATTAAATGAATAAAATTAATTTTTAATTTTTAAATATCTATGCTAATTACAAAAGAAATTTCGTTGCAGTCAAGTAAGGCTATCTTTATTTCCTTGACCTAATAGATAAATTTCTCAAAACGCTTAAATATTTAATGTTAGGGTCGTGTTCTATCATGGCTTTCTCTTTCCCTTTGAACTGGTGATAGATCACCCTGGGCCCTTATTTAGATTTAAGGCTGTTGGATTCGCACTTATTTGGACTGGGTGATCATTCTAATCCTGGGCTCTCAAACACATTTTGAGAAATGAAAATACGTTTGATTGTTTTTTCGGCATTCGAGTACCGTGGACAACAGGTTTCTCGCCTCTCACTTCTTGAGATATTTACTCACCCCTTCTAATAAAATTTATATCATGTAAAAATCTCTTTATAAATTTGGATATCCTAACAAATTTTGTAATCGCGTTATGTCGACATCATGTCTACAAAGTTGATAGATAGACTCCTACTCTTGGAAAAGCATTTGATTTTAAAAATGACGGTAAGGCAAAAATACTGGGCTATAACTCTGTGAGGGGGTGTCACACCTCCCCCCCCCCCAACTCTGCCGTTCAACAATTTCTCAGGTAGAAACTTAGGCTTCGCGAGGTAAAATTCAATTAGGAAGGAGCTATCGGACCAAAGATTTAGCAACCGTTTTTTGTTTGCGAAGCAACAAAGAGTTTGTGCAATTATACATATGAAACACTCTATATGAAATTATATATGAATAAACAGTACAGCATGCCCAGGGGCGAAACTACCGGGGGGTGTGGGGGGGGGGGGTGTGACACCCCCCCAATCCAAAAAATAGTCGATTTCGCAGGGCAATCGAAGATTTCGCAGGGCACCAAGAAGAGCTTTATTGCCACGCAGAAATGCCACCTCTGAAGTTCGTAAAGAGCCGTTTAGGAATTTTGAAATGGAAATATCGTATTTGTTATGAACCTCCCTTCCTGACACTGCATTTTAGAGAACGGAACAGGTATGTAAGGAAAAGCTCGTTATTTGCAAAGCGAAAGAATTTCTTGCCGAAAGTCATAGCCAATGGATGCAATGATTGATGCATATGTTTATGAGGGCAAGGTTGAGTCATGCAAATAAATTTAAGTTGTAAATTATTTTCATGACAAGCACGGCGTCACTGGGGGGGGGGGAATAAGGGGCTGAAGTCCCTCACTTTGGTCAAGATAGGAATTTTTTATCATTTTTTCTATTACCTTTTAACAGTGCATAAAAACATAATAAATCGTTAAGATACCAATTTTGTTTCATCTAATTGCTAACTTTTTCACGTATATTTTTATTATTTTTCTTTTATTTGCATTAAGTCAGTAAATCACTTTCTGTATCATTTTTAATTTTGGCCTTCTTGATACAAGAAACTGCACATTTCTGTTCAGGAAAAAAAATTCTCCCAATCAAAACAACATCTTCCTCTGTCATTCACAACTACGTGTAATCTGAAACGAAAGGTTGCCGTTTCTTTCCTTCCCCAACGTCTAGCACTAGAGTTTTAGCATGACATCCCCCTCCCGTTTTTTCCCAATTAACAATCATATTTTCAATAAACAATCAATTCTTTTAGCACAATAGTATTTTGCTAAATTTTTGCCTGAAAGATGCTTTTTAGCCCTTTTTACAAGGTATAATTTCAAAAATTTCTTCACGTCGGACCCAACCATGGTGGGTCCTCCTACCTCACTAAACTCGACTCTTAGCCCCACTGGGTTAAATTTCGTTCCGCTGTCTACATCATTACCCACCCCCCCATCCCCCCCCAATTAGCTGTTTATTAGCTTAATTTTGCAAACCAACATTAAATGAAGTGAATATAAAAAAACAATTTACGCTCACGTAGAGAAATAGAAATTTCATAGGCAATGAAGTTTCAAGTTTGTTTTTTTTGCTTAGAAGTTTGTCCTTGGTAAAGACCAGTGTACACTGGTAAAGCTTTCACTAGTAACTTATAGACAAACCGTTGCTACGAGGTCTGCAGGGCACCACTCAGTTTTGCAGGGCAGAAACCCTTTTCACCCCCCCCCCCAAAACTATTGGCCAAGTTACGCCCCTGAGCATGCCTGTACTGATACATGCCCCTTTCATCTGGGCACACTACTTCAACAACGAACTGGATCCCAGATCTCTGACGGCACAAGGCTGTGGGATTAAGGTGGATTTCTTCTTCACGGTATGGACGGAAAACAGTAAACGGTACAAGCATGCGCTGAAGATATTTTGACATTCAAAAACAGTACGCTTATCGTAACGCTTTCCGAAGCCCCTTGTAAATGCCAAAGATTAACCCTATTCTTCTTTCTGCTTTTCTTTATTGAGAAACTTTTCAAGAAGACCCCTCTTTTATTTTTCATAGCAACATATTCTTACTTCCCTTTGTGGGAACTTTTCTTTTTGCTTTTTTTCTTGAAATGTTTTTTAACCATATGTTCTTCTTGTATTTCTTTCTCCTTCAACGTTTCAATCTTATTTCCAAAGAACAAGCATCATAAGGCTGTTAAACGTAAGTATGCCTTCTTTCCCCTTCCTAGGGCATGTTGCATTGCACAAAATAGAAGTGAAAGGAAGGGAATTTGATAAGAAGAAACTTTCCGAACCGTTTACCGTTGTCCATTTTTCATTGTCTGTCCATACCGTGAAGTGGGAATCCACCTTTACACCATTTTTCTTAGTTTTCTGACAAGCTCAGCTTGTCTTTAATATGGTTTCAAACAAACAAACAAACATCGGGCTAGCAGTCCTCTTCGAACATGCAAAGAGAGTGTATAAAGAAGACCAACAGAAAGGTCTAGAAGAAGGAAAAGAAATTCCACAATTGTGTTGCACTGCAGCGAAGATTGCTTTACACTCCGAGGAAAGGTAAGGCATATTCAAGCTGGCAACAAACTCTACAAGCTTTTTCGTACTGCAGCCCAATCTGTTGCTACAAATAAACTGTCGTTCACTCTAATTAAAAGCGTAAAAAGATATGCCAGAAACAAGACAGACGAAGAAAAATTGAACAACCTAACTGACAATATTTAAGCTGGACGAATTTTGAAGATGAGAATCAATTAATTAGGATATCATCATTATAAAAATACCTTTAGTAAATGTTTAGAGGCGGATAGCATCTTTTCAGGCAAAAAGGCATTTCACAAAAATCAACCCCCCCCCCCAGACTTAAAGGCTTCGGGATACCCCTGCTTTTATTCTACTCTTCGACTCCCTTGGTATAGTGTAACGAAGCATGCAACAACGAAAACAAATACAAACGATAATTCAGTTTCTCTTCTTGTTCGATATTCTCTTACTTAATTTTATAACGTCTTTTGCTACCTATCCAACCTATATCTCCGCTTCAACTTCCGTCTCTTCTCTCTCGCTCACTAATCACAACAACAATACTATTCGTTCCAGTCTATCATCACTCAAATCCTCACAATAGCAAGGACAAAGGAGATCTTTTTATTCGACATGTGCTGATGGCTGAGACGTCAGCCCTGGCCAACTATTTTTGAGAGAAACACGTGAGAAAAATTGTTCCAGTAGTCATTGAAAAGCGAAAAATGCATCGGTTTGGTTGTTCCACCACGCCTTATTGCTGTTATTATCGGTAAATGCATTTCATAGTAAAATTGTAAGAAATCAAGATAAAAAAGGTCCTTATTTTATCTTGGTGAAATGCATAAACATTCGCCCAGTCTTAGCCCTAAGTTTCTTATTTGAACCTGGGTCCCATTCGCAATTGAGTGCTTATTCGAACGTGGGTGCCTATTAAAAACATTTGGTCTAAGGGCGGGTGTTTTTTCTGACTCAGATCTTGCCTTTACATTACAAGGTATACATTTTCCGGTAAATAAGGTACTTTATATTTTGATGACACATGAAGATCTAGAATATCAAGATCAAGCTCTTTTCTGATTACCATAAATCCTTGAATTGCCCCCTTCTTCAACTCAATCAAAATACTGGAAGTCAAAACTTTTAATGAGCCCTCCCCGCAAATAAGCCCTTCCTTAACATGTTAGTTTCAATACATGATTTTAGTCAATGACAATTCGCAAACTCAACAGAAAATCAAATCAAAATAAGCTAGTGTGCAAAGTAAGAGCTCAGTAGCGAAACAAATGGGGTCTAAACTGTTTCACATATAGGGTCTATGCGCACTTTTATAATTTAATTTTTTCATATATTTGTTAATTTTTGCCATTGCATTCAACCATGTTTTCTCTATAGCAGATTTGTTTCAGTTTGATTAATGTTATGATTAATTTGCTTAACTAAATCTTAAGCTTAGGATACAAATAGTGCGATAGACAACCTCACCATATTAACAACTTAAATGCTATATTGATTTTAAAAATATTGACAAATAAAGTAAAGGAAAGGAAGTACGGATAAGTCTCGAAGACTCAACAGTCTCTACTAAAGTAAAGCATGAACACTTTTGACAATAAATATGAAAAAATAAAGTTTCAAAAATTTCTTACGACACAGTTTAAGCCTTTGAAATAAGTCGGCCACAGGTTTTCCCCCGTCATGGAATGCCTTTGCACGTCACTTTTTTTCTATTCAGGAAGACATCGTACCTTTTTTTCTATCTGACAGTACATATTCCTTTATGGATGGTATGGCACGCCATTTATACATACTCATTCTTTGTACATAAAAACAAAACAATGCAATTGCTTCTCAACGAGGGGTTAAGTAGTGAAAATGTAGAAAGTTTGCTGCCTCTTGGGTGGCGCTTAACAATCTTCCACTTCCACGACCCAGCTAATGCTTTGCGAATCGTACTATCTGTGCAGAATTTTCAAATAAAATATCATATAAAGGTAATTCATAGGACAAACACTACAAAGGTAAGTTAAACCTGTTGTATTCAATTGTTGGCGATTCATTGCAATCGATTTCGCAGTCCTGTTATAGATTTGTTGGCACATTGCAAGTTTCAGAAAGGCAAAAAGGAAGGCGGTTTAAATTTCTAGTCTATTGACCGATTACTTCTAAATTCAAAATCTTCATCATCCAAGAAGTTCAGTCATCCCTTTTTCTCCTAAATCTGAATTTTCTATAATTATTTGCAGAGTGACAGCTAATTACATTATATTTTAGCGATGTATTTTGATAAATTTTTCTAAAAAAGTAAAAAATAAACAAGGTAAAGATATGTCCTGAAAGAAGTAAGAAGCTTTCAATGACGATAAAACAAAAGTAAGAAGCTTTTAATTTATTGTTAGCCTGTCGATTGCCATTTCTACATGCTTGGATTTACTTAAACTCTCCTTTTTTGTGTTGGGTAGTATTGAGTTACATGGGAACGAAGTCCATCATTACAATTGATCGACCAGGAAAACCAAGAAGAAACCACATGACATATATCATCGAGAGCCTCGTTTTAAAGCAGAGACGCTTTCAAAGATCTATCTCTTTCTTATAAGGGTGAACAGCTGGGCTAGAAAACATAAAACAGATGGGACAAAGGCAGTAGCAACTACTGATCGTGACAAAGGTCTGACAAATGGAAAGAAAATCTAAGTGCCCTTTGTTTACATACAAGTCTTTGCTTAAAATCACGTCGGCGTGGAATCAAGCTTGACAATGACAATGATTTTTTCCTCCATCTTCTCAGTCATATTGCCCTTTTCTTTGTCGTTAGTCACAGTTTGTTTTTTATTGCTTTTTGATCGCTTCAGGGGAGATGTGCTTGATCACACCTCTTGTGGTATCTTCTTTTTGAAATTGTCTTGTTAACCGTCTAGTACTTGTTGGGGAGGTGAACCAGCATTTGGCCGAGGAACTGTTAGCTTTTCAACATTTTGCATTATATGCACATTCGATGACGTTATTCTCACATCGCATAATGTATTCTGTGGTAGCAAGATAAATGTCTGATGGAAAGAAGATTTGAATGAAACGACGAAGAATGAGAAGAAGGAAACTCTGGTTTGCATGATGGCCCCCCCCCCTCACCAAAAAATAAGTAAAATACTTCTATTTTGTAAAATATGGCTGTTTTAACACTTGTTTATCAGGGCTGCCCCCCCCCCCCCCCCCCAAAAAAAAGTTGTACCTCGTTTCTTGGATCCAATTATGATAAATAATAGTTTTAATTGAATGTTTGAAGCTCCACGAGATGAATCATAGAGAAACTATCCATTTATAGCTTTGAAGGCAGCGGCTGCAAGTTTAAAGTAGAATAATGTCGCCATTGAAAGTGAACCTCGTCAAGGTGCACTTTGCAACCAGTAACAATGTATAAATATTATCATTGACTTTTAAACATCCAATTTTTTATTCTTTAATAACACCTGCAAAAGATTGATAGTTTACACGCTAAATTGGTATAACAATAACATAAACAGATAAAAATTTACTAAAACTTAATGAGTTCAAGGGTTTGTTGCAGCAGCAGAAAATGTACCGGCGGCATACTTTTGGAATTTAGAAATTTAGAAATGTCTCTCAGGTTAATCCAGATGTACCAAGGCACCTTAGAGGCAGGTTTACAGACTTCGCTCTTTAAAGAAAATAGATGATCTTTGATAAGTGGCTGGTACTTATCATGCTTTCCTAAAGAGTTGAGGTTCATGTAAAGCTCATACCTCACGGTAAAGTCAAGAATGTAAATCACGTTATCATAAGGATATGAGATAAGATCTATTCTCAGATTATCTCCCGTAATGCTACAGGGAAAACTAAAGCAACAGTAAACCAGGAGGTCCCATGGTAGACTTAAGCCTTGGCAAAACGACTAAACATTTCACTTAACATTTCACTCAACTTTTGTGTCACGTTCGGCTTTTTGGGTCACGTAGAGACAGGAAAACCTACGAAAACAGACGAAAACCTTTGGATTTCCACAGCTAGTGCGCTTGCGCGATCACAACAAATGTTTAATTAGTGGCAAAATGATTAAACATTTGCTAAACAACACTAAACAACGCTAAACATTTTTGACCAGGATCAAACTTTGCTCAACAGCACTCAACACGACTAAACAACACTAAACAGGGTGGCAAAACGACTAAACATTTCACTAAACTTTTGACTAAACAAATTTTAGCATAGTGTTGTGTGTCTATGTGTTGTGGCATTCTTTTAGATAGGAACTTAGGAGAAAGAAAGGGCAATTTGAACTGATTTTCCCATATATGTTTTCTTTTTTACACTATTCATAGTTCAAGAAAGAAGCAGATCATCGGAAATATAGATGCAAAATGGTGGAGGCTTCTCGGATAGAGAATATACCATTAGAAACTTTCTGGGATGAACGAAACACGAAACAAGGCAACGAGCAGGAAACCTGCGGAGGTGAAAATGAGGTTGAAGGAATCAACGATTCGGAGGAGAAAAATGACTTTGTACCGAAACTTTACACAAGAAGATGGCTCATTTTGGCAGGGTATTGTCTGCTTGCAATGTCCAATTTGTCAGCATGGTTTGCGTTTTCATCAATCAGTAACATAATCAGGAAATACTACAAAATCAATTTGGTCACTGTAAACTGGCTGGCGATGACGTTTTCGATTCTGCCACTGCTCCTGATGTTTCCATCGAATAAGCTTTTGGAAAGACAAGGCCTTGGGTTCACCATAGTAGTAGCAAGCTTCTTTAATGCGGCTGGATGCTGCGTTAGATACATTGGCTATTCGACTTCAAATGGTTATAATTTTTTGCTGATTGGTAAGTGGAATAAAAATTCACAGCGATGAAACATTACAAATTTTCAAGTCAGACTTCACATCACACAGCTCGAACAACAAACATACCAAATTCCAAACAATAAAAAATTTTGAAAATTTCCTAAAATTGAAATCTTCTATATGTTTGATAAGATTTTGTACTGAAAGTTTTTTAGTATGAAGTTTCTTAAATTTGTGGCTATCAAAGAATTAGAGCAGTGTTGTAGTTAATTAAAATAAGATTTTGATGTTCAAGGGCAGCCTAAAAACAGCAGACATTTGATATTTTATCAACAAAGAACCACTAATTTAACTTTAGTCGATGGCATCATGGTTAGCTTCAGATTAAAAAAGGCGAACCTTGTCTTGTGGTAGGACAGATAGGGATTTTCTGATTGTTGCAGCGCATATACTAACATGAAAGCAATTACCAACCAAACAAAGAAGTAAGAGTGCTTGACCAAAAAAAATTTTATCTTTTTTGGTCCTGAATTTTCGATTCTAAATGTTTTGTTGCTTTTCTAATCAGCAAGCTATCTTATCTGATTGTTATGGAAAATAGACAGCGAAATCTCATTTTGGTAAATTACAAAAATACCCTAGAGTGATGCTTGTTACATAAGTGTCTCAGATGAATAATAATGAACAGTTCCTATCTCAGACCTATTTTACGATACAATTTGCGATTTACAGCTTAGAACTCTGCTTCACCCATAATTAAAACAACAAATCCAGGTCCAATCAATTTTAGGACCGGCTAGTTAATAATCAATTCACAGTATATGAAAATTAAGATTTTAAGTAAGTTTGTAATTTCAGCTTATCTGCATCGAGACACCTGATGCGAGAGCAATGCTAATGGTGCACAGAGCAATTGTTGACAATTTACCATTATCTCATTGGTCAGAACTAGAGAAGGTGCCTGCCAATATAACCAATAAAAGACTTGCAGCTCATGCTTATATCAATTAAGAAAATCATATCTCGCATTAGTCGCAAACTGGCTGTTTGCAGCCAATTTGACCTACTGGAAGCCTCTGAATTTAATACAATTTGAAATACTATGGAAGCAGCAATACAGAGATTGCTCTCCCCTTTTTTATCCTAAAACTCTCACGACCTTAAGCCTCAAAAACTAATGATCTGATGCATATAACTTAATTTTCTTTCACTACAGGTAGCATCTTGTGTGCAGTTTCAACTTCATCCTACTTTCTGCCTTCAAAAATCGCGGCTGTATGGTTTGGGGAAAAAGAAAAGGCGACTGCAACATCCATAGCGGTGTCTTTTGGTCTCGCTGGCATTTCTCTTGGTTACTTTCTGCCAACATCAATTGTAAAAAACCGACCGACAGTAGCAGGGATAGGCAGGGATCTTGGCAATTACTTATTGGCAACAGCAGTTCAAGCCTGTCTAACATTTATTTTAATAGTCATGACTGCAAAAGACAACCCCAAAACTCCACCAACTTACCACGAATTGTTAAAATATAAAATGACAGAAAAAGCAAAGAAAGACAGTCTTGCAAGAAAAAGGATTGAAACAGTGGTGCTAGAGAAAAAGGAACCTTGTGGAGAAGGAACTTCTTTTATTAGATCGCCATCTACTACAATATTCAACAACAAAACAAGAAAAGGTCACAATGGCTATAAAGCGCTATTAAAAAATATAAAATTTCACAAAATTTTGCATCTGCACGGTATCATATTCGGTTTGGAGTCCTTATTTCTCATGACCTTGAACGAAATGCTGATCCCTCGATTTCCTGGTTACGAATTCAAGATAGGTTTGATG
This sequence comes from Rhopilema esculentum, assembly GCF_057945365.1. NCBI lineage: Eukaryota > Metazoa > Cnidaria > Scyphozoa > Rhizostomeae > Rhizostomatidae > Rhopilema > Rhopilema esculentum. Next base: position 4,243,917 of record NC_142830.1, on the reverse strand, counting down.
GGCTCCATTGGTCCAATTTTTAGCTTGCTTAGCAGTTTTTTGATTGGTGTACTAATAGACCGAACACATGCTTTTAAGCGTATATCGATCGCAACGACTGCATTAACGTCTTTGTTAGCTGGAGTATTGACCTTATGTTATTACTTAAAGTTTTCTTTCTACACTTTATTTTTTACTTACATTGCTATTTCCGTCGTCTCTTCGACGTACTACACGACTGCGTTTCATCATTGCGCTGTGCTGACATACCCAATATCGGAAGCACGATCTGGCGTTCTTCTCATATGGGTGGCTCAGCTTTACAATATAATTTTTGCAAGAATAGCTAGTTTTATATTATTTCGTATCAGTGCTCAGGTACTGCTCATTACAACCTTGTGTCTTTATTCTTTGACTTTTTTCATTTCGTTAATATTAGATGACAAACAGCGATGAAAATTTGCACTACCGTGTATATGTTTTAAAGTGTTACTCAATAAAACTTAGACAATGTGGATCTTTTGTACTCAATACAAGTTTCAATCTTCACAAAGACAAGATTATGAAATGCCGGCTTATTTTTCATTTTAGTCCCCACAAAGATGAGGTCTAGTTTTTTGGTACCACAGAATTGTGCGAGCTTCTTTCAAATTTCAAATGCAATGATTATTAATCTCAATTAGCATGAAGGTATCATTTGTAAAATTCAGATAACATGATCTAACTTTCAAATGAAATTTTCCTACCAAACACATCCAACGATGCTAAAGAGACACATCTACTCGACCACATCTTGAAACAAACCAGACAAACGACTCAACTGGCAAAACCTTAGTGTCAATTTCAGACATTTAAGAATATGGTTTGTATGACAGAAAAACCTTCAATGTCTGAGATATTTCTATGATCTAAAAAAATCCTTTCATGAAGCTTGTAATTTGGAGCGAGAGCAGATGGCGATAAGTTGAAAAAAGAAAAAAGACGAGCACATAAAGGCACAGAAGAATCACGTTTCTTAAGGTATATTCAGATGGTCTTATACTAGGTTTCGTCTAAAATGAGGATTTTAACAATGAACTGTTTTTTATAGTGGTGCCTTTCTAAAAAGGTTCATATGACAATGCAATTTAGAATAAAAACCTTCTCAGGGCAAGATAAGATCTTATAAAGGAGTGGTTTTCCAAAGAAAGACAGCCCAAAGGGTTTTAACACTTAGCTACTACTTTACGGGAATTCACTGTAGGGGAAATATTTTTGGACTGGTGTAAACTCCTTTGTGTTAGTAACCTGAGCAGAGAAATTTTAAATATCGATTTAGATATTTGCATTAGCATACATCTTATCATTTTTACATAAACGTCAGTTTCTAGGCAACTATCGATAAGGGATCCGCTATTTAATTTTACCTCTTGCATCTCTTAAAGGTTGCAACAACATTCAAAATATAAGAGATAAGAGTAGTTTGTCGCGAATACAGTAATGTAAAGAGCAGCCGAATTCTACGATGCACCTGGCTATGCAAAACAACTATATTGGAAATATGAAGCATACATGCTAAAGAGCACACCCGAAGGACATTTGTCCATCAGTCTTGTAGAAACAAATTACTTGCTTTCCATTGCTTTCCAGACTCCTTAATTGCGTCATTGCTTTCCAGACTCCTTAATTAAAAACCCTTCACTTTATTTTGAATCACTTATTAACAACTGCTTTCATCGTATAATTTACATTTAATAATCAATACTATAGATACATGATACCAGAAACAAAGACGGGCTCGAAGTTACACCACTGAATTGTTTTACTTAAGAAAGAGGTTTAATATTTTATCAAATTAAAAATTTAGGATACTTAAAATCATAGCTCTTCACAATTCTTTTACAACATGGGTTATTTTAAATGAAAATTATATACAACAGTTAATGAAAATTTAAAGACCCTATAAAATATTATTATAGAGGACAGGTTGAACTATTAACACACACGACAACAGAGTTGAGCTTGCTGAAATGGCCGTTAGTAAAGCTGATAAGCAAAATACAATAACTTAAAGAACATAAGTATTATACACAAAGATTTTGTGCTATCTAAAATTTTGTAGTACGAAAGAGAATTGCTTATGACAGATTACAATTTCTTACTTCTTATAATTAGCGGTACGTAGCAAAGACGGGCAGGACTTCCACGTTCTTAGAAAAAGTACCAAAGCTACAGTACCACGCATTTAGTTGCCGGCAGAACTACCAGTTTCAGATTGAGGGTCTAGCTGAAATTAGGACTTGGGATGAAAACGAGGCGCATTCAGAAGCTCTGATTGGTACGCGAGAAAACTAGAAAATGCGATGACGCCGTGCTTGATTTCCGCATGTCACTGCCACCACATTGTCTTTACACTCCTACCGTTCAAGAACCAGCACTCTTTGAAAGGTTCAGGCTGTCAATTCAACAGCTATGGGAAAGAGGCTCGTCTCTGCATAGTACCATCTGCTGCCTCCACAGAGGAATCCGGCAATGCCAAACATAACAAATTTTGCATACCCTGGCAACCGAGAAATTCTCCGAGTAACATCGAGCGTCGTTAAATAAAAACTAAATGAAGCACATTTCAAAACAATTTGTCTTTAAGTGTTGATATTTAAAAAGGGTCATACAACTCACAACCTAGTTGAGCAGAGCTTCTTTTTCTTCCGGTGAATCCATTGAATGTAAAAGCTCTTCAGCGTGATTTACAACCTCTTGCAATTCGCCAGCGCTAAGTTCTTCAAGTAACATTTTGACAGCAGATAGAACTCTTGAGCTTTTATTCTACGAATTAAACCGAGGATAGTCTAAGAGTTTTAAAGAAAAGTCTGTTTTATTCAACCAGAATAAGTAGAAACGTGTTGATTCCTTAAAAGATCGGATACGAAGAACCACTAATATAAAAATACGAGCATTGAATCTTCAAAAGGAGGCGGATTTGATACGACAGCCAAAAAGAGAAAAAAAAATGAAGTATATCAAACACTAAGCATCATATAGGTTACTAACGATTAAAACAAGTAATCAAAGAAATAAAATAATGCTAATAAAATAAATACAATATTTAGAGTAAGAAACTTTAACAACTAATATTCCGGCATCTTGAAACTTTGACGCTACAAGAGGACAGTGTTTTAATAAATGGTTTTTCTAAGCAAAATCCAAATAAATTGAAATGTTTACTCGGTTAAATAAATGGGAAAAATTTTTTTGCGGTACAGAATTTGAAAATGGCTTTGAAAAAAGCAAACATTTTACAACATACTTAAAGCTTTTTCGTCTGACACTCCTCAGAGCATAAAACGTCAGAATAGGTTCCGAAAAAACACGATGGAAAAATATATACCCAGTTGTGGATCGAAATAGGCCAATCAGAAAAACGCAAGCACAAGACCGGTATAGTTGACCAATCAGTGCCGCGAGCCTAAAGAAAAATTACCAATGGAGTCCAAGAGAGAAAACGAACTCCTTTTGTCTACACAATGGCGGCTTTTTCGTTTTTATGTAGATTGACTCCAAAACTGCTAGATGGAAGGACGACCGGGCTCTGCCAATTATCCGAAACATGTCGTCATTATAGAGTTTTGCACAATCTGGGTTGTCTAAAAGATGTTGACTAATGGCAGAATCACTTGTTTTAACAGTGTTTCTAGACCTACAAGATCGAGGAGGCTGTTCTCTTTGAGGGGCAGTTTTGTTTCGTATGTTGGAAGGAACATGCTGTTTTATCCTATCCCCCAATCTTTGGGTTGTGCGCCCTACGTAGCCAGAATCACACTGGCACGTAAATTCATAAATGACGGAACTTTTTTGTTTGGTAGGGACGCAATGGGAATAGGATAATGGGAATGGGAATGGGAATGGCAATGGGAATGGGAATAAGATAAACAAGTGGATCAAAATAATTTCCTTGAAGATATACATGGAACATTGTAGCATCAACAAAACGTACAAGGTGAGAAACAGATGGTTTGTTTGTTTTGTTTACACAGGAATGCTTCAGCAATTATAGACAGCGAAGACTGATGCTAACTGACAAAGACAACTGTAAAATGAATGTACTCTTTTCTTTACTTTGAGTTTAATCCAATGGAAATCTTCAACCATGCTCTGTTTCATGAGCAGGGAATTTCATAATTAGCAGGTTATGGGAAAGAGCAGTTTAAGCTTAGCCAAAAGCTTATGACTAGCTTCGGTTAGTTCCAGAGCGTATTTTCGAAAAAAGAAAGCTGCCACGCTACAAAATTTATGCATTTTTACCATTCCGACCAAAATTAGTATCCCCCTGTAGAAAAAGCGTCATTGTGCAAAATAACATAATTGCTACCAAAAATAAAAATGTTCAAAGAATAATTACAGGAGATTGCGCTGTCGTTGATCCTGTTAACTTCACATCAGGCTTGGTGTGTTGTGTGCTATCATACTCGATACCAAGGGGCTTTAAACCAAGTTTTGCTCGTTTTTCACTGTTAAGAAGAGAACATACAACATTCAGAATGACCAATATCAACAAATCAAACCTGATAATCACGATAAAGTTTCTATCAATAAAAGTAGCATGCACTTAATAACATTGAGACCTTCAACTCAACTCTTTAAAAGAAACCCCAATCATTTCCGTGAACAAATTCTAACACAAAATCGTGAACAAAATCGCCAGAGGTGCATTAGCAAAATTAACAGTTAAAACGAATTGAATGGATGTCTATGTTATGAAGTGCTATGGCTGTCTTAAGTCTATAAATTTCATGGTGCCGGGAAGCGTTCTTTTGAAAAATTAACCATCTCTGGTAAAAAAGACTGATATCCTCACTTCCTCCTAAAAATAATTTTGGTGCTAGAGATAAATATTATAACTATCTGACAGGAATCAACTGGGAAACAGCGAAGCTCTTAAAATTGAATAAAGCAACATTGTTCAAGAGTGAAGTGGGCGATCTATTGCCATTATGCAAAACGTACAAATACATTTGGCATGGATACTTACTTTATAGTTACAAGGTCGACTTTTCTACTGCTAGATACTGTATCATCTATCTTGCCTGAAATGCTTCCATCAAACGTACCTACAGAAACATTGACCATAAACACTTTACAACATAAGGTAGATAGATATAGGTAACTCTTCAGATATTTAAGTTTATATAGAAACAATAAGGAATGTTTTTTTCTGGCTGGGTCCAAAACTATTGAAAGCTTTATTCTTTAAAGTTCAAAAGATCAATGTTTTTAGTCAATGCTGCCAGTCTAAAAAACTGTTTTTGGGAACAGATGTCCATTCATCAATACAAAAATTGGCAAAAGTTCATACCAAATTTCTGTTGATAATGTCATGCTTCTATTTCTTAAGCAAGTCAAGTGAGAGGCCTATACGACAGAGAATAAAATTCTGCATATCCAAGGAGCCTTAACCCATAATCATACAAAAACTAATAATAGTCGAAAAATTCATCAAAGTTAAGCAAGTGTTTTTACAAATGATCTTATAAAAGTAAAAATTCAACCAAATTCAAAATGGGGGCAGATAACATCACTTACTTGTTTTCAAAAATCTAGCAAGATCATCTTCTTGCAGTGTCTGTAACGAAATTGGTTGTTAAAGTTCTTGCTAGTAAACAACAAAACATTTTTAGCAAAAAATGAACTCAAATTCATAACAGAATTCAAAACCTTGCCTTCCCCTGTAGTTAAGATGCTAATAAGGTCACAATGAATGTTATCTTGCTTAACCAAACCAACTGCAAATCTCAAAGACACAGCACTAAACCATACAAAAAACAGCTCAAAAATGGGAAAAAAATTTGAAGGACATTTGATGAACAATTACACTCAGAAATCTTTTAATCACAAAAGAACATACATTAAGCAAAGTTTCAGAAAAGACTTTCTGATCAAATTTTTTTTAAAGAATTAACAATTGTGCAAACTTTTATGGGTATTTTAAGACTCACTTATTCATAAAAGAAACAGTAGTAAGAACTTACGTCAACAAGTTCATGTAAAGTAAAGCTTACCACGGATAGATCTATTCCACTAAAATCAGGTAAGTCAGATGGACAAACTTCAAGCTCTTCACCTTCCTTTTCAGCAAGATCTCTCTCATTTTCGTCTATTTCTAGAGAATAAAGCAAACTAGAAATATACAGAAAAATGCAGCATGAAAATTGTTAAGCTCCTTACAATAAATTAGTTATAATGGGAGTTGAAAAAGGCAGTACATTAGACTTCAAATTTGACACCGGATATTAAAAAATTATAGCTTATAACAGCCCCCTTCCTTCCTCAGATACTCAGGCCATAACATATGCATGTACAGCCTTTTTACCCCTTGCAGTATTCCAGCAACAAAAACAGTCAGCATTACTGCATATCTTTATCTTTCTTTCCTGTTCTTTTTACAAAATATGTGTATCAGAGTGGGTTATTTGGCCACACAGTACAGCTGACTGGGGTTCTTTTTATGATGTCTTTTGTGGATAGCCAAGGTTTTCTTCCACTTTATGGTCTTAGAATCCTATCTGAAAGCAGCTTCAAAGAATATCTTTAAACAAAACTGGAAGATGTCTAATTCATCTGTTTATCTAAAAATGAAGGATGCCGGCATTTTCCTTGACTTAATGGAGGATTAATTACACAATAAACTTGATGAAAATAATATACAAAATGGGTAAATTTACAAAATAGCAGTTATCAAAGTCCAGCAAGACAATCACATTTTACTAAATTTTGCAAAGGGTTGTATGTACACCTTAAGAAAAAATAAATGATTGATCTTTTACCTTGATTGTCTAGTTTTGTAAGGTTGGGTATATTTCTGATAACTGTAGATCTATAACATTTTACATCAGTGCATGGATTTTCTGATAGCCATAAAACTTTCAGCTGAGGCAGGTGTTTTAAATATATTAGCTCACTGATGTCAGATAAATTATTCTTGCGAAGATATATTTCTTTTAGTTTTGGACCTGAAATAAATAAGAGGTTTAACGATTGCGTGTTACAATGAATTGGCTAAAGAAATGTTTACCAGTGTCTGAACATCTTCAGCTTTAAAAAGCAACCAACTTACAAACCCTGAAATGTTTGTAGAACTATATAATGTAAATATTATGTAAAAAAGTAAAAAGCAATGAAAGCAGAATTGGGTACACCCAAACCACTAAGGATTAATCAAAAAAATAACCAATATTGCAGTCATTTTATAAACAAGAAGTTGAAGAGCATGACAATTCCAGCTGCTTTGCTGCAAAATCCTTAATCAATTCAACTTCTTATGAGTTGAAAAGAAAATGTACAATAATGATAAATGTCTCACAATATTTCAAGTCATTCAAGGTTGAAATTTGATTGACGCTAAAAAGAAAAGAAAACTTTCATCAATAAAAATGTGATTTTCTAATAGCAAGTTAACTCTCTAAGCAGAAAATTTTCATCCTAATAGCAGATAAATTTCAACATTTCATTGTTATTTAGAAAAAGATAACAATCACTAGAAATAACAGCAAGTTTTAAGCTGTCCACAATTAGATAGGAATGGAAAATTTCAAGCTTAAGATAATGCTAAGAATATTAAACATATAATAAATGAAGCCCTTTACCTTAGACTTAAAACTTCAAGATTTGGTAATTGTCGAAGGATTGATACCTACAATCAAAGCCATTCATCATGAACATAAGATGTGTAATAGAATAATAATATGTTTTTTATCATTGATGTAGAACCAGTCATAAAAACAATGTGAAAAGAAGACTGCATATATGCATATATGTTCACTGAAAAGAAATTGAGAATAATAATATTGAAGCCTTTGTCTTGCTTCATCCGTGTAACAATGGACAACTTATCTTTATATTTTTGAATAATCAAATATAAAATTGAACAAATTTATACAGCTTTAATAAATTAGAATTTCTATAAAAATCTAAATTTTTGAAATACATAATAAAAATGTGGCTATCTGCATTGGTTAGAGGAGACATGAAGTTTAAAATTTGATGATACATTTATAATTGTTTCTTGTCTGCTTTGTTTAAAAACTTGGACTTACATCATCAAGGTCACTCCCCCTGTAAACGAAAAAAAAACTGGCTACAAATGCAGTCCTTAAATATTTTAATGACAGAAATGAAAGGTTACAGAATAAAATTTAACAAAATTATAAACAGAAAAAATACAAGACTAGACTAAATTTATGTGTAAGTGTGTCTAAATGAAAGGTGTTAAGGCAAGAAGAGCTTTTTTTGCCATAATTTTGTACCAGGTGTACCAACCCAAATCATATATGGGCTTCTTTCAAAACGCCCTAGGCTTACTTGTAAGTAAGTCATAGCTAGACCTCAAAGGAGGAGTAATGACACATCAATGATAGGGAGCTAATTTTATGGAAATCACTTGTGTTTTTAAATGGAGAATAGAAGCAGGTCCAATGCAAAACAATTGCCAACCAAAAGTCAAATTATTTAGAACAGATGAAGCAATGTATTCTTATGGAATTCCGTACATGGCCATACAAGCTGAAAACTTAGTTCCTTATATACCTCTCCATCAATTAATCTCTAGATCTTGGAGGACAATTTGGATCATGTTTTCAATGTTCTTCATATGAAGGTAAACATTTGCAATGATGTTCAAATCTAGACTGTTGCAGCCATGGCAACAATTTATTTTGCTTGGCAATAAATTTTGATAAAAGTTGGTCTATGTTGTAGTGCATTATCTTGCTTGAGGATGAATGGCTTATAGCTTCAACACTTGGAAAAAGTTTATCTTGAAGCAAGGAGACATGTTCTCAGAGTCAAGTCATTGGTGACAAATAATTAGCCGCCAAACACCCTGAGGCCAAATTCATCAACAGAACATTAGGGGAATTGCATCATTGAAAGCAGCTTGGTAAAACAATTGGTTGTGCATCTCTTCCATTGAACGTTAAACTTTGAACATTTTACAGTTTATGTTGTTAAGTCCAGATCTGCATTCATCGGAAAAAACAACATTGTCTCATTCCCACAGAGTCCAGTCTCAAGGAACTTGGACGAGCTGATCTGGACTTTTGTGCCTCCGTGATTTTGATGAAACAAATTGTTTCAACTCTATCAGGAAACTTATTATCTTAGATTTTTGTAAAACCCTTCTTATAATTTGTCTCCCAAGCATTTTAAGCTGCCAAACTTTGCTCAAGTTTTGTATCGTTTAGTGGCCCAAACTTAACTGCCTTGCAGTGTGACAGTGAGATTTTCAAACTTTTCCGATCAAAATTTGCTATAAAATGGGCAACCTTAAAGGCATCTGACGCAGGTAAAAGTGGCTTACAGCCACTCGACCACGAGCAGTTGACCAATCTAATTGCGCACAGAGAAAAACACATGAACAAGTTCCGCCTTTCTGCAAATCGGTAAAATCCTAGAGCAGCGCGCAGTGGTTTCATGTGTGCTGTTTTCAATTCCTTTCCTGTGGGCATGCTCTCATCAATTTGGCCTAAGTTATTTTTCGCTGTACTTATGCATGTCAAATGCTTTTAAAAAAGCTAATACCTTCCTATACATAAATATCATCATTTAAAATATTTATGATAGGTCAACCACCAGGCCGAACCAATCTTTAAAATTGCAATGCAAATAGCGTTTTTACAGTTGAAGTGCCTCTAGTTTTTATCCATAATTTTCCGTAACGCCTCTACTTTTTTGTGTTAACCTTGTCAATTTGCAAGGTCTGAAGTGGGGATGTATTTGCACTGCTTGAATTTTAATAGACCTGAAAACAAGTTTCTTGTATTGCGGGCTTCTTTGTTCAAAATAATATGCTTCAAATCTTAATACTTGCATCGAAATATTGAAATAGGGTATTTTTTTACAATTTCTAAAGCAATGTTCATTATTATTTGCGTAAGTGTCAAATGAGGCAATACTCTCTTACCAGCAGTTTAGATTCTTCACACTCCTCAGTGAAGAGGCTCTAGAACTCGTAAGAACTTTTTCCTCGGTTAACTTGACCATTTTTGCAATCTAACCACGAATTTTGGTACCCAACTTCCCGCCCAAATTACAGTTAACTCTTAAAAACAGTAGGAATGTTTGCCTCTGCTTGGCCTCGAGGTTAAGATATGGTTTGCCAGAGATACCAGAGGGGATTCCTTGCATATCCACGTGTATGAGCTTCTTAAACCACCTGTAAATCTTTCAAAACAGCAACGCATTACTTGCTTTAAGCGATTTTTCAATAGTGACGACTTTTTGCTTTCACACAGCATTTAAAACTGAGGCTGTTGTGGTAAAACAAAATCATGATGGTGTCTATCGGACGGACTTGATATCAGGAACTTTACGAGGCGTAATTGATGGAAAATGACAATACAACATGCAACTATCTGAAAAACCTGTTAAAAGCTGATTTCAAAAAGACATAGAGGAGAATATCAACAGATAAAGATCAACAAAGGTCACAGAAGTGACAAGAAACCTCGTGTTATGGTATGGTTGTGATTCAAAGCTATTAAAAGCATCAGACTGAAATCATATAGTAATCACCGGATTTTCAAGATGTCTGTCTCTTTTACTAACATGGCCAGGGACCTCGGACAGCTACGACCAAAGTCTTTACTGCCGATCATTCTTGGGATTACCATCGGCTTTGCCCTATCAATGGTTTATATACCAGTGGTAGAACAGCTTTGCCTAACTGACATTGAAATGTCAAGTGTCATAAAGAAGGCATTAACAAAGAATTCACTAAATTTCCAGAAGGAGCCAAAAAAGCCGCCAGCCAACATTCAAGCAGGCCCTAGCCCAACACCGGTAACTCCAAAGAAAAGTAAATTTAATTACGATTTTAGGCCGTATTTTGTCTATAGCGAGCTAGGGTTTAGATTCAAGTTACTTGTAGCTGTTCTGACGTCTGAGAAGAGGCTGGACGAATTCGCTGTTGCAATTAACAATACGTGGGCACAAAGTCTACCAAAAGTCGTATTTTTTACTCCATACTCAAAAAATATAAACTTTCATGAAAAGTACAATCGCCACTTGAGTTTGAAAGTTGTGCAGCTGCCTGATGTGGACGAGGAATCAACAAAAGTCGACCTTTTATACAAAATGTTACAACATCTCAAGGATCACTACGCTTCAAATTACAATTTATTCATGAAAATTGATGATGATGCATACATAAATCCACGTAACTTATTAACCTTAGTCAACAACTTGAATTCTTCAGAAGATCTGTATATCGGTCACGCTAAGGAATTCAGAGGGACTTACACGCTCGAACGGAGTGGGAAATGGAAAGACTGGACTGGTGACTATTATTGTTATGGAAATTCTGGAATCATATTCAGTAGAAGTTCTCTTATCAAGTTAGTGACAAAAATGAATGTTTGTTCCTCTAGAAGGTATAAGAACGCAAATCATGAATTGGAACACTGCGTTAGAAAAAGTCTTTCAATCAGCTGTAAGCTGAGAAACGAGGTAAGCATTCAATTACGAAAGTAACATAATTGATTATAGCATAATAAACTCTGAGAAAGCACTTTATCGTCAATGCTTTGCTTCCAGTACCGTTTAATATGGGCAATGCATATTTCGGAAAGAAGCAACTTGTTTTGCTGATTTATTGGCTAACCGTTTGACAACATCCTTATGACATGCAATTAACTAAATGGTTATATCAACCTCTTCTTGAAACTGAAGCTGCCGAATTCTTGAATATCGAATTCGATTTTAACATTCTAAACTTTCCAAACACTCCTCTTAAGGTTTAAGCTATTAAAGAAACAAAACAACTCAAGCCAAAAACTCAAAATATAAACTCAAAAAATTATATATTTCCACTTGGATTTCTTTCACGTGATGTAAAAGAAAAACGAACCTCTTTCTGTGCTTCTACTGCTCTACCAAGGAAGTTTAATAAAGAATATGCATTTCAAAAAATTTTGCCTAGGTTCAACGTGCCATCCAGGTGAACCAAAATGAAATGGCATTCACAGTGCAACAAGTTAGTGAGAGCAATAATCTTAGGAACGCTGCAGTGCTTTATCCAATTCACTCTGGCAAGCAATTAATACAACTGCACAAGTTCTTCACCGTGTCACAAGTGCGAGAAACGTTTGCAGACATTCGTCGACGTCAGAACGAGATACAGAAAACTGTGCCCTACATTCCTAAAGGTAAGGTACACTTTTTATGTAGATTCAGACTTGTAATGGATGATTTGACCAATCAGCGCAAAGATGTTTTTCCAGCTCTGAAGCAAGTGATCACCATTATAATTGCTCATAAATACCCTTCAATTGCACACATCTTAAGACGCAATGAATTGGAAACTTTTATTTCATTTAAAGGAGACCTGCAAGAGTGATGAAAAAAGGCCATTTTCCGGAATCTTAACATGGCGTTTTACTTTTGAGCTATTGCTCCTTCAACAGCCTCAAATTCTTACTACATAATTCCGAGTTATATAATGATCAAACATCAAGATGGAGGTTAGCTTTCTGAGAGACAATCTATCTTGTCCAAGGCATTTTACTTTTTCGATCAAATATGTCCCCTACATAAGATCTAAACAAGATATGACATTATATAAACAAGAACGATTTTCTGCATTAAGATAAATACAAGAAATAAGACGTGGTTTTACCATTAAAAAGTCCTTTATAATCATATGCACTCTCATGTGTCTGTATTTTAGGTGTCCCTGAGAAGATTTTAAGATGGCCTGTTGGCTTTATCGATCCATTTAAACCAAACAGTCGATTTGAAGTAAATCATTGGCGCTACTTTGACAATGACAGAATGTTCGGTGATATTGATTCAGAGCCAGTGACTCGATTGACAGAAGCTGAAAATATGGACCTAGATGAGGTACAGAAAACTGCGTTGTCAGCACTGAAGAAAGAAGATAAAGAATTGAAAGATAGTGACGTAACGTTACGAACTGGTTTCAAACGACACGATCCTAAACGAGGTTGGTCCTATCACAGAATATAATATGCAATGTGAAAATAACGCCATCGATTTTGATATCGTCATCGAAAATTAGGTCTCCCCAACAAGATATGATAAACCATTATTGAAAAGTAAACCATTACAATGATATTGCATATCTCGAAAATAGTCTGACCAGGGATAATTGTTGAGTAGAAAAGCAGGTTTTATCAAAATCAAGCAGTAAAACACAGGGTTTATCTTGTTTTTGCCATGAGCAGTACGAAGCAATAACCTTGATAATTCATTTTTCTTATGATATTTGTGTAGACCATTAGCACAGGTGCTAATTTGATTTACAAGCATTCAAAAACTTGAGCAGTTAAACCAAGAGAAGTAGTGGGGACTCTTTCCATTTTCCATAGGATCGGAGTACGTCCTCGATTTTTCCGTACATAAAATTGGTTCTTCGACTTCAAACAGAAGAGTGCATTTACTGCGTCCATTTACAAAGGTAGAAGCATTGTCTGTGCCACCAGCCACTGAGCAAAGAGGCATACACCTGGTGCTGCCAGTTAAGAGGTAATAGACAGTGTTTCTGAATAACTAGCTTTGTATTATGTATAATGTGCTACTTACATGGCTAGTTGAAAAATATATTGTCGTCTATCAAAAACTTAATGGATGGCTTCTTCAAAGCCAGTGACCTTCTAAATGTTTGAAAATAGCATGCAAAAATTAAGTAGGACGGGTGATCCAAACTTGTGCCATTGGGTTCATGTTTTAAAAAGTATATGTGCATTTAGAAAATCAGAACATTTTCAATAACACTTCTGAATAATGCTATGTTAGTAAGACACCATCGAAATCTGAAGATCTTCTAATCTTTCGATTTCTAGTGCCTTTGTTAATTTAAATACGAAACAAAAGATACATAAATCAATATGTAGTTTTCATTTTCATTACCAAATTCGGCCTCAAATAGTGAACCGTTAAACAATATGGCAACCATACCAGTGCTACTAAGCTGAATAAATAGAAATGATATGCAAATTATTGCAGAGAATATTAATATCAATAGCTTATGGCCGAGCGTCAATAAGTAAAGCCAGTATTCATGGAAACAAAGAAACTAAGCTAATTCGGTTTTAGCTTTTTTCGGTCAAGATTTATTAAAACAGTTTCCCTTTGCCATGGTAACGCAAAACCAAACACTGTTTCTGCTACAGAAGTTCTCGATTGTTTTTCTGTTGAGTTGAATTGTTGGGGCTACTATAGTTTTTTTGCGTGTTTATTCTCGTGTCATTTGGGATCTTAATGAGATTTTATAGGCTAAAGGTCGCCCTTTCTTTCCTAAAAACTAACTAAACGTGTTGTCAAAACCATTAAAGGTAATGTGTCCATATAGAAGGACTGCGTATACCCAACTTGTCAAGCCACCCATCAAATAACGGTTTGCGATTGGTTAGTATTCTTGCGATGCAAAACTGCTCACATGAAAGGCTAACCTCGCAGCAGGATAAATAAACAGAACGACCGTAATGACTGGGGCGATGACATGAAAAATCACATGTTTCTAAAAACCCCCGCAGACTCGCTTGCTATAGCTGGACACATTACCTTTAATCTTTGCATCATATAAAAAACTTGACTTGACTTGAGACTTGAGTCAACGTTTTTATTAGCATTTTGCAAATTTTATCGACTTACAGTTCGAAGATTAGCTTGTTTAGAATTATAAACTTGAAAAAGATTGGTTTCTAAATTTTGCAATCTTCTGTATCTTCAGACACGATATTCCAACATTTGAAAGATTCTTACAAATGTACAAACGTGTCTGCCTTCAAACTGGAGAAAACGTCGTTCTTCTCACTGTTTTTGTTAACATACGGAAAGCGGGCGATGAAGAATTTGCAAAGGACGACCCATTCAAAGATCCCAAGAGCTTAATTGCAAGGTTGGTATCCTATGAGTCATTAAAGAGTGCCAAATTTTGCAGTGCATTTCCTAGATTTATTGATATCAGATTTGTATCTCTACATGTCAATTCCTTCTACTTACTCAGTCGCATCAAAGGTTGTTCAGTTAACAACCAAGATTTATTAAATGTTTTATTAATTACAAGATTTATTAACAACCAAGTTATACTAATAAATGTACCCGTTGTTTGTACTGTTCGCATTACAAGAAGAATTTGCATTTGTGTTAGGTCTTTGAAGTCAGAATATTATATCTTGACATTTATTTTGGTTTACTTTTAGATACAAGCGATCATACATGTGGGCACAGTTACCATGGCTACAAATAGGAGTCAAACAGGCCTCGCCAACACTGATCATGGATATTGTATCGATGAAATTAGCTTCCAGTGCTCTTATTTTCCTTGTCAGCCTCGACATAGATTTTACAATTAACTTCTTAAATCGTTGTAGAGTCAATGCAATCAATGGTGTCCAGGTATTTAGAGGTTTTTCTACTTTTCCAAAACATACTTTATTTATAGTGTGTAATTTCATATGCACCAAATCTAAATAGATAAAAATTGCAGAAAAATTAAAACTGTTTTTTCCTGCATCCCCAATTTCATTCTTTATTACTAATTTATTTTCAATGGTGCGCTTTGTTTACATATTCTTTGTTGAATCATGCAAGTAGTTTGGCTCGACCTTGGTACGTGGCAACAAAATAGTCGAATAGAGCTCAAAAGATAAAAAATGGTCATAATAACTTGTAATGTGTGGATCCTGATTATGAATGGAATAATATTTTTTTGGATTCTTTTACTGAAAAAACACTTAATAGTAAAAGCACAAATAAAACCGGTGACTACTTTCCAATGAAATTGGTTTTCTAGTTGCTTTAATAGTTTAACATGCTGTTGGAACATTTTCAGTACTAACACATTTCATCTTCTGGCTAGTAATCTGGAATATATTCTATTCAGTTTACATTTTGCTAAAGGGAAAGGCAAGTCAGAAAAAAGTTTCTATTCAAAGCTGCATCAGCTTCATGTTATCTACTTGTCACTAGACAATATCTTCTACAACACCATGACAAATATAAAATATTTCTGTTCTTTTCAATCGTAGACATTCTTCCCCATTCCATTCCTTGAATACGATCCTGAAATTGTTTTCAAAAACAAGCAGAAGCCTACGTTTGTTGACGTTTATAGAGACAATGGATCTTGGGATAGGGGCACAAATGACATTGGCTGCTTCTGCAACAGAGACTACAAAGACCTTAGGATGCTAGAAGACAACTTTCTTGATGAGGATCAGCCCCTGAACTCATATGTTATTAATGTGTTCCAGAGGTCAAAATTAACAGTGTTTCGAGCAGTCGATTCTGATCTGAGAAGGCGGTACACGTATTTAAATTGCACAAACGTTTTAGCTAGAGATTTTTGCCTTGAAAGAGCTGCAGAACGAAGAGCTTCAAAGTCACAGTTGGCTAAGTTTTATTTTGGAAAAGAAATGCGTATTTCGTTATAGAAAGTATTCCTATAGTTTTTTTCACTAAAGAATTGTGTAAAAACCACTTCAAAATTCACAGAATAGGAAGAAAGCTTGGCAGCAGCTTCTATTGAAGCACAGTTATTGAAAAAGCAGATTGCAATACTGGCTAATAATTTGAACAGTGAAAGAGGTCATGCAATAAGAAAGAAAAATTTTTTTAACCCCATATTTATGTCAATCGAACAGAATTATCAAGTGACGACGTCAGAAAAATCTATTTTTAGATTTTTTCTCATAACCTGAAAGAGCATCAAGAAATACCTCTAAATCTACAAAATCAATTAAAGGTATTACGAATTGGCTGAGATATGACCAGATGAGCACATGCTCTGGCCCCATCAAACCTCTGAATTTTGGTCTCAGTTAATAACTTTATGAACTGAACAAAAATAACAGTAATCCGTTAGCAAACTTCAAATCTTCTATTGGCCATAGCTCGCCCGATTTTGACAAATTTAACTGATTTTGCATATATGGGAGTTTTTCATGGTGTTTTTTATGTTATGTGGCCAAAATTCGAAAATCTAAAAATAGTTTTTTGTGACGTCACACATGAAAACTCTATTATAGATGATGAAAATACGAAAATCAATTAGACAACCAAGGAGTCAGCAATCCCTTCATCAATCGTCAGGAATCTGAGACCATAAGTTATTTGGTTGCCACACTTTTCCACCCAGAAAGATTACAAAAAGTTTTTTAAATCTTTTTCAAATTCTTGTAGACAGGATAAAAGCGTCCCAAAGCTCAAAAACGTTATTTGTAGAATCTCGATAGTCAACTTGTCGTCTAAAAAGCTGCTTTTATGAATATCAAGGAACTTGGTTTATGAATTTTTTTGAAAAAGAGAAAATATTCCTTAGACTGATCAGTTAGCAATGTTTTTGTAACGGTTCCATTTTCTTAGTGACATTTGTGTTAATTACTATTAAAAAATCACGCTTTATGTTCTTTACGCTTTTTCACACTTCATAATATCCTTCTTTAAACTGCAGCAAATAACATTTAATACCGTGTTTTATTGTTGAGTTTCGCTTTATATTTGAATTGTTGAAACTGCTACTGGTACTCCATTCCTTCTCCTACAACATGGTCTTTCTAAAGGAAAATCAGCTTGGTTAAAAGCCTTTGTTTATGTAAAGAAGATGAAAATAGCCTATATTTTTAAAATGGAAGGTTACTGGGACTAGAAGTGCAGTTTCCCCCTAGTTAGTATGCCAAAAAGACCAGGTCTGGTAATAAAGCTGTGAATGATTGTCTTTTGAATTCATATGATTGAGAATAACCTAAACAAGTTTTGATAGAAATGAAAGATTTTGAAACAAGCTAATGCTTTGTTAATACGAATAGCAGAATCTCCTTTAACACGAAACATTTTCTGAGATTGATAGACATTTCTGTTCCGTGGCTAAAACCAAGACAAAGGTTTATTTGAAATGGGGGAGCTGGGGGCGACTGAAGCTCCAACACTTTTTCAGAGATAAAAATTTGGACCGTCTCTTTTTTTAATTTTGAAAACAGAGCCTGAAATAAAACAAGATCAAACAGTTCATATCTTGCTTGATTATTTTATCAATTTGCTAACTTATTTAGGTATATTTTTATCATTTGTCTATTATTTGCATCGATTCAGTAGATAACTTTCTGCATCATTGTATTGTCTGCATTTTGGGTGTGTAAGCATGGTCCACTGAAAATACTGGAGATAAAGAAGCTGCATATGTTACTGTTCAAGAAGTTGAATTCTCTCAATCCATACAGTATCTTCTTGTTATTCACATCGATGTGCACTCTGAACCAAAGATCCCAATTCTTTTCTTTCTCCGACGTCTGTCATAAGAGTTTTAGCATGACTCCTCCCCTCCCAAATTTTTCTTAAATATCAACAATCAATGCCTATCTGAGAATCGTCGGATTTTCTATTCTGAGCGGTATAGAAATTTGTTAAATTTTAGTCTAGCAGATGCATTTTTAACCATTCTAGAAGACTTAATTTCAAAAATTTTCTTTCGCGTCGGATCAAATCATGGTGTCACTAAACTTGATGCTTAGCCCCGCTTCTGCGGGGAAGCATTCCAACTGAGTTGAGCAACAGCAACAACAGAATGGTTGCTCATCATCGAACTTGTTTACAATGCAACGTAAACAAGTACATAGCTGAAAAATAAAGGATTGCAAAAGGTAATTACAATTATCATTATTTGATAAAATCTTAAATTTTATGCGAAGTTCTGTTCTAGATTTTCCTACGAATGCTTAATGCTTTCGAAACTGATTGATTTCAAAGTTTAACCTGAATGTTTTGATGATGAAGCAACTATGTTTATTCCAAATCATGTTTGCCTGCTCAATTTTTTACTAAACACATTATTGCCTTACTTTATCTTACCCCTGGTACAATTTTAGGCCAAATCTAGCATCGCTTCTGACATTTGTATTGAATATTGATCGATGCCATGCCACGCCCCTTCGCAAATGAAAAGATTTTCAAATTACAGTATTTGGAAGACAGAATATTTAAATCGGAAATATCTTGAGTTTCCAAAGACAGCACTCCAACAGAACATTTAGAAATTGCACTTTTCTTGACAATCAAACATTTCACTAATATGACTAATTACAATCATTTTCCTTTTTACCAATAGCCTGGCAATTTTACAGGTTATTATATTGAAAAAAGGAGGCACAACCCTTCCAGTCCTTTGTAATATTTGTGCTTGTAAGTTAATGTACATTTCTATTGCAAATTTTTGCACTCGTGTGTTTTTTATGAAAAGAAGGAATATTTTGAAAAAGAGATTGATAAACTAGACCATTTGATTCACACTTGAGTCAAAATTGATATTATATATGTGTCAGAACCAGCTTTTAAATGTTATATAGAAATGCTACAGATTTTTATTGGAGGGAATAATCTCTGATTTCTGTACTCAGATCACTTTCCTCAGTTGTCTTTGTCACATCAAAAAACTATTTATTCGCTTAATTCTTCTGAAATTTTTCTGATTATTGTTTAACACAACATAGTGCCCTGTTGCAAATTCTTCAGATGCCTCCACCTTCCTGTGAAACCCATTGCCAGAAAGCATTGACCTGTGAAACCCATTGCCAGTAACCAAGCTTACAACCCAATCATGTTGAAATGAATTCTTTACAGTTCTTTTGATAAGAAGTTTAAGTTTCTCTGATCTCTTCCCACACAAAAAGCAGGAAAATGAAATTTTTTGACTCTAGCTTTTTATGTAACCTGGGGCTGTTACTGCTTCATTGGGATCCTTCCTTTCAATCATTTTGATTGTTGCAAGCAATTCTCTTTTACCAATGTTGTCCCAGCAGATGGGTTTGCTGGTGATTCTTTGTTCTTGTATGGAATACTTGTTCTTTTTGCCATTTCTTTCTGCTTTTGCCATTTCCATAAAGTTTTTTCTTTTGCTTGTTATTATATTTGCTCCTGTAATTGCTGTTAAAAGCAGGAGCATTCAGTAGACATATCAAGCAGATATTCTTCTTCGTTTTGGCTTTAATGGCAGAGACATCTTCAGCATATTTTTTTAATTTCTTTAAACTTGTTTGGCAGCTTTTCACCCTTTCTTGCACACTAAGTATGGGGTAAATCCATAAAATAATAAAGTTATGTACTGCTAAAAAAGCTACATTCTTTATTCTGCCTCTCTGCTCCTGTTCAGGATGCTTTACAGCTGCCTCCCCCTATCTGGGGGTAATTTTGACTTTGTTTGATTTTCCTTATAATTTTGATTAAATAGGTTAAAACTGTGGGCTAAACTGTGTTTTGCAAATATCTTTATATTTATTTTACTAGAAATGCATAATCATTAAAATTTCAGAATCACAAGAAGCAAAGGAGGATGGGAAATGTACTGACACGCCTCCTTGATGGACCAGTGCCCCAAGAAGGTTATGATGTGAAGGAATATCAAGTGTCTCTCCGGAACAGAAGAAGAATAATCTTTGGATCTTTGTCTGCAACATCTTTTGTCTTTGGAATAGTTGTTTCAGGTTCCATTATTATAGGTAATTTAGCAATAAGCCTTTGGAGCATTTCCTCTTACAAATAGAATAGGCAGACATATCCGTTAAAATGCATTGAGATCAGCCTGTGGTGAGCTGAAACATATGTCATAATTTGATTGAATGTAAGCTATTAGTTACATTTGGGTAAAATAACCTTTACTGTTAGTTTCAAATTGAATCTGAAAGATTGTACTTTTTTAGATTTTGTTATCTTTGAAAAATTATCAAAAACAAACATATACATCTTGATTATGAAGTATGCAGTTTCTATTTTCAAATTGTACCAATATTATGGCAGGCTATGCTTATACTTTGTGTGATAATTCTTTTTTCAAAGAAAAAATGCATATGCTCCTTGTTGCATTTCCTCCGTTGGCCCCTGTTCCCATCTTGCTTACAAAATGCTGATTAAGCAGCGCTTTAACATGGCTTAAAAATTTTTTACTTCAAAGTCAGAAATTTTGGAATAGGAGAAAGAAGCACACTGCTGTTTCTCTTCCTCTGACAAAGTTCAAAATTCTACCACTGATTACCATGTAATGAAAACGACTGTATTAACAATAATGATCATCATCATATTTTTATGCATTACAGGTATTTTTACTAGCTTGCTCCCAGCGGTACCACTCTGGTTTGGAAATAAAGAAGCATGGCAAGATGTGCAACCAGAATTCTTAAATAATGAGTGGAAAGAATGTGTCAATTCGATACAAAACACAATTGAAAAACTCGACCGAAAACACGTTGTTGAATACAGATTCAAATATCCGTTGTTTGTAAACCTTCCATTACTTTGCATTTATCACAGCCATCATTATAATCATAATTCAAGTGCTTTATTTCTGGAAGAATTAGAGCCTACCGAAAATTTGAATCTTGCTTTTCGGTACATGAGATTTGCGTCTTCTGCATATGGAGCTGTGTACATGAGGTTTCTGAAAATAATAAATGACTTGCCATTTTCTGCAAACAGAGACATTGACACAGAAGCCATATGCGAGCATACTGGAATTTTCAAAGAAGATGTGATTAGTGTGAAGTTAACTGGTCTGAAAATTACATGCCCCTGCCACTTCATCGCTGTTGATCGTGCAACAAAGTCGATTGTTGTAACAGTAAGAGGCACTGCTAATCTAGCAGATGTTATTACAGATTTGGTATGCGAATCTGTCAGCTTTTTAGGAGGCTTTGCACACGATGGAATAAAGAGAGGCGCTGAGAGGTTGTTTGAAGAGACAATAGGTATCGTGTGCAGTTTGCTTGACAAATACCCAACATACTCTTTGATTGTCACAGGACACAGTCTGGGAGCTGGTACAAGCATTTTGTTGACCATGCTGTACCTAGCATTTCAAAGAGGTGATTTGGATCATATAAGGCAAGAACTTCCAAATAAATTAGGTCAGTGT
Organism: Rhopilema esculentum; assembly: GCF_057945365.1. NCBI lineage: Eukaryota > Metazoa > Cnidaria > Scyphozoa > Rhizostomeae > Rhizostomatidae > Rhopilema > Rhopilema esculentum. Next base: position 4,222,046 of record NC_142830.1, on the reverse strand, counting down.
GTTCTTCGTAATAATGCTGAGATTAAATGCTACGCTTTTGCTCCACCACCAGTTTTTTCTTCATCCAAGATTTTTCAAGGGGACTCGTCCGAAGCCATAGAAGTGTTTGTCAACAACAGAGATATAGTACCCCGTTTGTCACTAGCAACATTTAATGACATGCTACATGTTTTGCAAAGGGTTGATACTCTAAAACTCGGAATGAAAGAGAGACTGAAAGCAGCTTTATCTGATCACGATCACCCGATCTTGATAAGTTTGATCAACATGATCAAATCAGCTGTAGAAGACACCGCATTTGGAGATATATTAGCTTCTAATGATGACCATTTTGTTAGACTGTACATTCCAGGAAAAATTCACTGGATGCAACGAAAGCCAAACAAAAGCTACCGAGTACTACAGAAAGGCAGTGATTTTTTCAAGCGAATGCTGCTTGTCGATGGATTCTTCGCAGACCATCTGCCTGATCAATACGAGTATGCTTTTGAGAGTATTTGTCAAGAACAGCAAAGCTAATTTTATTTCACGTCATAACGAAACTGCACAAATCCTTAGCAAGACCTGAAGAAGAAATTTGATTTATCAATTACATTCAAGTAAACATTTTCAAGTTTTTGTAAGAAATACATTTAACAGATCAATACTTCCGAATGTTTTGAATTAAATCTAAGAAAAACTGCTGTAAGTTACTGGTAGCTGAGGCCGTTTCTTGATTAATAAATCAAATGGAGCTTTGAAGCATTGTAATTATAAGTAAATACACATATGTGATTCTATTTCTATAAGCGACAGTAAATTAATTTGGCGTTTTATAGAAGATTAAATGAAAAAACAGATTGAATGCATGGTTTTTTCTTGTCTGTTTCGGAGCCCGCCTTAAGAGCTTTGGTATGCCAGTCTGGTGGAACTTACAGTAACAAATATCAAGGGTTACTCTGACCTGCGTCAATCAGTTAAAAAACCTTCCTGAAATAGGATACAGATATTCTAAAGTTATGAAGCGCCAACCAGAGCTTCCCTCCTGTTTAATTAACGTATGCTTGGGTGAAATATCGGGTTTCTTTTGCTTTTTTCTCATTTTTCTTCATCTTTTTGAGATGTTCCCGCCTACTGTTTATTTCTGTCATTAATTTTATCATAGCAAGACCATTTGGGGGCTCCCTTCTTAGCGGCCCTTCATTCTGGCATACTTCCTATTTTAACTATAGCTTTTATAGTTAGTAATCTCAGTCGTGCAGAAAGTTTTGAATCACGCACACGCACTCCATTTTCTAATGCAAGAATCAGATTGTAGGCTTCAATTATCTAATAAAACACGAAATGAATTGCTTTACAGGATAAGCTCTGTTCAAACCAACGGGTCGCTAAGTAAATATGACTAAAGCTGAAATACATAAAACTTGAAAAATCAATTTTTATTCTTATTGCAAACCGGTATAGAATCAGCTCTATGTTGATAATCACATATGATGTTTCTTTGGTTTAATAATCACAGAAGAGCTACAAGGGGAAGTCATTAGAAGATAAAAAATTGCATCCCTGACTCCATCACTCAAGCAAGCCATCAATACGGGTGCGTTGGTCATTGACATGTTATTGTGTTATTCGATTTTCATTGTATTGATTAAAGTTTAACATTACAACAGTGTGGATGTCGGAACGAAGCTGGAATATATTGAAAGTATTAAAGATATAACACTCTAAATACACTTATTATTTCATTCAGGATAGAAGGATAAACAATTTTAGAGATGAGCTCAATTGAATTAAGTCGACTATTTTCAAAATGTTGCATTATTTCGCTGCCTTTTATAGCACAAAATCGGTACAAAATAATGAAACAGTTTTTCTGCTGTATTTTCTACAATACAACTCTCTTACGATAAAAATTTATTTCTATTGCAATGACGTACAACGATCTGTTACACAAGATGGTATACATGTAACTGGAAGACTGCTAATCGTTGGCGACTAAAAGCAATAGGGTTGAGTTTCGTGTAGACTGACACTCCGAGATTTGTGACAACATGGTCTTGGTATTTAATCTTAAAAAGACATATATTTATCAACGCTTGTAAAGACTTTATCTTAAATTGCAAAACCACTTATCAGAGATCGAAGCGACCTTACTAGGTTTTCACAAGGCTATCTTTACATTATACTTGGTATGCTTCTGTTATAGGACAACGTTTCATCGCATTTCGAGAAAACATGAATCTGCACTCAAAAATTAACGCCGTGGTATTTTTGCTGACGAGGTTAATTCAAATTGCCCACAACAACTGCTTATCGACAAAAGGAGTTGCTTTTAAAGAGTATCAATCAATGTATGTTAACATGACACCGTTCTCTGTGTTTCAAATAATGAATTCACTGGAGTGTCTGCTTGCCTGTGAAAATGACGCAAGGTGCAATTCATTGAATCTTAAACGCAGTCACAGCAATAGAGTCATCTGTGAGCTTCTTGCTGGAAACAGAGAAACTGCGAATGCAGTAAAATCAGAAATGAGCAGCCATCATGAAATTATGACCAAAGTGCAAGTAAGTGAACTGCTGCCATCTTAAACTACTGAGTTGGGTACATCAACTAACATTTCTTGTGTCTGTTCACAAATACATAGTCAAATTAGGATATCTGATCATGAATTTCTTCGAAAAGGCAACATTCCAAGAAAAATGAGGAAATATTTTGTTCCCTTGAGATTAGAAAACAAGTCTTTTTAAGATACCTTATGCACTCCAATTACCAAATTGAACTGAACCCAACTGTAATTGAGAGCCAGCCCTAGTTTTATTTGCTTTCTTTCGATGTTTATTAACTTTCAAAGTCATTTTCTTGTAACTTCTTGGTCTCTTTGTCACATTCAAAAAACGATTTTCTTTCGAAGGAAAAAATTGATGCCACAACAAAGCCGTATTGTCAGCCAGAATGTCACTATGTCCCATCATGCAAAGCAGACCGAGCAGCCAGTTGCAGATGTTTAAACCGTAAGTTCATCATTCATTAACATGCTCATCTGAAACATACAGTAAAGTGATATCATAGATATATATCTGTTCATTCTGATTCATAAACTTAGCTTGAATGGAAACCAATTGCTTTTAATTTGGTTTTCATTTCACAGATAGTATTTCCGATATCAGTGTAGCATTTGTTGTTTCATACTCCTTGTTCTGATTTCTGAAGAAACATCAAATTGAGATATTGAAGCTATTAGAAGCAAATTGTAAATATTTCAATTCGTAAAACTGATGTTTGTATCATTTAACTTCACTTCGCTCGAGTGAGACTGAAGTCGCTAATTTATATGTTCTTTATCAAATAGACATCTTTTTATACTAGGAATGATGTTTTCCATGAACAAAGGACATATTTTTGTAGTTGGGCCAAGTGGAAACCAATATGCAAGAATCCTAGTTGACATTCCTTCAGGCCTGTACCAGCTGAAACTGGTGAGTTCGACCGGGTTCATCTCCTGCAATGGTTTTGGTGATCCTTCAAGGTTGACCAATTTCGGCTGCATTTCGATGACTGGGGATGACGAAATAATGATGATTGTAACTGACAACAAAAACAGCCAGCTATTACCAGGTCCACGTGGCTATTCACATGACGGTAGAGCCAGTAAGTCTGATTATCTGACCTTCAACGACCAAGTACAACTGACACAAGGTCAAGAGATTCGAATTTGGTACCGTGATGATCTAAATGATAACTCAGAAAGCGACAACGTTGGTTTAACCTACTTTTATGTTGCAGCAATAAGAGCGGATAAAGGATCATCGTAAGACTGCTCCCAAGAAAATTGAACACAAATTCAACCGTAACTTTATTTTAAGTAGCAAAACGGAAGTAAGGCTGTCCTGCAGCTGATGGCGTTAAACAGATTAAGGTTCGGGTCAAGCGTCGCTCTTCTCGTGCGCCTAATCTAATACAATTAAATGCGGCAGTAAAGCGGTGCTGGAGCGACGTTGAGTCAGATGTCGCTCCTTATCGTGTCGCCTCCTTATTCATGTAGACATTGAATTGAATTATTCCCATAGAAAGACTCTGAAAGAATTGGTAACTTGGTAACATGGTATTTAACTGAAAGGTACAAGAAACGGATGAGTTTGATCCGTTTTAGTTTAAAACAAAGTTGAATGTAGCTTCAGACGTAGGAATCGAGTTCTGGTTTTGATTAGAAGAGTGAAGTACTGAATTAAGTACTATGCAATACTGGTTTCATTATTCGTTCAAATTTAACTGACTCAGCTTATTACAAATATGTTTCTATATTACTGCATGTTTGATACTGGCATTTTTGTTGATTATAAACTCAACCTTCTAGCGAATTGATCTTTGATAATTTTGCGTAGTCATCATTTGCACTAAACAACGACTCAAGAAGTAAATGTGATTGCAAGAAGAAAAAATGAACACGAATTTATGATTAGTTTAAGGTATAACTGAATAAGAGTACTGTAACCAGAAACTTTTCATGTAACAATTCACTTTATGCATTCTTTTTACGTACAATAAGCAGTCATCAGCAATGTGGTAGTTGCTTTCAATCCTTATTGTTAATGCATTAAATCACTCCCAACGACTTTGCAGCATTTACTGTTCAGCCTGTTCACTACATTGAAGATTTTAACAGTCTTTCATCGACAAAAAACAAGGTATAACAAATCGTCTGATTGATTTTATACCCTTTGAAACATGCTATGACATTTTTCAGATCATATAGTCCAAATTTAATGTTGTAAAAAAGTGTTCAGTCGCCACTCCTCTTGTTCATTTACCGCCCTATTTCATTATTGACATTGGTGATATTGGCTATAACTGGGAACTTAGCCTTTCATCACCCGAATTAGATACCAACATAATAGTCTTGGTCTCGGATCTTAAAGTCTACGATCTATCAAACTGCTGCGTCTGGCCTAGGCACCGTGCTTCGCCCTCAGCCTCTTATCTGATACAACTTGCCCGCAATACAACTCCTCCATGAAATAATACCTAATAACAGTTGGATATAAAACAAAACAATAATGGTTTCTCGAAACATGTATACCTTTTGATTTTACACAATTCCAACCATATTTCAACTTGTATACCATAATGTTATACTTGTAAAATTATAAATTGTGAATTTTATTTAAGAACTATCAACACAGTTGTAATAGTGTTAATAGAGTCTATTTTGACTAAGTTACCTTGCAACAGAATAAACTTCTGCCAATGTATTTCATAAAGTTTTAGATCCCTGTGATCATTTGCGAATGTTTCGTGAGTCATTGAAAGTATTTGATAAAAAACAAAGCGTATTTGATCAAAAAAGCCAAACAAAACTAAATGAAAAATTTTAAAGCTGTTTCCTATGTTTAATACCAGATCTTAAAATACGGAAAATTGAAAATTTGTTTAGTTTCTTTAATTTTCTTGAGCAACATACTAACGATTTAATTAGTTGTAGCTTTTCAAATAAAGACTCGATTCAACATAGCTAGCTTTCAAGTTAAACATACATTGAAAAGGCAGAAAGCAAAGCTATTGTAATCTTCTATGTTTAAAACTGTTGAATTTTCTCAAGAATATTGGCAATCCCTAATCAACAAAAAATATGCAAACATTTCTAGCAAACAGCTTCAAAAGTTTGGTTGTTTGTACAATTTCACTCAGATGTAGCCGACATAATTTACCTACGTTAAATAGTAAGCTTGAAAACTTGTTGATGTAAATCAACATTTCGTTCATATTGACAAAAAATGAAATACTGTTTACGTGAGCATTCTCAAATTATGCAGGTTTTATATTGCCTGATGCCATTAATATGCAGAAGTGATTGATTTATCTTTCAAGACCTAATCCAGCCTCAAATTTCTTGTCGAAAGCAGTATTGGCAGCTTGCGTAAAAGCGCTATATCAACACCGGAAATATCATATATTATATTATTTCTGCAATTTTTTTGCATTGCTGCGTGCATCTTTTGTACGCTAGAGCACTTACCGTAAATCCTCGAATTATTAGCCCCGTGGGGGCTTATTCATTTTAATATTTTTTGATAGGGGCTTATTCAAGGGGGGGGGGGCTTATACGGAGGGCGGCTTATAAAATTATTGTAGACATTAAGAAGACATTGTTAATAGACCTCGTTTATTTTAGTAGGAATTTCTTTATAAGCATTTAATTAATTACCACCAAAAGTATGAATTTGTTGTGTTAATTAAATAAAAGGCCAAAGGAAACCTCAGATGGCAAAAATCATCAAATGGAGGGGTCCAATTCGAGAATTTATGGTAGCAGTGGGGGCCTATTCAATGGGGGGGGGGCTTTTGGCAATTTGTAGTTCTAGGGTGGGGCTTATTCGAGGGGGCTTACTGACAATTTGTAGTTCTTGTGTGGGGGTTAATTCGAGGAGGGGGAGGCTTTTTCGAGGGGGCCAATTCGAGGAATTACGGTATGTGAAAGTCAAATATATGTTCCGGTTTGGTCTAATGTCAGAGAGGCAATGCCCAGTAAAATGAAGCGTGAATTTTGTATAAAACTCCAATACTTTCATATTGTCTTCAATTGATTGGCATTTGTCCATTATGAGGGAACAAAGTACTAGGAAAAAAGTCCCCTAAAATCCAAGCAGTGAAAATGCTCCAAAATGAAGGCTGACATATGGCAAAGTTGATGACGTCATAAACAACCTAGAAGCATTTAGCATTGATCAAAAAACAATTACATTTAAATTGTTCCTATGCAAAGCAGCTTCCAAAGCTAGGGTTTGTAGGGACTCGTAGAGGGCGCATTTCAATGAGCTTCTGCGCAAGACCATAGTCGCCATTATGCGCATGCGCAGTTTTCAAAAATCTGAACCATGAATTTCCCCGAAAAAAGTTTCCTCCGGCCTCAAGCCTGCCTGGGCTTGTCAAATATAGCGGCAGGTCAATTTTCATTTCTGTTCATTTGTATTCACTGATGTGGAATGAAAGTAAAAAAAAGAAAACATAAAGGCACAATGACAACAAGAATAAAAGAGATCTAAACGATACAGAATTGTTAAATTGTTAAATAAAGGCAAATTGTTAAATTCTTGGATGCAAGAAGACTCTTTACTGATAATCTTTCCTTGAGATCCATCGCAACAGGTGTCATAGCAGAAGAGGGAGCAAATGTTGACAGAGCAAGATACATTGGCGAGAAAATTTTATAACGGGTGATGATATAACGGGTAAGGAGTCAGAGCAATATGTTTTCAAAAAGACAAACCAAGCAACTGTAATTACAATACCCAGTGTGGCAAAAATGGCGAATATTGAAATCCAAGTGGATCTCCAACTCCTTTTCCAAAGGTTCATTGCATTTAAGGACTTTGTTGGACAAGATGTCCGTTCAATATTTCAATAAAATTATGCTCAGTTCCAGCTTTTTTATTTGAGGCAAGTGGTTTACCAAGGAAAGCTAACAAGCCAGTACTCGCAGAGGCAGTAGCCAAAACTGGCAATTCCAGTGATACGAGCCCAGCGGAACCATTCCAATACGTCCTTGATGGAGGGTCTCTTTTGCAACATTTGGCATGGAAGCGTGGAGACCGATTCGCTTCGATCTTAGATTCATATCTGTGTTTCGTCACTAAAAAGCAGGGCCTAAATTAAGCGTGGATCTGACTCATTTTGTGGAGTTGTAAATTAAAATTGTGGACCTGTAATTGTAGAAAGTGTGGATTTGTAAATAATGCATATTCTTAAAAGTGCAGCATAGAATACCAATCGAAACGCCTAAGAAAGAAATTGGAATATTTTTCCAATTCGCTATCGATGCCCAATCCCAGTCTTATGTATTACACTCATTTTTTATAAGAAAATTGCGATAAGAAATAAGCAATGGATAATAAAGAAGATTTAAGAAACTTCAGAGCTCGAAGCTTCAGTACATGCGGAGAAAAATCAAGTGCGCTTTATGATATTGTTGTGTGCTATTTTGAAGTAAGATGGACTCTGTATACAGCTTTAACTCCAAGACATCATCTCAATTTAGTTTGCTTTTATGACTTGCTTAAAAAAAGACACTGAGCCTTAAGACCAAGACCGAGATTATGATTTCCTGCCCGTAATGTATTTTGGGGTTTTTATGTGATATCTTTCAGTAGATTTCAAAAAAAGTTATAAACCATTTCAACTAAGGTGTTTTAAATTGGAGAAGCATTGGAAAGATTCCTCTCAAGGCTACAGCAGCTGAACGATGATAAGCCTCTCGGTGGTAGCTGGGAGGAACATTCAATTGGGAATGTTGTATAACAGGGACTATAGTCCTCCTCAACTTCTTTGCAATAATAGCTTAGAAAGTGTTTTGAAAGTTTACGCTAACGAACGCATTAGTAGCAGTTCTTCTGGGAACACGTTTTTGTTCTTTTTGATGGTGCTTTATCTTGTGTGATCAAAGATAAATTTGTATTTTATCTAACTCGGTTTTGTATTTTTATGTTAATTGAAATCTTCTTTAAATCGTTATTTTTATGAATAAGGACAGAAAAAAGCAAATATTTTCTGAAAGCAGTAGTTTCCGGTGTTTCAAAGGACGTGGCCGTAAAAAAATTTAGGGGCAAGCCTGCTAGTCCCGTTCCAGCCACTCCCTTGTGGGCTGGTGCCAGAGTGAACTAATCTAGCATAATATTAACATGATATTGGCCAAAAATTGTCATTTAGCATCAAATCTAGCATAACTTGGAATCTAGCATAACTCTGGCATAATTCTGATATTATTTAAAAAGAAACATTGTTCCATTGATCCATTGTCTATCGTTACCAAATGCAAACACTTTACACCAGCATCTGTGGTTTCATTTTGGGAGTAATTTGTGACTTTCCACCTTCAGGATATTGCCAGTTGTTCTGAATGGTTGGCAGCCATATATTTTGTGGTTGGCAGCCAAATGCAGCCAGCTAAACGCAGTATACAAAAAAGTTTAATTTTTGCTAATTATTGGGAGTGATACCGTAATCAAAATTGTTGCTTTGTAGGTTACAAAAGTTTTTACTTGCTTTGATCTAAAACTGTCTGTTATCTTTTCCTTTGTTTCATCATTCATCATTTGCAATTTTGAAATTATTATTAAAAATTTGAATATTATCTGTGCAAAAATTTTTGTTTCCTTTGCATTTTTGTTGTTTTTTGCAAGTGGCGGACTGGCTACCGTTTGACCAACCGGGAAAAGTAGCCAAAAGGGCGCCAATAGGTGCTAAAGTTGCATAACTTTGGGTCTTGTAAAACGGGCTCGGAAAAACTTTGCTTTACCTGAGAATCAGTTTGTTGCAAACACTGTCATAGGAAACGAAACGGGGGGGGGGGGGTCAGGGGCTGGCCCTCGGAAATTTTTTTAAATCACCCTATTTAGAATGTGAGAACATGCTCCATGTCGAAAATCAAAGTTTTTATTCACAATTGGCATTGGCATTAAGAAGATTCTCAGTCAAATTGACTGTATTTGAAACGTCTACACGGCTAATAAAATTTGTAGATATCAAATGATGTATTGCCCTCAATGTTAGGTATCAAATGATGACAGCGGCGGTTTTAAGGTGGGTCGTTTTAAGGGGCCCTGCATCTAAAAAAAAGAAACATGAAAAATTGTAAAGAACATGGGCCCCGCAGATGTCTTTGGCCCCGGGCCCCGCAGTCCTTAAAACCACTGCTGAATGATGATATCAAACGATAGATTTTGAAAGTTGGTCCAAAGCCCAAAGCCATTTTTCAGCTAGTGAGACACTTTTTTCCAAGATTTTACAAAGAAAGCAACTTCTCTGGCCTAGGAGACGAGACTCATTTCGATTAAACTCGATCTCGAAATCTTTAAAAATTTGACAAAATACATGACTTCATTCTCATAAATTTTCAAAAGTTTTGCAGCATATCTTTGAAAAAAAGTAAAGAGGTACCTCAACACCTGCTAGCCTAATGACTGTGTTGCTCCTGCTTCCACGCTACAGTTGCAAATCATTTACAAAAGATATGATTTATGATCAGGTATTGAACATGTGCTTAAAACTGTAGACTTGTCCGAAAAATATCTGATAACATATCTTGGACAAATGGATTTTAATAGATCTTGCTGCCATCCGTTTGGCGCAAATTGATGATTTTGCAGATTGATGGCTCCTTCGGTATGAGAAACTGTGCGTAAACATGGTAAAATGGATAAATAATTTCTTAAGAAAAGACACAGTCTCTATTCTGGGACAAAAGTTTGAAGAAAGATTAGAATACTTTAATAATAAAATTTGAAACCACAATCCTGGCCAAAACTCGTGAGACTGCTTTCCAAATGCAATTGGGTTCTTATTCAACGTGATCCCCTACCCCCTACATCAATGTTGGGGTGTTTGTATGGGCTAATATCGAATGCTGGGACATTTAGCTCTCAAACGATACCAACATTGATATAGGGGGGAGGGGAGAAATTGATATGTCCTCATTTTTCTTGGGAACAATTGATAACATGCCGAATTTTTAAATCAGTGTCAAGGAGTTTTGGCCACGATTGCAGTTTTATCAAAACAGCCGGTTTAACTTTCCATTAAGTTTATAGAAGGCTCTTACATGAGGGCATCAATCCTCAATAAATTCTGTATAGAGTTTTTAAAAAGTTGTCAAGATTTTTGGCTTCAATTAGTCATAGTTTTTTTAGGGTACAAAACTCCTGGTTGTAACGTACAAAAATCATAATGCATAGGAGATTTTAGTTGAATTGCAAAGTAAAATAGCTTGCCAACAACAGGACGTTGAGAAAGTATTGTTCTTTATCATACCTAGAACAGCTTTCACTATTAAGGGATAGTTTGTGGCCCAAAGAAAAAGGACTATTATTCAAAAGAGACAACACAAGGAATATGCATATATTACGTCATCAAAAAACGGCAGTATTTGAAAAATCCCTTCTCCCAGAATAATTATTTTAACAAGCCTTAAGAAATAGCCATAATGACTGTTACCGTTTGTGAAAAATTTTAACATATTAAAAGCTTTTTCATCTGAACCTCTTTAGAGTTTAAAACGTAAGAATAAGGGTTGGAAAGAACAAGATGGAGAATGAATACCCATTTGTGGATCGAATTCTCCATCTTGTTCTTTTGGTCCTTTATTCTAACGTTATATGCTCTGAAAAGATTCAGAAGAAAAAAATTTAATTTGTTTAACATTTTTTGCTTTTTTCAAAGCCATTTTCAAAACAAAATATGTTTTTCTCAAGGTTTTCAAAAATTTTGCAGAAACTGCTGATGAAAATTTCGTCTTCAATGAATTTTCTAAACTTTTCATGGAAACGTACTTTAGACAGGAGGTCAATTTATGATTGTAATCAGTTTTTCCGAAGGTCAGTTGCCTTTTGAAAGTTTTCAAGTTTTTGAAAAAATAACTTGGGGGCAAAGGGCGCATCGGGAAATTTCCCGGTGTCCCGGTGGGCCATTCCGCTTCTGTTGTACGTGAAGACACAGACCTGCTCATTCTTCTTCTTTATCACGCTAAACAGAATCGAAAATCCATCTTTTTTGTCAACAGTAAAAGAAAAATGCAAAGAAAAATGTTAGAGTCTGGGATATCAAGTTTTGTCAAGGAGTTCTCGGTTCGAAGACATGGAAGTATATTTTATTTTTGCATGCATTTCTGGGTGTGATACGACATCAAGTCTTTCTGATAGAGGCAAGGGCCTGGGACTTAAATTGTTTACAAAGAGCACACATTTTTCGGGAATGTGCAAATGTTTTCAACGAAGAATCCTCTACCACCAAAGACCAGGTTTGTGTTGCAGGAGAAAAAAAGCATTAGATGCCATATAAAATGGAGAAGAGAATACTTCACTAGACGACCTCCGCTATAATGTTTTTATGCGCAAAGCATGTTTCTGCAAAATTACAGATCAGCCCCGAAGTACTACCACCGACATCAGCTGCAGCAAAATACCACAGCATGCGAGTATACTGGCAGGGCAGATGATGAAATGGAAAGGCCATTCGATAGATCCTAACAAATGGGTGTGGCAGGTCGAGGATGGTGCGATGTCTCACGGATCTCCCTTGTAGACCCAAAGAGATGTTGAGCTGATTTACTGTAAATGTAAGAAAGGGTGTACTAATATGAGATGTTCATGCAAGAAAAATGATTCAGGGAGCTGTCATAAAGTATGGAACAGACCGGGGCGGAAGGGATTTCAAATTTGATATTAAAACCATGTAGCCCAATGCTAGAAATAAAAAAATCTTCATGGCCCCAATACATGTTCTAAAAGAATTTGATAGCCCCTGAAAACTTTCTGATGAAGAATCACAGAAAACAGCACTAATTTTCTTTACACAATAAAGATTAGTAATACATCACTCTCTGAAGGGCCAGAACTGAGCCAGCTTTATTTCCTGGGGAAAAAATGTTTTGTGTGTAATAACACATGATAAGTCATTCTGTGACTACACTGCTCAGGGAAAGTTTGATTTTCATATTTTTTCAAATTGAGGAAGCTTCTATCAACTCAAATGCTATGGATGCTCTAAAGCCAAAGTTACATTTGCGGGGCTTGAAACATCTAATTGAGAAAGGTATTCTTAGAGATTGGGATGCTAGCAGCAAAATGGCAGAAAGGTTTTGCAAGCATCTTCAAGATCATCTGGCAGTAACAACAGAAGCTAACGAATTGAAAAAGGCTAAAAGAATGAAGAAACCAAAAAACAGTACAATGTTTTCAGAAGGCAGCAATGAAAATGCCAGAAGATACCACTATGGTAGAGACTGAAGAGAGCAGTGACCGTGATATTGACAATAGTGACTAACTTTTTTTAAATATTCTAAATGAACAATTTCACGGCCCTTGATTAATGTTTGAAATAATTTGTTAGCCCAACTAATGTTTGGCTGATTCACCATCTAGTAATGAGGAATGAATAACCAGATACTAAAAACGCACGTTTGGCAGCAGCAACGTTGATTTTTAGTTTACTTTAATATTCTTTTAAAACTACTTCCTAGTTCTTTGCAAGAAAATAATCATGCTGATGGACTTTCGATTGCAACTTAAAAAAATTTTGTTGCAATTACAGTTTGACTGGACTAAAGCCCACAAGTTAAGATCAAGGCACATTTTTTATAATAGCGCACTTTTTTATCGACTGAACAGTTAGAAGATATATACTTCCATTTCCTCCCATGGAGTGTTTTTGCTTTATTGGAATGTCTTTCTCAGTTTGCATGTATTTTAAATATCTTTCGGCTTACAGAACTTAATAAAATTTAAATACTTGATATATTCACTGCGTGATTTATGGAAAGTTTTAATTATATCCATCATTATGATATGCTTAATGTATATAACATGTAAGTTGTGGTTTGATTGTTACATTTAACATGGAGCCATGAAAGCTTTACCGTAAAAAGTAAAGACTAGGTTTTCAGGGCACATTGGCCACTAGCAACGTTTAAGACATTAAAGTAGACATCTGCAAGATCTCCTGCAGCAAATTTCCTAGTCAGTGTTTAACGTCTGATATCCCTGTCAAAGCTTCAGAAGTTGAACGATTATCGATAGAAAAAAAGGACGGTGGAACAGCTTAAAGGCTTGGTGATAGATAACGCTGGAAAAAAATTAGCACATTTATCACGTTATCTAACACATTTAAGGCCTGTTTTTACCATGATTGTAAAAGAAAAGATTAATTGTCTGCTGATTGTGAAACAACGTATACAGAAATAAACGGTTGCAAAGACAATATGCGTTATTTCAAATTGAAACCGAAAGCAGGTTGTCGAATAGATTAACACTGAGACCTCAGCACCGCAGCAACCACTGCTTAACAATCACTCTACGAGTCCTAAGATTCGTGAATAGCAAAGCCAGGCGTTGCACAGAATTATTTATTCATCAATCAAGAACCAATGAAGTTGATTTGTAAACTACAAATGCTGAAAACCCAAAGATATATGATATACTCCCAAATAGCCATCATTAGATCCCAATTTTCAACGATTTTTCAATAAGCTTTTGAATTACTACCGAGCTATTGTTAAGCAATTAATGTACAATTAAGACAGCAAATCAGAAATCTTTGCTACTTAATGTCATGGGCAGGGCCTGGGACGAACCTGCTCGCCACCTGATGGAATGGCTAGATCTATCGGCCGATACCCGCAGAACATCTTTTCAGGAACCGAAAGCCGCAGAAATCTTCTTTCGTTATTTTACGTATCTTCAGGCTTGGCAATAATTTCCGACCGAAAATCCGTACCATCAACAACTAACTAACCCCAATAAATGAAGTTTCATAATTGATTCATTTTTGATTGATGGCTGATGATATTTATCATTCTAGAGACTATCAAACATGTACAAAACTATATACAGCTGATAAGAGACTCGCAATGTGGTCGTGTTGTGATTGAACGGTGAAAAGTAGAGTCACTCAGTGAATCAAATCTACATGGAAGCACCGATAAAATTTTTGCAAAAAACGATATGTCGAGGAAATATCCCACATTGTTGAAATTTGAAACATTTTCCAACATAAACGCAATGATTTACTGGCTTTCACTAGCATATTCAATACAATGAAACTACTCCCAGAAATAAGCAAATTATATTGAATTTCAAGGTTTCTACAGATACCATTTACTGGCGTCTTATGGGCACGGCAGGGGTACGCCATGGTAGCTAGAGCCGCCATCTTTAAGTCTTTGGTTTATAAACAGAGTAGAAATTTGATAATTTTCATTTGATAAAGCTTGTTTTCAGACAAACTCAGACAATCTTGATCAAAAGTAACTTTTACATACCTTCAGTGAGTTTTCTTAAGGAAATCATGGGCTATTTAAATTGGGTTTTTCCAATGGATTTACTAGAAGATGTTGAAATCAGCGCTGAAATGCAGATGGGGGTAAGTTTTTGTTACAAAGTTTTTGAAGATGTTTACGTCTTAAAAATCATATTTCAGCACTTTTAAACTATAGAACATTTATGAGAAATATCAAGCAACCCTTTTCTTCTGTCTTCTTCTTTACTCTTGATTGTCAAATATATGTCTGTCTGATCAAATTCACAAACTTCAAGATAAAAAAAAAAATTTTTTTCACTACAAAATTCTTTGATTAATGTTTATGTAGCATTTTAAAAAGTTATAAAGCATTATACATGTTTTTGAAACAGCGACCATTTAGTTTGAGGGGCTGAAAACGCATTATCCTTCTTGTTCATGTAAACTTATTTATTCATTGAAGATTGTACAAAAATTCTGGAAAGAAAAGCTGTCTGCGGTGAAAAAGAACCAACTTCGCTAGTGATTTCCATTGAAACTCAGTAAATGGAAACTGATTATGTATTCAGCCTTCTAGAGAAGTGACTGCGAGTTGAACAAAACAAAACAATCACCTTGAGCATAATTAGCAACAACCAGCAAAGCTAGGTCATGTGCATGGTCAATCATAAAACCACAAGTTGCTACATGTTTGCTACAAAGTGAAGTCTTAATGTAGCTTTAGGAAGGTTTTCATTACATCCTGACTGCAAATTAATAGAGTTCATGAAATCCCATCTCAAAATTATATTTGGAACTTCAGTTGTATTGGGAGTCTTTATCCTTTATAAATCAAATATATTGAAACCAAAAAATTTGGAGCCAAACTGCTTCCTGATGAAACGTGTAAAACTAGGAATAGCAATTAAGACCTGTCCTATTCTAGACGTCATTGCTACTATGTGGAGTTATAATAACACATATTTTTATTGAAATTATTATTTTCATCCATCTCGTCTCCAGAAAGTCAATATCTAGCTCACTAACGTAGAAAAAGGTGTGCTACTTTCCCAGCAATTTATTTACTCGTTTTCTTGGTTCCCTGCAGGAAATTCTGGTTCAAGAATATGAAGTAGAAATACTGGAACAACCTATATTAGAAGAGCTTGAAGTTAGGATTGAATTTGCAGAGATAAAATATTGCGAGGATGAACCAACAAACCGTAACAGTTTTCAAAGGAACAACAATGGTGAAAGAACTGAATCAAAAATCGTAGAAGAGGACATTATAATAGAGAAGAGACTTCAAGAGGCAGTTTGGCAATAGCGTTAGGAGATCATTTTTAGGGAACTACAAACAATTTTTACATATTGCATGTCGACATCAAGACGACAAAATTAACGAAGACGAAGAGAATCGCCTACCTATGAATTTATGAACTTAATAAGAATTCATAGCGGGGATAATTAACAGAATGTTGCTAGTGATTAGTAATTTTTGTACTTTGAGTTGAAAATCTGGTAATATACCTTCTATGAATTTGAAAATGGCTTCAAAAAGCAAACATTTTACAACATAATACTTGAAGTATTTTTGTCTGACACTCCACAGAATCTAGAAGGTCAGAAAAAGAGTCAGAAAGAACACGACGGAAAATATAAACCCAGCTGTGGATATTAATAGGCCAATCAGAAAAACGCAAGCACATGACCGGTATAATTGTACAATCAGTGCTGCGTGCTTGTAGAAAAATTACCAGTGGAGTCCAAGAGAGAAAACGAACTCTTTCTGTCTACACAAAGGCGGCTTTTTCGTTTTTATGTAGATCGATTCCAAAACTGCTAGATGAAAAGACGACCGGGCTCTGCCAATTATCTGAAACATGTCGTCATTATAGGGCTTGCACAGTCTGGGTTGTCTGATATGAATTTCCTTATTATAGCAATGTTTGTAAATCTTAGACTGTCAGAATTTTTCATTTACAAAACAGACCAGCTAAACACAACGCAGATCTTTACAATACTCCAAATAAAACCATGCTACTATCTCCTGTCTTGGCCAAGTAGATGTCGTATTTTTCTAATAAATGGCTAGACATAGAAAAAGGCTTCCTTCAATAAACACCTGTCATTTCCTTTCAGAAAAAGACGAAAACAGTGTCGTTTTCTTTTAAACGCTACGCATGCTCAGACTTGGGTTTATGTTTAGCAAAACACAGAGACTTTTTATTCTGTCTATAACTATTACTGAATTATTTGGTTGCGTTTTTAAAATAGTTTTAAGATTTTTATTAGGTTAGCAACTAACAATTTGTTTATATTCTCTTGACCTAGCGAAGTCCTATATCCAGTATCATTACCAATATTCAGTTCATTAGGATAGTCTCATAGTTTATAAAAATAACAGTTTACCGGTCTGTCATGAAGTGCTGGATGCCTTATAGGCAGATTTGTATACGCGTAGCCCCATAGCCTAAACATCCAATCGCATAAAGGCTTTTCTTTAAGTTCTTACACAAAAAACCAACTCGCCTTTCTGTTAGATACTTCTCCTGAGCAATATAGTGGAATTCTCTTTAAATGGTGCATCAAATTCCTTTTATGAGAAAATCCGTTACATAATGCTGAAAAGCGATTGTCACATGTTATTTAAGCAATCATAGCGTTGTTTGTAAAACAATGTCTTGAAGAGGAAGACTACGAAGAGAAGACTGCTTAAATATGTGAGTTTTCGAATGGAAATTTATAAATACATTGGGACAGAATAGCAGAGCCACCAGAAAGAGAAGATGACAATTGAATATCTGAAGACGTTACTGCCATGAAATACCTATCAAAAATTAATGATATTCATGGAACAGTTTTGGTAATTCATTCTTGCTGAGACAAAACAGAAATTAGAGAACTCAGAAATAGAAGACAAAAGGATGCTAGTTGTTACTACATGTAGAATAACTTGATGGAGCAAACGCTAGAACATGGATATTGCGATGCTTGGACGGGGGTGAGCCAACAAGAGAGCTACATAAAACCTCTCGTTTGACAGGAGGCTTTACTTTTATGACAAGATAGAACAAAGAATTCAAGCATGTAATTCTGTGCTTCGAGCTTTATTTACAAACTCTAACAAAATAAAAGAGAGTGTAAGAAGAGTTTAGCACTCTCGACAAACAAAACATTCTCGACAAACAAAAATATCAACAAACATTATAAAACAGTTTGTACTTACAAAAACTATGATTTGGAGAATCTCATGGTACATGAATACATGAAGCATGATGTTTTAAGTTTCAAAATCTACCTATTTAGGTATTGCTAGGATTTCTCTAGGAAATCTGCTTGTGAGGACAGTATCTCTATTTTGCACTTATAGTTCGCATTTTGAATGCATAAAGACAAATATCTAAAATTTCTTTAAATCACATGACCTTGTTATTTTTTAAAATTCATTGACAGAAAGGTAACAGATAAAAAATGAAAGAAAAATTGGTACATCCTTTAAACGTCTAAAATTTAAGTATGAGGAAAAAGAAACGAGGTTTGATGACGAAAAATGCTTCTTTAAAATGAACCTCTTTTTTCTTATAAGCTTGTTTCTTATATAAATTTGCTTAATTACAAAATTTTATTGGACGCAAAAAAATGAAGGAGGTTGATTCATACAACAGTCATTAAAAGCGAAAACGTCTGCTTATGATCAAGACCAATAGATGAATGAGGGACCATGCGGAAGAATGTTTCTTTTCTGTAAATGGTCCTTTACAAAAAACGCTTGATATGATTGTATTAAGTCCTTTTGACGGCGAGTCATAGTCGTTTGTTTACAATATAGATAAGAAAGAAAACCCATCACCGAAATTTTGAAGGAAGATGTGAATTTCCAACAAAGATGTCTTTATATGAAATTTACCGTTTACTGGTCTGTCATAAAGTGCTCAATGCCGTATAAGTAGGGCTGTATACGCTATTGGTGTATAGAAATGCCATGTTCTATAAACCAAAGCAGGTATCTTTATATGTATTCAGCAGTCTAAGTAGGGGCTCAAGTTCTAAGGAATGTCTGGTCCTTGCTTTTCATGAATTACTTGCTTATTGTAGATGACAATGAACTGATCCTTGTTTCAAGGATGGCTGCATACGAAATCGAGCTTCTTTCCGACACTGGTGTTCAGAGAATAAGAGTTAGGTAACGTATTAGGACTGACATGTTTCTACCGGGTCATTTGTAGAGATATAACCTAATAATCTTGCGGTTATAGTTATAAAGGTAAATAACATATTCTACCTGGCTGCTTTATCGTCAATGTCATCAAAATCGTCAGATATCAGTGGGCCATCCTCAGCTGATTCCTCCTCCACTTCTTCAAGTTTGACATCTGGGTCGTCACTACTTATCCACGAATCTTCGCCTTCCTCTGGTTCATAGTTGTCATATTCAGCAATTTCATGGTCACTCAACATCCTGCCAGTTTCCATAAAACTAGCAAATCTGCAAAAACACCAATTATTCTCAAAGCTACAATTAGCAACAAATATTTTCTCTAGTTCAAACATTAGTTTTTAACACATCTTTCCTAATTCCCTATAACCATTCAATGCATCATTTCTTCTAAGTTATATCAAAGAGAATAATAGTCTCTTTTTAAAGTCAGCATACAAAATTAAACCTAATAAACCTTTTGGGATCTTTCAAACGGGATACAACTCTCCACGGGCTACATTCGGGACTTGAGCAATATCCCCTCAACTCTGCTAGCGCCTTTGAAGTTTCTTTCTCGGCCTCTTCGTGAAATTCTTCCATCGTAAGAAAGCGTTTTTTCTTGGGTCCTCGATGCCTGTTGTAAGGTGACCTGGAATTAAAAAGAAAATTTGTTAGAAATCCATGGACAGCGTGTATCCAGTTTTACGATTGCAAGCAATACGTCATCTCACTCAATCACATGGAAAGATGTTAAGGAAAAAAGCATGATTTTGGTAAAGCACAATTGCAAGCAGGAAGAAAAAAGGCTATAAGCTTTGATTTGTGGTTTAACCTATGAGTATTGAGATGTGAATCGCGATGAGAATGAGGAAGATATTGAATTGTGCGTTTTGATCATAAACGTGGCTGTATCTGCGAGTGACAGTATGTTTTCAATCTGGTAGGTAACAAAGGTAAGTGCTGAAGTAACAATATAGCATCACGGATAGCCGGTGCTAAGATTTGTACCCTTCCCCCTGTGGAGTGCTGATATCTTTGTTATTGAAAATACATACGCTCAAAACTTGAATGATGGAAGGTGGGGGGGGGGGGGGAGCTGAACTTCACTATACACATGATGTCCATTATGTAATTTGCTATTTGTCTCAACAAATTGGTTCACGGTTTAAACTGCTGAATTATCGAAAAAACATAAATAATTCATGCTAGAAAAATAAGGTATCTAACTGCAATGGTGCTTACAGACGTTGTATCCAGTTATGTATAGTACGAGCCACGTCAAGGTATTCCAAACTGAAATGTACTACTATTACTGTAAGAATGGCTGTCACGGCAACTTCTTTAGCCCATGTACTATTATAAACCAGAAGAAGTCCGAGAAACTGCATGCTCCATTTTGTCAAGTTCAGGAATCGCTCGTTTGATGGTGGTCCCTTGTAATACAAGAATGCCAGTGTTGACAGACCTGTAACAAGAAAAGGAAGAAGTGTCTTCAGAGCGTTTCACTTCAGTATAAAATCTACTGGTAGTTAAAGTGCTTCATCTTTGATAAAAAGCTAGCCAGCGAATGTAGCTGGTCTTTTTTCACAAAACTAAACGGTTCCTTTGCCAGTCTGAAAAGTTATGGCTTCGATTCCAACCAGATCTGTTGATTAGGGCCACTATTAGTTAGAACTGCATAGAACAGCATCATCATAAAACTGTGACTATTGTTTATCTGCATTGTTTACAACGACAGTTGTAGCTGTTGTCTATTGTCTGCATTGTTTACAACGACAGGGCGCCTCACTGAATGACTACCGTTGGAGTAAGAGGAGCTGGTTGAACATTTTAGTACGTCAACAGGTAACCCATTTAGGCATTTCACTTTCAGTTATCAATCTGACGTTTAATACCCCGAGGACTGTCCGACGAAAAACGTTTTAGGAATGATAATGCTGTTCTTTGAAATCCAGAAGATTGGTATCACCAAAGAGTATTTTTAATTTAAACATTGGTTGGAAATCTTGCGTCGTACTTCCAAGAACATCCTTCCAAAAAAGACAAAAAAAAAGCTACGAAATAATTTTTAAATTTTGGCTGATCCGATTTCATTAGAAAATGGAAAACCGTAATAAATTTTTCACATAAAACAATTGCAGATAATTACAGCTGAATCGCTTCAATTCGGACCGTTAAGAGAGGGGTAAGGAAATTGTCTGACTGAGCGAGTGCCCGGCCTATCAGGGGTACAATGTTTAGTTTGAAAAACGTGGGGAGTGGAAGTCCTAGTTATCCGGAGTACGACTTAACGGGATTCACCAGTATGTGCAAAATATACTCACTAACAACAGCCGTATACCAAAGGAGCCAATTTAAGTGGTATGTAGCATAGAAATGTAGATTCATCAGAAAGCTTTGAGTGAGGTATAAACCAAAACTAGCTCCACTTGCTGCAACCATAACAAGCAATGATTTCTGAAATAAATTCACCACGAGTCAATTCATACAACATAAGGGTAGCGTAGATTATCAAGCATGTATAGAAAAAAATCCAACAAGATAAATAACAAAAATTCCTCAAAAAGACCAATGTAATAGCCAGTGTTTTGAGTAAATTTCAACACAGCAAACATTACCAATGATATTTCAACAAGAAGACAAACTAAACATGATACCAGGTGCTGGAAAGCTGAACTTTTAAAAAAAACACAAATTGATGGGGAGTTGAGCCCCTTTCCAGGTCCCACAAATAGTTATGCCATTGATTCACAGAAAAATACTGCCTAAAGCTGGTGCTGTGTTCTATAAAGGAGGAAATCTGCCTGGTGAAACAACATACAATTATTCGATGATAAAGATACTCTGGTAAAATAAATCAGCCAAAAAAAGCTACAGTACGTTGCCAGACACAGTGCTATCAAAAATCAATTTGCTATACCTTATACGGTAGAAGCTTAAGCAGCAAAATAATAATAACAGTCCATGACATCAGAACACTAATGGTTACACCAGAAGCATAGTAAAATGCCGTGTTTCTGTAAAAAGGAAGGGCAAAATTGCGATGTGTTCTAATACTTTGAATCAATAGTAAAACCTTATTATTATATAAAGGAAAAAGCTGCAGAGAATTGATTTACAAGAGTTCGTTTTATAGCATTATATAATTTCAAAGAAACAAATTTATTGATACATTATCAGGTGATTTTACTATTGAGTATTGATACTGTTGAGTAGAGACTTTCTCTTTTATTGCTACCTCTGTTTCATCAAATCTAACAAAGATGTATTTGAAAATGTTTTATAGTGGTATACCTGCTACAGTGCTCAGCAAAGAAGAACAGAAAAACTCCAATGGCAAACAATCCAAGTAGTTTTGGATCAAATGCTACAAAAGAGATAATATAAAACACTTTTACATCAGTAAGTAAATCACATCAAGCGGACAAAATGTAGAAGGATTCAAGTCAAAGTTCACACAAGAGAGTAAAAACATGCTTTAAACAAAACAAAATGATGAATGTGTACATATTGTTAAAGAAAAAAACAGCTGGTGAAAAATCATTTTCAGGCTTTTAGGTGGCACTGTAATGGTAAACTATCCGAGTATGTTTTCAATTTACACAGGTCTCATTTGATTATGTGTCTTATTATAGAGATTCCTTTGATGGCATCTAGCTGCAGATTGAAGATAATAAAGATGCGATATTGCTCATTTTTAGTGCTAGTTGCTTGGGTGCCCTTCTTTAAAGAAAATCTTCAATATAAGAACGATAAGGTTTCAAGAAAGGATCTCAAGCAAAGGATTACTTACTTTGAGAGTCACAAATCACAGTTACGCTATTATCTTCCTCATCTGATGACAAGGCAAGGTATTGATCGATAAAAGGGGAACATTCCTGTTTTGTTGTATTTCCGTATGTGTTTACACCATTACTAAGTTGAATCAACCTTCCAAAAATTCTTCTCAGCAAGCCAGGCTGTTGGATCTTTAGAACCTTAACTAAATCTTCTTTGCTACAAATGGGAAAATTATTGTATTTTAAAAGATCATGAATAATTAAATATGAGCTGATTTACACAATATTGAACAAAAATCACAAACACCTCTGTAATTTATAGCAAAGCAATTAACAGTAAACACATAATGTGGTACCGTAAATCCTTGAATTAGCTCCCTGGGGGCTTATTTATTGTTGATATTTTCGGACGGGGCTATTCGAAGGGGGGGGGGGGTTATAAAATCATAGTAGACATTAAGAAGACATTAGCAAAAAACCTCTTATATTTTAGTAGGACCTTCTGTATAAACATTTAATTAATTATTACCAAAGGTATGAATTTTTGTAGTAGTTCAATGAAACGCCAAAAGCAAGCTAAGATGGCAAAAACCAACAAATCGAGAGGAAGCCAATTCGAGGACTTATAGTAGCAGTGGGGGCTTATTTAAGGGGGGGGCTTGTTGACACTTGTAGTTCTAGGGTGGGGGCTTATTCAAAGGGTGCGCTTTTTCAGAGGGGGGGGGGGCAATTTGCGGAGTTACAATTATTTCTAAAACCATATTTCTAGTAAGCAAAGAAAAAATTTATTTTTCATAATTCAGTTAAACCAATACATTTAGTGGAAGAGATCAATATTGTCAGAGAAAGATGACATTTTGAGGGCCGCTGTGAACAAACAATCAAAATTGTCTACATTCTCAGCAATCAAGAAACACATACCTTGTTCTCAAATTCACTTCTGTTTTTTTTGATGAGTTGATGACTATTTGAAGTCTACTAAATATATTGAAGAGTCCAAACTGAGACCCTTTAATCTTGTAAATTTCATCATTTGAATCATCATTTTTTTCCAACTTACAAGAATCAACTGTAATAGAAAAATAGATAAATGAGACATTGTCACATTGAATATGCCTTCAAGATTTACAAATTCTAAAAATAAATACAAAATTACAATATCAATAAACAAAGTGCAAAAATATACTGAAATCTCAAATCTACTCAAAGAACAGAGTTGAAATGATTTAACAAAAATTCCATCAAGGCATTAAGAGATATTGCCTCGTTTTCTTTTGAGTGTGAAAGCTTTTACTATTTACTGAGAATTTGAAGCTTGATTACATACTGCATGAAAGAAACATTCCACAAGCTTCAAGGCAGATGATTTTCTACAAATTGTAGAGGTACGGCTATGCTTTGGGATTTTTCTTTCCACAAACCATTGTTCAAGGTAAAACACATTTTTGTGATGGCTGCTGTTGTAACTTTGAAAGTTTTATTATTTAAGATTATAAACAGGGTGTTTCCAAAATAAATATTCAGCTAAAATCCGTTTATTGGTCGGCAAAGTAAGCAAGTAGTCCAGTGGATCCGTTTTGCGTTTAGAAGTCGAGATCACAGTAAAACAGATGGTTATTCGTGAAAACAGAGAACACAATTTTATAGGAGAATCTAATATAAAACTGAACAACGTAAAGGCTAACAAAAAGAGTTCTTAACACCTGAAAAGCACGTAACAATAGTATTGAAAGGGTTATTTTGTTATAGCTTATCATTAAACACAATGCAACGTTTCGCGTCGCGGGCGATAAGTCTTTCCGTGTCCAAAAAGAATTGGCTGTAATATTCTAAAATCAATATGCGGTACCGCAGAGCAACTACACAAGACATCTCCCCACCAAGGCGGAGGCGAGGACAACTTCTTTGGTTTAGGGGCTCGTTTGGATCTTTGTGGGTTGTGAGGACCATACTCTGGTTTAGCTGGATTTCTTTCGGTGGCAGGTCTTTGTAGTTCCACAGAAGTAGCAGCGCTAGTCCGAGGTGAAGTTGCTCTCTCTGTAGACGCGGAAGGAGGAACTTCCGGACCACCATAATCTGCTCGAGGGTTTCTCTGGAAGCATCCATAGGTGAGTTGCGCGTGACCTCAATATCCTCATCGATGTTCGGCCAATAGGGAGCCGTGCAAGCTAGTTGCTTCATTCGCTGCATTCCAAAGTTTTCTAGGTAAAGAGGTCTCAGAACCTTCCTTTTCATGCTTGCTAGAGTCACCACTCTCGACCCATGGACTAAACATCCATTTCATATGGACAGTAAAGTAGCAACCTGTAGGAATCTGTGCATTTCTGTTCCTTCGTCGTTCTTCTTTGGTTGCCAGCCTTCTCGAATGAATCTCGTTACCATTTAGGTTATTGAATTATTTGCTGATTCTCTTGCAAGAGAACCTTGTTCTGCTGGAGTGCCTTTCTCGTCGATTGTCTGTATCTGGTATTCATGTGATCATCACTTTGCTCCTCCTAAAATTATGAATCTTTCTGCAGAGGTCAGCATTAGCGTGATCCTTAATCTTCCTGAATTCAATCTTCTAGTTAAATTGGCTTAACTTTTAGTCCATCGAGCCAGTCGGTTAGCAGCCATTAGAGGAACATCTTTCCTGGTCCAAATAGAGCTAACAATTGTCAATGATGTGACCAGTACAAACTTCCGTCCAAATGAGTACTGGTAGAACTTCTTCAATTGCCAGTGCTTCTTTTTGGATTTGGCTATAATTCCTTTGACTTTCCGTAAGAGTTTTGAAGACGTTGGCAATCGGGCGCTCGCTTTCCTCCGGAAACTGTTGAAATAATACGGCCCTAATTCTAACGTTTGAAGCATCGCATGCCAGACCTAGGGTGTGCTTCTCTCCAAAATGAACCAGGACATTCTCTGAAGAGAGCAAGTCTTTCAGACGTTGGAAAGTCTTTGGTTTTCTTGCTGCCATTCCCACTTGACTGTCTTCTTTGTCAGCTTGTACAAAGGCTCTGCTATTGTAGCTAGTTCTGATGGTAGGAATTTGGCATACAACACGACAGATTCTAGGAATGCTTTAAGACTTGATACGTTTGTAGGAGGTGTCATTTTAAGAACAGCATCTACCTTGAGGCCTTTTGCGAATCCTTGTTGTTATATTCTTGTTTTTATCAAATATAGATTTTAGTCAGAGAGAAACAACTGCACACATCGGTCAAGTAATAACAACTGAACAGAACAATGGTTAAGATTAACAACAACAACATGTTAAGATATCACAAGGATTATGACATAGGGTGTCCGTATTTACACTATATTACACTTGTTGTGACAGTAGATGTCCCAAATACTAAACATATGGCTGGGCAAAGTGACATTTTTCCAGCCGAAAACGGAGACCTTTGTCTTCCAGTCTTTGGAGCAAACGCCAAAGATTGCTCAGGTGGTCCTCTGCATCGATCCTGCTTCTCCGCAACAAGTGTGTCGTCTAGATAGGTAGCCACACGAGGAAGGTCCACGGTGAGCTGATCCATGACCTGTTGAAAGTATCTGGGGGCAGATTTGATACCAAATGGTAATCTTTCCTGCAGAAACATTCCCTTGTGAGTGCTAAGTGTTATTCTTCGTTGACTTTCCGGTGCAAGCTTGATTTGATTATACGCATCTGACAAGTGAATTTTGGTGAATCCATATCCTCCTCCTAATCTTCTTATAAGAACCACAGGGAGACGAAGCGGATGCCGATGATCCTCTAGTTGATGGTTGACTGTGACATAATAACCCCCACAGACTCTGATATCGGGTTTCTTTTGTCCTGGGAGCAAAGCTTTCTTGATAGGAACCACTGGAGCCCCAAATTGGCAAAATGTGTAGCTTCCCATACTCCTTTCGTTTTACCCTTCTAATATTCTTCTTCCAAATCAGCTTCCACGGTGAATGGAACTAGCCTGGCATTCCTGAAGATAGGTTGGACATTGTCCTTAAACTTTACTTCGAGCTCATAGTCCTTGAGGCATCGTAATTCCGGTTTCCATAAATCTTAAAATTTCTTCTGTAGTTTGATGTCAGCCTCTAGATTGCTATGGACTGTATGGCATGATTCGATATCGTTGAGTGCTTTGGCTACAGAGATGCCCAGCTCCTTAGTAATATTTCGTCCCAATAGGTTAAGTTCTGGGATTTCTGACACTGTATATTTTTGTCATGTGTCCTCCGACTCCTATGTTGATGTTTTGACGACAAAAGTATCAATAACTGGTAAACTATGTTTACTTGCTGATTCATAGTGTTAATCAGGCTTCTGAAGTTCTGGACTTCCCAAATCCTTCCATGTCTGCCTTGATATGAAGTTCCCATTCATTGCAGTATCCAGTTCCATTGTGCACGTTCGCCCTTTGATCTCGATAGGTACTTCCAGCTTTGGCATGGTTTTTTCATTCACTGCTTTGATTTCAAGGATGCGTTCTACTGGCGTCTTTGAGCTTTTACTAGTTGCAGAATTTTTTATTCTGCATACTTTCGATGAATTGTTTTTCCTTTAATTCCACAGAAGTGGCATTCTGAATTCTCGAAAAAACATTGTGGTGCTTGGTGTGTTTCAGCACCACAGCCGTAACAAGCTGATTTGCCTGTCTTGAACTTGGTTTCCATTGCTTTGTCAGGGGGCCGTGGAGTGGCCCTGTGTAAAGATTTTTGTCCAGCCCCATGAACAGTGTCTTTGGCCACTTTAGCTGCACCCTTTGTTTCTGTGGCAATTTCAATAGCCCTAGCGAAATCCAGTTCGTTTTTTTACCTAAAAAGAGGGTTTTAGGCACTGCCTCATTGTTTACAAGACAAATAAAGCGAGATCTGAGTGCTTCATCCTGAGGGTCCTTGATGGATGCAAAGCCACGGGTGGCAGCATCTTGGCGAATGTGTGCTGCAAGCTCCTGTAGTGTTTCACCTGGCATTCTGCGCATATCACTCCAAAACTTGAAGCGTTCGTGTACAACAAATCGTTTGGGGTCATTAATGCTGAGGTCCTTCATAGTTATGGACTATTTTTCCAAATACCCAGAAGTTGCCAATGATCATAGTAACAATCACTCTCAGTTGTTCAAGCAATAAAGACTGTTTTTGCACATCATGGAATTCCACATGCAGTCATTGCCGACAATATGACATTTAATTCATGTGAATTCAGAGACTTTGGTAAACTATGAAATTTCGAACTCACTACATCAAGTCCAAGATATTTCAAAAAGTAATGGTGAAGCAGAGAAGTATGCAGGGATACTGAAGATGATCGCAAATGCAAGGAAGATGGAACAGATCCAAACCTGACATGGTTATGCTACAGAAACATGCCAATTAAAAGTATGAATTACAGTCCAGCTCAAATGTTATTCAACAGTCGTCTTAATAAATAATTAACCAATCAATGATAATCTATTCAAGTTGCAGTCAATATCAAGCAACAGTTGGTTGACTGACAAATCAAACAGGCACGATACTATGATAGGGGTGCAAAGCCACATTGTGAATTGGAAAGGAGGTATTCTGTAAGAGTTAAACTAGATTGTGGAAGAGAGTGAATCCTTGCAAAGAGAGAAAGTCAACATTGGACACCTAGAAGCTACATTGTTACCACACACAAGGGACAGAAAATCAGACTGAACAAAAGTATGATAGTGAATTCACATATTGGTTAAACTATATTTGCCTCAGTATCATGTCTGTAGCTAACACTGGCTGGGCCAGTAGTCTTTTGTTATTAGTCTTTAACATGCCCTTGGCCCCTCACATTCCATCTTGTGGCTGAGCCTATGTTACCTATCTGGCTTTATTCAAGTTGCAAAACCAGAAAGGCAACTTCAATTTCAATACAACTAATATGCTTCTCGCATATATCATTGTCCAAACATTTACGTACAAGTTTACATGCCCTGGTATTTTTATGCCAGGTTTACATGCCAATGCGGCAACTGATTGGATTGCTGTGGGATTTTTTGAATTTCTGTTGATTATTTTCAAAAAGCAATCATGAAATGACAAGAGTCTCTTTGCTTGAGTTCAGCTCAACTTGAGTAGCAGTACCCCGCAATACGTGAAGGTTGGTAGAATCATCGAGTCATACACTGCTTTTGCAGAGGTCAGATCAAGGGACTCCCTTATATTTGCCAATAATCTCAATCTGGATTATGCTCGTTTGAAACACTTCTCAAAGTGGGTATTCATATTTAGTGTAGACCCAATAGTAGCTCACAATAAATGTAATGAAAAATGCAACAAAGCCAGCTTGCATTGATTTGAGACATTTATTTTGAACCTGATGCATTTGAACCTGATGTATTTGTAATGAATCTTAGATTTGGATCCTGCCTATCATTGGATGTGAAATACCTTTTAATTGATAAAATAAACTTTCACCAAAAAACAGGAGAAGATTAGTACAATAACCATTATTAAATCTTTCCAATTACTTAACAACTTTGCAACTATTTTTTCTTCACTTTCTTAGTATTGAAATTTAGTAACGACAAGGATACTGAAAATTGAAAAGCCTTTACCAATTCCTCCTTGAAAGTGGATTGTCTTGCTTGTTCTGTTCTGGCATTACTGCATCACTACAATCACCAGTTTCCCGCAGAGCTTCTGGCCCACCCAAAATCTCATCACAAAATGCCATACATTTCAGTTTGGCCTTCTAGACTGGGTAGAGATCAAGAGCTGCCTAAATAGCAAATTAGGCTCATATCTCGAATTTACTTGATGATATTTTTGACACATCAATTTTTAACACAAAGCTGGTGATGGTAGTTCAAAATAGATCTATAAACTACATATTTTTGCGTCTGGTCACTGTTGTGCTGGATTTTCAAACACAACATTTGTTGCACTATATCTATTAGCATAGTGCTACATCCAGTCTGGGGAGCATGGCAGTACACTAAAAGGTCTTGTGTTTGCAAGAGCAAAAATGTTTGCGTTCAAAGTGCTGACAAAGTGGGCAATGTGTGATTCAGTTTTGGTTGAATGTCTACAGCAAGCATCCAATAGGCAAAATGCCATCTAAGAATGGCTTTCACCATGTGTGCCCAGTATTTTTCTACAAAAGTGCTTTGTTGTGGACAAACTATGACTTTCTATTATAATTTAGCATGGGATCACATTAGAATTTTGAAATATCAAATAAAAAATTTGTGATGTGAAATATTTCCAAGGCCATTCTACAATAACCTAAAGGACATGTTCTTTAAATACTTTCTTGGAGGAGGGCCCTCAGAATCTTCCTTCCACCTATCTGATATACATCAGATATTCAGATATTTTTGTGTTTCCAATGGTTGAAATAAATGGCTTCCATGTTATTGTCATACCACCAAAATAAAATAAAAAAACAAAGTGATCACAATTTCTAACTTGATTAACATTAATGCATTGCTCTTACCAAAGACCAAATTGCATCTTTAATTACCAAAATTAATTTGAAAGCAACATTTAAACTTAGAGAAAGTCATATTGTTTTGATAAGTCCTGATGCTGTTTAACTAGATGATCATAAAAATCCATTTCATTATCATTTTATAACACAACAAACTAGTTGATAGCTCATATAAAGCCAGATTTATAGATACAGCCCTACGTTTTGGTGTGCACCAGACAAATCTTTGAGAAAAATCTTCTGTGTGCACATGACACACTCTGCAAACTGGTGCTACGCTGGTTCTGGTTAAATAGCTGCGGAACGCGTTCCCCGCGCATACCCAAACTTTGCAGTCTGAATCAGGTGGCCTAAGGCTTTAGGCTAAGTAAGTGATCAAGGCAAATGAACTACTTACAGATATGCTTTTGCTTCAAACAATTACACTGGGCAGTGATCCACTCCATTAAAAGAAAAGTTGTAAGCAAATGTGTGCACTGCATTTTCAAGAATATTATTTTTTTTCAAACAGTACTTCACTTCAAGGCCGTGCTTCAAGCTTCGCGCGGACTTTCCGTTCGAGAATGAGGACAATTCCTGCGTATCGTCGAAACGAGGTTCTTGTTTTCACAGATGTCAGATGTCATTTGTTGGAGTAAGAGAATAACTAATTATGAGGCAGAAAAAAAATTTACTCAGCTGCCCCTCCTGCCCTCTTCCAGGAGGGGCAGAGGGGGCAAGCAGTGCTCTTAAATATTCACTCCTAACAAAAGATTAAAGAATCTTGTAGATAATTCATACTAGTTTAGCCACTCTCGCTAAGTTACTTCCCATAAGAAATTCAAAAAAATAAAAAATCTCCTTTTTTGCATTCGGTCATTGATAACGGAAAATTATTTTCTAGAAAATGATAATAATCTTAAAAAGGAACATTTTCTTATAAGATATTGACTATTTTGCACATCATCAGAACAAGAATGTTACGCTTATTTCATGATTAATATAAATATAATGAAATAACATAATGAAAAAATATAAAAAAAGCATGCTGAAGTAAAAAGTTATCTGATTGACATTGGATAAATGTGATTATTATTTTCCATTCTATATTCTCAATGATTCTGCAACCATAGGGACTAAGCGGAAAATCAAAGTCTTACAGCCAGCCCATTTAAATTGCCATGATTTTCGTAAAACCAAACTTTTCTAAAAATGACGAGGCCATTTAATACCCACTTGCATCGAGAATTTTGTCAACCTATGAATATGTTTAGAGCCTTTGATAGGAAAAATCCTGATAGGAATATGGTACAGCAATAACTTGATAACAAAGCAATAACAAACACACTCATTAATATTTGCTCTCCACGAGCAGCTCATTCACTTGAACTTGTTCAACATGAGCAAAATTCGACCATAAAATAATATTTATAAGGTCGCAATAGCTTAAACTTCCACAAGACGAGCCAACACACTCATTATTACTTGCTCTTTTAGAAACGCATTCATTCAAAACTTGCTCAACATGAGCAAAAGCAATCATAGAATAGTAGAATTATAATCTAGCAGTAACTTAATATTGGCCAACATGAGCAAACACAATCATTCATACTTGCGCTACTCGAGCGTACTATAGAAAAAATAATGAGAGGGCATTTTGACTTGCCTAGTCGGACTGTTCATGATCCTACAAAGACTTACTTGATAACTCGAAAGCATACCTAATTTTAGTGTGCAGCGATAACCAATTTGTGCAGTGATAAACTGAAAACGTGCAGTGATAAATCATGAAATTTTCAGTGATAAAAATGGTGCTTTGTCATTTTCGTCATACTTGGAAAAGGGTCATGACTTTTTCTGTACATACATATTGCAAAGTTTAACTGCTTGACCAACTCTAATGCATTTCTGAATTTTTAGAATTTTCGGACTTTCAGAATTCTGAATCAAACAGAATTTCAAAATGTCAAAAAGATCATCAAGATTGTTTTAGAAGAGTCTTGATTGAGTTCCAAAACCTATTCAAGTGCAGGGGCGGACTGGCTAATTTTTTTGGCCCGGGCAAATTATGATCAAACCGGCCCACAAAGATAGCAAATAAAAAGCTACACGGAAAATGCAAGTAAATGTTAGTCTGTAAGGAAAACAAGTTTTTAAATTCAGTAATTTTGTGCATGGATGAATGCTGGTTAACAGAACATGTTAAATATGTCATTTCCTGACTAAATAGTAAATAAACAAAAATTTGAACTCATTGGTTTGACTTTCTTTCTAAATACAGTAACTTATATGTTGATAATGTGATCGTTCTAGATGTCATCTAACAGGTGTTTTTCTAAGAACATTAACATGAAGGACTCCAGGTTTGGCTGCGAAAAATTACCACGTAATCTGTTCTTTATATATTTAAAGTGGAAAAGCTTCTATCACACTCAACTTGTGACAAATAATTTTCTAATCCTCCGGAAAACCACAATGATTTTCAGCAGCCCAAAAATATCGATTTGTCAATTTCTGACCCCAGTTGAAATTTTATCGTGTAGCACCATACCCCTGTTGGGCGGGGGTCCATTTGACTTATGATAGTATATGCCTAATAAATTTACCATAACTTGTATGAGTTTATTGAAAGGAGCAAAAGCAAGACCCTGCTATTTTTTGTGACGTTTGTGGCTTTTGCTTGATAAAAAAAGCTTTGTATCGTAGCTGGAGTCTCGCAGCTTTTCCTTACGAAATTTCTGTGCACCACCTTTGGTTGAAGTCTTCTTGCTCTTCCCTTGTTCTACGTATGTCCTCTTCATTACTACACATCACAGAGCAAATCGCGTAGTGAACTCTAATTTTTGGACTTTTAAATTTATTACATTCAGCAATAGCTTGTGCTTAGGGAAAAACATGTCCAGCTTCAAGCAAAAGCTAAGTAAAAAGACATCAGGGCAGGTTAAAATCTTAAGACCCGGCAAAACGACTGGACATTTTCACTGAACATGCACTGGACAAATGTCCAGCGTAAATGTTGCGTCGTTTTGCCACCTTGTCCAGTCTTGTTCAGCGATGTTGAATGTTGTTCAGTCGATTTTGAAGGCAGCCAAAAATTTTCAGTGGACCGGATTAAATTTATTTTGTTCACTGATGTTATTCAGAAATTGTTCAGTCGTTTTGCCACTCTACTGAACATTGTCCAGTTCGCGCACGCGCAATCGATTAATGTTTTGGATTTGGCGTCAATTTATTTCCCATTTTCAAATCTTCAACAAACTTTCCTAGTCAACACCGCGAACGAAATGGAAACAACGTGAAAATTCAATTCGACCAATAGCAGAAAAAGGCATTTCATTAGTAACGACGAGTCTTCTGATCAGATTAGCTTTAGTTCCGATAAGGAAAGCGATGTCAGAGAGCACGAGGACGGTGATTTTGATGAACCTAGCCCTAGCCACTTTTCAATAATACACTCTAATTCATACGATAACACGGTTAGGGCTATGAAAAGTGTATTTTCAAAGGTAAAGAGATGTCCTGTTGCCAGTTTTCCCACCCGCATTCTTCAACAGGGAAAAAGTTCACTGGACAATGTTCAGTCGTTTTGCCATAACCAATAATTTCTGGATGTCCATACTCTGAACAATGAGCAATGTCTAGTGTGTGACCAGTGCAAATGTCCAGTCGTTTTGCCGGGGCTTTTTGTATCGCTTTGAAATAGGGATGTTACAGTATAATATGTCGCCAAAAAGGAAATACCGTCGAGAGAAAATATAACAAAATGTCAATAACATGTTCCCTGAAGAAGTGTGTATATTTATTCTTTCCCAAAAAGTCTCTGAAAATTTAAGGCAAACAGATTAACGCGTGGGTGTACTTTTTTGCCTCGCATTCACTTTTTAAGCTAATTTATTTTTTTGCACTTTTATCAACCGGCCCTTAAACCGACCGGCCCTTCGGGCGATCGCCCGAATAGCCCGACCAGCCAGTCCGCCCCTGTTCAAGTGTTTATATTTCCCAGAATAAAACAGGAAGGAGGCGTAAAAACAAGATAGAATATTTATAGTTAACTTAACGTTGGTATAAACATCTTAATAAGAACGTTTTCAAAAACAGAATTGATTTCAAACTACTGAACAATGTCGTCCAAAAAGCAAGGTAGGATTGATAGATTTTTTAATTCATCAACGACTAGAAAGAAGACATCGAAGGAACATGAAAAGACAGAAAAAGAAGTTAGCGAGGACAAGGAAACAAGGTCTAGCCGCAACACGTGCGATGATTCTGTCAGCCCTTGCTCTTCCGTTCAGAGAAACGAAGTTGATGCCGAGCCAAAAGCATTGACCCATTCAAAGGTAGATACACAAATCAGTGACAAATGTATCCAGCGTGTGCCAGGACCAAAAGCTAAAAGAAAGCGTGTGCTGTGTGCTGTATGCCTACCGTACCCCACCATACTGAAGCGTTTTTGCTACAGGGGTAGAGTGCCACCAATTTGTCTTCCCGAGGGCACAGAGGCAAGAACTCGCACAATTCAAGAGCATCTACAAAGTGAAGCACATAAAGAATGCCTCGAAGACAAGCGCTTGAAAAAACTTTCATCTGTCGAGAAATCTCAAACTGTGCCCTTGATTAAGATGTTGAGTTCGCAGCGCCAGAAGTTGGCCAACAAGATAGGGTCACTAATAATCTATGTGTACAATGCCGCGAAATTTTTGACATCATCGGCATTTTCTTGGCCATCAAGAGAAGTTGCCGCAAAACTTGCTCATGAAATCAACTACAATCAACCTTTCCAACCATACACGCCTTCTGACTTTGATCTGCAGTATATTTGACCCCCAGTTGTACAAGAACTTTTGCGCACTATAGTCAGTTCTGACCTGCCAAAGTTCAAGAAAGAAATTCATTCCTGCATTGCTGCATCTCTTCGCTTTGACGCGTCCATGGATAAGACGCAGAAGGATCATCAATACTACTTAATGTAGTCGATGAATTTGGGAAACCAGATCTCAAGTTTATTGGCATTGGACACGTGACTGATCCTGGTGCCTCTGGGCATCTCGCAGCATTGAAATTGGGAGCAGACGATACTGTTGGCTTCGACGAAGTAATGAAAGTGATAACCCAAGCGACTGACGGAGAAAATAAGAATGTTGGAGAGCATCGTGGTCTCTGGAAGCTTCTGGATGACGACCGATGGAAATTAGACATCGACACTCCCCTCCTAAAGTCTGTTTGTGCAGTGCATTCAACTGCAAATGCATACAAAGACTTATGTAACAATGTCCCAGAAATTGATCACTTGGTTAAGAAATTAGCAGCAATTTCATCTATTTTCACGTTTCAGCAAAATGAACCAGTGAGCTGGAAAAAGTTGCAAAAGTGGAAGGGCTAACAGTGCGTCGTTTCCCAAAGTATTTTGAGGTCAGATGGACAGAATTTACAGCTGCTCTTCTTGATGCTATTCTGTGCTCGTGGCAAGCACTCAAAAAGTTCAACGTAGAGCAATGCGATGCTGAAGGCGAAAAGTTTCTGAAGCTTCTTACCAACAAGGACAACCTTCTTTTGATGTGTTTTGTTGCAGACCTGCTTTTCTTAATCAAAGTGTTCCAAAAGAAGCTTCAAAGCGACTGACTAACAATTGTGGACATTGAGCCAGTGGCAGAGAAGTTTCGCGAAAGGGTGAACAAGCTGAGCACTGGATCCTTGCTGGGAGGTTGGGAAAATGAATTCAAAGAAAGGTATGATGAAGAAGCCAATAAGTTTTGCGGGATCAAGCTTTGGGAGAAGGAAAGACGCCGACAAGATGCCAATCTGTTTGTAACAGATCGCAGAAAGTTTAGTGCTGTACGGAACGAATCAGTGATAGCAATCAACACATTCGTAGACAAGCGACTTCAAGTGGACAGAAATGCTTCCAAATCATTTACCCCGTTTGTTAAGATCATGGCCACAGAAGATGAAATAAAAGAAGTTCACCGCTCTATTGCTCCTGACTTGGATTTGGCAAATGTAGCCATTCAGTATCAGGATCTGCAAGATTGTGCCGAAATGCAAAAGGCCGATCCCTTCAGCATGCTGCAAAATATGCTACAAGGAGCAAGGGACGAGTATTCAGATGTCTGTGTCTTCCTTGGCCGCATTCTTGCATGCAAACCCCATTCAGCTGATTGTGAGCGGGTCATTTCTCTTTATAACAAGATCAAATCAACATGCAGATCATCTTTCAAGCGCCAAACCGTCAGCGATTACCTTTACATACATATGATTATGCCACAACTATGTGACTTTGATCCTAGGCCTGCAGCATTGAGGTGGATGGAGAAAAAAGATCGTCGGGCAAGAGAAAGCACAAAAGCAGGAAAGCAAGAGTGTTTTAGCAAAGTTTTTGCGAACGATGATAAAGAAAACGGAGAGGTTAAGGAAAAAGAGTTGAAGAGAAAGTTTTGAAGACGTTAAATTTGTTTAACATTAAACAGCGTTGCGTTATTGTTCAAAAAAATTATTACTGCTTGAATGCGAAGATTGACCTCAACCTAGTATATACGTTTGTTTGTGAAAGTCTATAGGCTATATTTGCGTTGATTTGCGTATCTATAATGAGACACTGTTGCCAGATCACGGAATGCTCTGTGAAACGCAACAGCTCAGTTTACTTGACTTTTCTTTTGTGGTATCCCTGTTTACTAGTAATGCTAACGTTATTTTTCATACTACTGGCAAAATGTCTCAAAATAACCCATATTGAATTTGCAGGATCCTAAGCCATTTTAAGGCCTCAGAAGTGGCAAAATTTCAGGAGCTTCCGCAAATTACTTCTTATTTCCTACAGCCACCCTTGATTTCTTGTAAAATGTGCAGTGATAAAAATTCCTTAAAATTAGGTATGCTCGAAAGAACTATTTTTCATATCCAATCAGTTTGAATGTTAGCACTTAACTTTTTTAAAACACCTAACAACCTTGGTCCTATTGACAAAAAATTCACCCCAAGAACCAATAAAATGAGCTCAAACTGATAGGCAATAAAAAAATTCGATTAAAACTTTGTTACCTCAAAACAAGTGTATTTTCGGCAGTAAATAATCTGTCTTATGCAATCCATGAAGTTGTTTTATGTTAGTCTTAATTAGCATACGTTAACCATTGTGAAAACTAAATTTAAAAAATTTCATAATTTGACACAATATGAGCAACTCCTTCATTCCAATTCGCTCATCATAAACAAAATATGATATTGAACTAGAAGATATGAAATATAACAATATCTTAATCTAGCTCACTATTAGCAATGATACTCATTGTTACTTGCTCTACCCGAGACACTCATTCACACCAACTCGCTCGACATAAGCAAAACATGACCAGAGAATAAAAATATTCAATGTAACAGTTTCTTAAACTTGCTCAGCACTCTGCTCAGCACGAAGAAGCACACTAATTTATCCATGCTCAACACGAGCAAACGCATTCACTCATATTGCTCTCCTCGAGCAAAATACAATCAAAGCAAAACGGTATTTCATCATAAAATTCCCTTAAATATCAATGGAAAAGGGGGTACATTGCAAGTTCAAAATATGGATGGTAGCACAATCCAAGAGAGAAGGTCCTTTTGATATCTAAAAAAGCACATATAAGCATCAAAGAAGCACATAAGGGCTTAAATACAAAATTGAAGCATGACAATCGACAATAAAGTAATATACAATAAATAAATAAACTAATAAGCACAAAAGGACTTATAGCAAATGAGAATAATACAATAAGCTAAAATAAGAACCTCTAGCGAAATCAAATTCTACAACATCCGTCATGAATTTAACTCTGATAAAATTTCAAAAAAGCATAACTCTCACATAATGAAATAAATTGAGCAAAAAGGTAGATTGGATTAAAGAGCGAACAGCACTCTTGCTTGCAAAGAGAATAGAAATGCCATGACGAAAAGCAAACAAATATCAACATTCAGCGAACTGATGTAATTACGAACGAATCAATTAAATGAGCTTGCGAAATTAACTTCTCACTGACGGCTTCATCAAAAAGTGAGGTGTGTAACCCAAACCCCCATCTCATACCTCTGCGCGCCTTCGCCATCGCCTACACTGCTGTTTCAAAACAGGTGTACAAGAGACAAAAGACAGAAAAGAAAATGGCGATGGCCTACAGCATGCAGAGTAAGGGGTTCCCAGCACAGTTTAACCCAGGGACAACCCAAGCAAACCAACAAGGTAAATCATGAGTTCTGTAGTGAATTTAATTTTCATCTGGTCATGTCTTGCTTCTTGAATGGTGGACTTTGTGTGCTTGTTTCTTCACAGGTAATATAAATGGGAATCCGAAAACGTCGTACATGGTATAAATGAAACTCTGATTATGATCTTAAACCTGTCAATGCACCCTTAAGTTTTGAAGCTTTTGTGAATAGTATGAATATTTAGTCTTTTGTACATTTATATAAAGGCCAGGTCCACCTTGCAAGTTTGAACAGCGAAAGTTTTGCCAGGATCATGGCAAGATAAACAAATATTGTGCGTGGAATCTATGGCAGATAATAATGCGCAGGCGGAATGAAGGATAAAAATCGTTACACGTTCCCCACATAAACAAAACTTTACAGTATTGGAGAATGGCAAAATTTTTATAATGGTTAAATCTGAACAATTTTGTGGCAG
Organism: Rhopilema esculentum; assembly: GCF_057945365.1. NCBI lineage: Eukaryota > Metazoa > Cnidaria > Scyphozoa > Rhizostomeae > Rhizostomatidae > Rhopilema > Rhopilema esculentum. The sequence goes on along the minus strand of NC_142830.1, from coordinate 4,183,274 downwards.
TACACAACTTGGAAATGGCTTTGAAGAAAGCAAACATGTCACAAAAATATACTAGACGCTTTTTGGTCCGACACTTCTCAGAGTCTAAAACGCCAGAAACAAGGTTCGAAAGGACATGATGCAAAGTATTTACGGAGTTGAAAATGGTTAGATTAAAGATTAAATGAATGTTTGGCAATGTGATCATGTAAAGACATTTAGTAATTTGTCCATAGCTGTAAAAAAACATTCTTGTATCCTTGGTTCTGTGTTTCCATTCTTAGAGAACAGAAATAGATGTATGAGATGCTATGGAAGTAGATTTAGAGAAAAAATCTGCAACAAAGGTCTTGGAACATTTATATAGGTTTTTAATGGCAAATGCAGCCAACCATATTTCCCCCTGGTAACAAGGTTTTTAGTGTGGTTTTTATTCTATTCACCTATTCACCTATTTATGATAGAGGCAATTATCATAAACTATCAACATTGTTCATAAATTTTAAAAGGAAAGGAGAGAAATAGCAATATTTGGGAAAAGAAATGAACAATGAAAAATATGGCACAGATTGCTTGGTTTTTCGAGTCTCTTTTGTTGGTATTTTGGGTAAATCAATCCAGACACAACTGCCTTCAGGTTTTCATAAGACTTGATTGATTTATAATTACCTCAATGAATAAATTGTAGCTTTTTAGGGATAACTTTATTAGTTGATGGAGAATTTTCCAAATATTTATCTTTGTTTATCTTTTCCAAATGTTTATTAAAGTGGATATAAGAGATGCCTTGATAATTTCATTTTGCTGTGACAATACTTGTGCTATAAGTTGTGTTTTTTTGTTTCTAGCAAGGTTTAGGCCACCTTACCAGCCCAGCCCTCCTCCTGGTATGATGCCCTCTGTGAGTATGCTGAATTTAGGTTCCATTTTTAAAGTTTTACAGCAACGATAAAATGTTTTGATTAGTAGCCTTTCAAAATTAGTGAAAAGGAAGTTGTTCAAGAAAATTTCAGAAGAATAATTTCAGAAGAAACTTAGTATGATAAATAGCACATCAAAATCAATAGGTCATGTTCTGGCTAATTGATGAAAGGGTCAAGACTTTGACTAAAGCTTGAAAAGCTAAATCTTGAAAATCGAAAAACAGGGAAAGTAGCTTACTGTATATTGCTCTCCAACTTTGTGTTGCTTTTCTTTTCTTTTATACTAATTTGTTTCATTTTCAAAGGCTCCATTGTCATGAATTGTATGCAAGCTGCTAGTGTATGGACTATATGCTTAACACATTTTCGCTTTACAGAATGTCCCAGGTAGCAACTGGCCAGGAGGTAACATTGCCAGCTCAATGGGGCCAGTCAGAATGCAACCACAGCAGCAACCACAGCGGATGGTTACTTTCATGCCAGTATGTTTGAGCTTGAGTCTGATTTACATGGATTTTCTTTTTTATACTTGCTATTTTATTTATTATATAATTTAAAGTTTTATCAATAATAGGAAACCAGCTTAAATGTTTTGCCTAACTTTAGTATCTCTGGGTATTTATGTTTGGCAATTAATTTTATTTCAGCATGACATAAAGATTCCAAAACAACCAAAGCCCCCAGAGAAGCCTCTTCAACCATACATGAGATACAGCAAAAAGGTTAGTAGGTTGAGCAATTATCACCACAGCATCTCAGTGCATTCTGAATAGAAATGAACTGGTAATTATTTTTGGCATTGGCCTTTTAGTTCAGGCCATACACTTTTATAGAGTACCAAAGTGTGACATCATCAAAAATCTATTTTTAGAATTTCTCAGTTTTGATTACATAATGTGAAAGAGCGAGATAAAATACCACTCATTATGCAAATCAGCTAGAAATATTCAAAATTGGGTGAGATATGACCAACGAAAGATTTCAAGTTTCCTAACAGATTACTGTTATTCTGGCCTGGTTCATAAAGTTATGAACCAAATTACAGAGGTTTGATGGGGCAAGAGCCTATGCTCATGTGGCCATATCTTAGCCAATTTGTATCACCTTGATCTGATATTGCATATTTTGAGGTATTTCATGGTGCTCTCTCAGTTTATGGGATCCAAATTCAAAAATTTTAAAAATAGATTTTTGTGACATTTTCACTTTGGTACTATTATTGAATAAAGGCAAAGATATTATGCTTCCAAGAAAAAAGCTATTTTTTCTTATCACCAGGATAGTATTTGTCTTTAATTTCAAGATGAGAGATAATTTGGACTAGATTTTATTTTCAATGAAAAATTAATTTCAGTTTTGTTGGTTTCAGGTACACTTTATTACATCTTATCAAGCCTTTCCAGGAGACGCAGGCTATAGCCCGCCCCTGCGCAAACCCTACGCAAAAAAATTTTGAGAGGTCTTTTTTCCGCCCACACAGAGTTGTTTATAACAATCCTCTCATTGAATCCGCTTTGTCTCACTCTCTAATGTATTTCAGTTATTCTTTCTTGAATTTTTAATGCCAATCAACTCAATCTTCCATTACACCGTACTGCTCATTGTACTACTCTTTATCTTTTTGGATAAAGATGATTCTACAAAAACGTTGCTGTTTTGCAAACAAAACTAGAGATCTCTTTTGTCATTTTTTAGAGTAGAAATACACACAAAACTGTATTCTTAACATAAATCATGTTTACAAGTAGGCAAGATAATTTTATTTTTTGGCTTGTATATATACTCAAATATAAATAGATAAACAAACAATTTTGCAAGGGCTAAATAGCCCACACAGCCAAACCAGCCATGGTCTTTTTTAGCCCACATGTTTTTTATTCCCGGAGAGGCCTGATCTTATTATTAATAATGTTTTTCTAAAATAAACTTGCAGATCTGGGATCAAGTAAAAAGTCAACACCCAGAGCTTAAGTTATGGGAAATTTCAAAGATTGTTGGAGAAATGTGGAAAAATCTAAGTGATGCTGAGAAAAAGGTGACTTATATTTTACTTTTTTTTGAGATAATTGTCATTTGTTAAGCATGCAGTCTTTCATGAAACATAGCTTTTTTATTACTAGAAATGAAGGAGATTTTTTGTCTAAAAAGACAGGTGTATATGCTCTTTTCCACAATAAGATCCAGTGTGTATCTCGTTCAACATTCTTAGACAGATTTGAATCTAAAATATAAATAATTATTCACTAATAAATGTTGTTAGTTTTTTATGAAAAAATGGTAGCAACAGGCCTCTCGGTTTGAGTTGTGTGATTGGGCACACATGCTTTGATGAGGCAATATGAGCATCATTTGGTGCTAAAATCTTTACAGAGAGACCTGTAGCAAACTCAGCTTGCTAGGTGACAATGATTGTAATTAATGAATGTTTGGCTGAACCATCACCTATTCACCTATATCTTAAACAAAAAATATTTTTCTCTCACAGAGTTATACTGATGACTATGAAGCTGAAAAGGTTGGTAAACACATATTTTTCAGTTAATTCAACACCAGATGTTTTCCTTCTATCAAATATTTAATTACTGTGAGCATTTACTGCCTGGAATATGTTGGTTCACTTTCATAAGCTGGGGCAAGTAACATGCTTAACTTGTGCTGCCATACACGCAAAGGTTGTTTTACAATGCTGTTTCTTGTTTAGATTTTACCCAGATATTAGTTACACTTGTAGAAACGTTTATGCAAACAATACAAAGGAAAAGTTTGTGACAAAATGTAAAGGTCAATATTATAGATTGTGTTGATGGCCAAATTGGAGCTTGGGGGCTCAAGTCCCTCTAATTCTGGTAGCTTCTTGATGATGAGAAGCTTTTCAAATAACACAAAATTATAATATATTTTTTTATTCAAAAAACGTTAAATAAAACAGAATTCTTGTAGTTTATCATCCATGTTTCTCTACGAAAAGATCTTTTTTAGACATGTTTAGCTGTCAGTTTAGGGTCATATCAATGTATTGATGATGTAGTTTTCATAATTTCCAGGCATTTTTTCTAGCAATTTATTTTCACCTAGCAAATACATGCCTCTAACAGTGTAAAGATTTATTTATAATACCCCCATAAGGGACGTCAGCTGGTGCAGGGGGTGGCTCAAATCATACAATGTATCATCTCGCTCTTTGCTTTTAGCATGTTCAGTCCACAATAATGTTTTGCTCCCCCTCCCAAGCCATTATGTGCACAACAGCACCTGCCTACAAGCAGCTGCCTCTAGTGCTATTGAGTTCATTTAAACTAGAACGAAAAGTGTCAGACTCTTAAATCCTTATCTTTGCTGGATATTTTACTCTAAACATTTACATATATTTGATACATTTTATGTTTGGGGGATTACCAACTATGGAATATGCATAGCAGGAAAATCTTTTTGGCCAATACAAAATGAATTATAGATGTTATTGTAATCAGCAAAATCTAGGATATGTTTTTTTGGTTGATTCTAATGATCAGGTCACAATGTTGAAGGTAGTTTAGTCTTTGCAAATCTTCATAGCTTTAATGGAATTATAAATTTGCTCGTACTTACTTTGTATCTAGGTTTTTTTCCAATTTATCAGATAGAGTACAAGGAATTAATGAGGGACTACCACAATTCAACAGCCTACCAGCAGTGGCTTGAGGCAAAGGGAAGAGGTATACCATTTGTCTATGTCTGATATACATTCATATTATAATATATGTATACATCTACTCTCTAGAGTGTATAGAGAAGCCCTGTGATTCTCCCTTTATGCGGTCATCAGGCAATCGTACATAGATATAGATATAAACGTACCTTGCAAAAATATTATTTCTTAAAGTTGCTTCTTGTACTGCGACTGAGTAAGTCTGAATTTAGTGATATTTTAGTTGCTATCATCATAATGTACACATCCCATGTTAAGATTAGAAGAACAGATTGTAACTTTTGTTTAGGCAGTTCTGTGTTACCTCCTTCGAAACATACACTTTCTTTTTAAGGAAAGGTAGGGAATATTAGTAACCATACTTTTTAGAAAGTGTCATGTTAGACTGTTTCAGTTGGAGCTTTTGTCAAATTGAAGTTTAATTCAAGTGACTCTTTGCTATTCAAGTTTGATATTGTCAACCCTTTGATGCATAAATTTAAAGCACCTGACACTACACCTGCCTGTCTGAGACCATATAAGTAGTGACAATTGTATATAATTTATTGGATCTGCTCTGTCTTTGTCATGCAAATTTTTGGCTTAATCCTTGTGGATCAAATTGTTCGCTTTTCAAAAATTGCTCTTATGCTAGCTAACTAGCTGTTTCCTCAGTGTCATTTCCATTGAACTGTGCTCGCCAAAGTTACAATTGCCGGCTTTCCAGCCATCAGCGCTTCTCCTGATGCATTTGTTGCAAGTCCTCTTTCTGTGAACGCAAGTCATCGTCTGCAGTTATAAATGGCAATGAAAAGAGCTTCGAATACATGTATGAAGCTTCGAATACACCTTATTATTCATCGAGTTCTCCTTACATTGATCACAATTACCTTATTTACGGCAAATTGACCAGTATCCGATCAATGCATGATGAAGAGTAACTGTACTTGGTACAATCTTAGTGCTCGCGCAATGTCTAAGATTTCCTCCATAGATTTTGAAGCCAGGTGCTATCCTGTAAAAAGGTAGACGCGTGATGCTGAAATGTTATTGGTTTGATTACATCTGTGCTATCCGCTGTCTTGAGTTACTTTGCTGGTTTTCTTCAGGCATATACTCTTGCACAAGGTGGTTTTATACTCAGATTAACCATTTCAAACAGATGACAGTTTGTTAGCGTTTGGGTTAGCCACATTCCAACCAATCATTTACTCACATGGACTATTTTCTTTTCTAGCCCAAGCTGCTCTGCAAGAACAACAGGCAATGGAAAAGATGATTGGGGGACCGATTCCTGTGAGTGGCTTTCGAACACGAAATCTTTCAGTTCAGTTCAGTTCAGTTCAGTTCAGTTCAGTTCAGTTCAGTTCAGTTCAGTTCAGTTCAGTTCAGAAGTTCATTTTATGAAACTTCTCTTTGCCAATTTATGAAAAATTAACGCAACTTAATGTTGGAAAGATAGTTTTATACAAAGACAGAATAATCCCCTGCTAGATTAGAATGACCCGTTAAACATGAATATATCTGTCAGAACTGGCTTTATATTGTAACTTTCCTTTTCCTGTTCCTTCATAGCTGACTACTGTTGTTAACGGTTACGTGCAATTATGGATTTCCTCCCTTCGTGCGATTTTTTTCGTCAGTTTTCTTAATCTGCAAGATTATATATCTTTGATTATTGATGATTGTTGACTCCCTGAAAATCTTTAGTCAAAAACTCTTTTTATATTCCATGTTTCTGTTAATAGAGAAAGGTTTTCATGTCGAAAGTTAATCATTTTAAATTGTGAAGCAAAAGTAGTTTTCAAATATGTCATAATCGGCGACCTGAAACTGACCGAGATCAAACCTTAAGCTTATTTTGCATTTTGTTTCATGGCATGTTATTGTTGAGTATTTTCGTTCTAGTTTTCGCCAGTGAAACAAACAACCAATCGACTATAAAACGTTTTGCGTCATATTCTTTTATTATTTTCATAGAGAGACGAGCCTCGTTTTCAAATACAACAGATAGAGGATGACGATGGTAAATCTTAAACTGTTTCTTTGTATCAGCTTGAATTGGACTTCAAGAGCACATGGTTATCAGGCAAATGATATGCGTATAAATGCATGTCTTATATTGTTTCCCAATTTATAATTGATCACCACCTTATGTTGGTATGATGGAATGAAAGGCATATGATATGAATAACTTAAATCTTGAATACTTAGGATTTCTTGCTTGTATTTGTTCTAAGCAGTCTTTAATTTATCGATTTACCTTAAGATAGTGCTTTATGGTTATTTTCTTATATTATACAGACTGCAAAACACGCAGCTTTTTAGTGGGACCGCAGTCCATCAGTTATTCTTAATTCTTGTGTGAAGAATTGTTCTGCTGAAAGCTAGCACGTGGAATTGTTTATGAGAGCTCTTTTTCGATAGCTTTGAATTGATTTTCCTATTTACCCTTAGATGATGATATGTTCTCTGCCAAGCATATTGCAGCAGCAAGATTTCATCGCAATCATAAACTTATCGCCGAGATTTTCAACGAACAGGCTGTCCCCGACATCAAAACTAGTAAATTTGTTTAAAAACTGAACTATTATTATTGATCTTTGTTGTGATGCTTGTATTTGACCTTATGTTTTTAGTCTTTGACGGGGACTTGCTTTTCCCTTGAAAGAAAGTGATACGCTGTTTTGTTTAACAATAGAAGTACGATACCAAATATTATTATACTTGGCTACCAAGAAAGTATCAATTTAGCATTCAATAATTTAGCATTTTAACACACCATCCACACACACGATTCCAAGTATTCCATTTTTGCCGTATTCCCAGCCCTAAATTACTTTTTGTAGCTTTGCTATTTGTAGCTATTTTTATGGTCTTATGAATAATAGAAAGGTTAAAGGAAGATGTTTTCCAATTAGTCAGAATCGTTCAAAGAAAACTGTTTGGATCAATGATAACGTGTATAATCAGAAACAGCACAGCCAGTTCTTCCCTCTAATGTTTTTGCTAATAGTTTCCCTGTTTAATTCAAACAGCAACAAATGATAACTGACAAAATGCAAATAAGCTACCTCGAATAGTTTTTAAAAGCGTTTGAATATCTATGGCGTGACATCTGTTCTCGCAGCTGTATCATTTCAATGAAATACAGTATTATTTTTGCTTTTCTTTGTAGTTGTGACAAGACCAAGGCTTGAAAATCTGAAAAAGCAAGTCCAATCTTTGATGCAGCACCAGGTGCTTTTAATTTTAATAACCAAATCAACTGCTATGAATTCTTGAAGGATGTTCTTCAGTTTGTGGTAACATGAAGAATGTCAACGGAAGGAGCTTCAAGGAAATGTTTTTGCGAGCCCTTCACGTTCATAGAAGAATAACTGAAATAGATTTCTTGTTGAGTAATGTGAGAAACCCTACAAGCATTTTAGATAAAGATGTACACAGGCCTCTTTCTGCCATTTTCTTTGTAATCAAGTACTGTTATATTCAGGCCTTATGAGTATCACCCACTAAACAAATAGGAAATGTAGAAAGCTTTGCTTTCTCGCTGCTATGTTGACGTTGTTCTGGCTAGAGAAGGGTTTGTTCATAACTGCAGTTTTGCTAGCTAACCAAAAGGATCCCGTTCAGGGCGCAGCAAGTCTTGAGTGCGGTTAATTGATGTTAACCAATAAATCAATATGCTGAAGAACAGCATCCTTGTATTCACGTTGAGAAAAAAGTTTTCACATTTTGAACAAGAATCAGGCCAGGACCCTCATTGCTTCAATTTGTTAATATTATTTCTCAAAATTTCAAGGTATGACCAATACATCTTTTATTTTATTCATTTGTCAACCTGGGATTAAGTGGTTCCTTTCTGGAGTGGTTTCAAAAGAGTTTATATTCTGTTTTGACTCATTATTTTGTTTTCTGGCATTTTAGCGCAAGCTTGAGCAGGAGATTGAAGAAGCTGAACAGAGACACGAAGCTAGGAAACGTAAAATCCTGGAAAGTAGTGAAAAGTTTCAACAGGAATTGAAGAAAGTAAATTCTCTTTAGCTGCCATTTGGTTAAATTTTTTGTTCATGCTTTGCGTTCTTCTTTGCTTTCTCTTTCACTAAAGGCGCATTTAAACCAACGATTTCGCATTTCACTAAACCTCGCGATGTTCATTATAAAACTCTCGTGTTTCTTTTTTGTATCTTGTGTTTGCCTACAGAGGCGAAGGATTCTATCGAGCATCAATTTAGAGGGGTTTGTTTTATTTTCATGTTTACGGTCTAAGTATAGAAATTATTTAAGGTTGTATGTAGATTGATGGAATATACAGGCAAATTTGCCAGGCTCTTAAAGTATCAATTTGTATATAAATAGACATCTATATTGATTGGTTTTTGTTATTTGAGGCACAAAGTTAGAAGTTTTAGATCATTTCGAGTAAGATGTGTTTTTCATAATCGTTCTTCCCTTTAGCTTAAAGAAAAGCCTATTCCAACCAGCACATCGCCTGAACCTGCAGTGAATGAAGACCAGGATAGTCCATCTGCCACAACGACTGACGAGACAAAAGATGCGGAGGCAAAACCCCCCTCGGCCAGTCAAGAAGCAGAAGAAAAAGAGTAAAGACAGATGAAAGTTGTTTTGGGCGATGAACAACTGCACACCTTCAAACGACTGAGCAACCACCCAATCACTGTAAGATGCACGAAATAACTTAAAATCATCGTTGCAATTGCTTTTGATGAGGGCAGGCTTAGTCATTGATGGCTGCAGATTTTCATCTCCCAAGCAACAGTACTTTCAAGGGAACTGGATATATCGGGTGATGGTAGCTAAGAACTGATATTATGTAGTTATTCTGAATAAAGCGAATTGCGTAGTGTCACCCCTGCTAATGAAACCTGTTAAAAATGGGCTGCCGACGTTTAGCCAAGACAGGTCTGCTGAATGTTTTAACCGGCACGAACTGTAGCCGTAGGTTCTCCTCCCAAGCAATACACACAGATGAGTCGATTGTTGGTCGTTTTTTCTGTATTAAGTTTATAAACCTAGATAGGCAGAATTTGGCTTCGTTTTGTAAAGAAATATTTCCTAGGGATAAATTTTTCTTTGAGAAGAAAAAAGTCTGTTCTTTTCTAGAATTGATTTTTTGATATATTAATACTAGGAAATGTCGTCATGTTAGTTTTGTGCTTGTTCAGAGGTTCAAAAATACTCTGCACCCCTTCTCTCTTGCCCCTATTGACTTTTTTAAATAATGTCACAGAAAGAAATAGTCTGAAAGATAGCAATTTATAATGGTCTAAAAAATATCAAGATGAATAATTACCATCAATGGATAAGCATTTATTTCTGACAGATAAATTTTTATTGAGTTAAAGGTCTGTGAACTGCTTTATTTTAATTGTAAAGAACATTTAGTCCTGAAAAAAATTTGCAAGTGTTTTTGAACTGATATTACCTTCTCTACAAGATTATTACTTAGGAAATCTTTTTTGTTAAAGTCTGGTAGCATTCATGTATTGTTGACTCCTTTAATGTATTATTGGTTATTGTAGTTTATATCCTAGATTCACAGGAAAAGCTCTTAACATGCGTCATTGACGAGTAGTTATAAATTTCTTCCCTTTCGTTGTTGATGGCTTTGAAAAAGCAAACATTTGAGTAAACTAAAGCTTTTCGTCTGACACTCTTCAGAGTTTCAAATGTCAGAACATAGATCGAAAACTCTACGCTAGGAAATACATATACCCAGTTGTGGATCGAAACAGGCCAATCAGAAACGCGAGCACATGACTGTTGAGGTTGCCCAATTAGTGCCGCTTGCCTTTTGAGAATGTTACCAATGGAGTCCTAATGTGAAAACGAACTCCTTTTGTCTACGCAATAGCGGTTTTTTCGTGCTAATGTAGATAGATTCCAAAACTGCTAGATGGAATAACGATCGGGCTTTATCAATAATGCGAAACAAGTGAAGCTTGAAAGATTTAAGTAGTTGATATTTTGGAGAAAGAATGTAAAAAAGACTTACATTCTGGAGAAACTGTACCCACTGGTTTGCTCTGCTGTAACGCTACAGTAAGCTTCCATACATGGATTGCTAAATCATGATTTGATTAGAGATGTGGCAACGTTTTCTGAGGGACCTGTTTTATTTAAATTGAATTCTTTTCTGGATGTTTTTTCTCCGAGTGAGAAATTAATGAGATTGTCAGTTCAACTTTTTTCAAGACAGCAACTCCAGTTAGTGTGCATTAATGATGTCTTGAAAAAAGTTGGGCTGACACTCATTAATTTCTCACTCGAAGAAAAAACTAAAAGCCAAGATTTTTTGGAAATCTGTCAGTTCGTGATTTCCAGCACATGATTATTTCTATGGTTTTTATGATGCCTCTGTTCAGTTTAAGACAAAAAAACTCTTACAATAACAACAACTAAACCCAAAAAATGTCTCACTCATGCCTTATATTCATTGGCCTAACTCTGGAAACGTTAAAAGATGGCAACAAAAGCACTGTATCATTATAACAGCAGTATTTTTGCCCTGTTTAAAACAAAAGCCTTCATACCAACAATAAAACCACTTCATCTGCCAATTACATGGCTTAAATTTAGGAAAGAAACTTGATAGAAGGCTAAGAAAAAGCGGCTAACGTTGACCCTCCAGCTAATTCCTTGCTGGAAACGTCATCAATTATGCCTTGTCGTTCCAAAGCACAGGGCCGACACCAGCAGTGATAGGGGGCAGCCAAGAAAGCTGATGTGCTGGCCTCTGGTGATAACAAATGCTCTGGATAGTTGCCTGATTTTCAGGAATTGAGAGATGGTGCAAGCAGCAGATCGGGCAGAATAGTTTCAAATAATCGAACTGTCTCAGGATTGTTTGACACTCAAAGTTTCAAAGGAAACTCACTAAGGAATGCTTGTGAAACTGTCAGTCCTGATACAAGTTGCTTCATGCTTCCCATGATCGAACGAAAAAATACCGGAGTTTCTTGCAAAAGGGACCCTACATATTCCGTAAGGACTAACTAGCTTTTTTCAGCCTATGCAACATAAAATAATCAATTAAAACATATTGCTTATAATAGAATATGGAATAGAATATGCTAAGGAGACTATCATCAGCCAGTCGTTGGGATGTGACTTGTGTAAAACCCTAAAATCTTCCGACAAGCAGGGCCATTTTTAACATACTAACTAGAAAGGCAATTGCCCCTCCAGCCCAAATGACTTTCTATTTTTTCAAACAATGGGGCATTGTCCTCTTCTTTATATAAACAAAGGGTTGACCCCGCAGCAAATTACCTTTACAATAGGCTATGCCGACAAGCATTCAGTTTTTCCGACAAGCAGCCTTAAGGGGGGCAACGCGCCCTCCCATGCCCCCCTATTGGCATCGGTTCTGCCAAAGCAGCAATCAAACGTGCGCTATTGACATAAATTATCGCTGTCAAAATAGCTCCTATCATCTACAAAAATATAACAATTGCTCTTTTTATTTTCAATGTCTAAACATTACCGTTTCAAAAACAAATCTGCCGTTTACATATAATAAATAAGAATATTTGATATAATATTTACAATAATAAAGAAAACCAGCTATCGAAGGATACAAAATGCAGCCCAAGTCAGAACAAATAATTTCAAGTAACAATATCACATGTCCAGCAAGTAAAAATGTTAGCAGACAAATAGTTGTGTCGCAATTATATTTCGACTTAGAAATCTGCAAAGAAGGCGCAAGCACGTGCTCAGGAATGCTCGGTTTAATACAAGTACTAAATTTTACTGCAGGAGATCAAAGTAAAGACACCAACGGATTTCTAAAACCGCCTGGTAAACATACCTGGTAGCCAGTAGAGGCACTAACACCACAGATCAGTGACTCATACCTGGTCAGTCACCATTTCATAAACAAGCCTGTGCCACCAAAAACAGTTGCGAGAAGAGAACAGCGTGGAAAGAGCATACAAAATTGGCATGATAAGCCTTACCCAAAGCAATTAAATACACTCATCTGACTCAAGGGACCAACAATTTCGTGCAGAAACCCAAACTACCGAACTCCTTCTCCTCTATTATTCCCAATGGCATCAAAAGCAGCACATGAAGACTTGATACAAGAATGAAAGCATGATAATTGACACCCAAACGCAAATAATACAATACAGTTAAAAATAAGAACCTCTAGTGAAATCAAATTCTACAATGTCCCTCGTGAAACAAACTCTGAAAAAATGTCATTTGATTAGCATCTCAATAGCGGTAGTAAATGTTAAGGGAGCAAAGGAAAGTGTTCCTTAGAGTGTTAATTCAGACATTGTAGACATCTTATACCGTATCACATCGCAAAGCCATTCACTCACAACTGGAAATCAAGTTTTTAGATAAGATAGGCATGGGTTAGGAGCATTATTTTGTTGAAAATTCTTCCGTTTTTCAGATAAGCCATCAATTACATTATTTATGACATTTCTGAAGTCCACGAATAAGCCCTCGGGGCTTATTTTGCAAAAAAAATAATTTGGGGTAGGGGCTAATTTAGCAGCAAGCAATAAAATTACCATAGACAATTTTCTTGTTCTATTTGAGGCTTGTCAGTGTGCTTAAAAATGAAGATGTATTGAGATAAACCCATTGCTGTCGAGGCAATACCTCAACCATATTCGTATTCGGGGGCATATTCGGGGGTGGGGGTTTGTTTCACAAAAATTACTTTGGGGCGAGGGCTTATTCGAGGGTGAGTGCTTATTCGAGGACTTACGACAGTTGATACAAAAAGCTTGCCCACAGCCTTATTGCCAATACTTTTAGAGCAAATGATACAAATAGATTTAATTGAGTTCGTTATCTAAAAGAAATCATCGACCCGCTTTTCCAGAAGAAATCCACCGTGATTCTATTAGAAAATAATTATACTAGCAAACTTACAGTTCATGAGTTTAATCATTTGACCTTATAAAAACCTGAAAAAGCAAAACCTTCAAAGAGATGCAACAAAAACTTATTATCACAACACCAACAGAAACATGTCGCACCTTTCATATTTTCCACCAGCCCACCACCCCCCCTCCCACCTTGGAAAATTCAATCAACGATTGGATAGTTTGCACGTAAGCTGTATGTCTTTTGAAAAGAATACATTGAAAGGATAAAAGGATGTTGTACCTTGGGTCACTATTTCTAAATAAGACTTTTAATATATCCTTGAATTAGCCCCCCCTGATAAATCCTTGAATTAGCCCCCCCTGGGGGCTTATTCCCCTGGGGGCTTATTCCCCTGGGGGCTTAGCAATTTATAAAGTTTCTAGATTAGGGATTTCTGTTTTTGAGAGTGACCGAAAATACTTGCAAAAAGTTCTTTTTTTCTTTTAATAAATCATCTGAGACACGAGTTCATGAGTGTGACGTAACGAAAAATCATGAAATGAATCTGAAAAAACTAATCATTAGATATTTCAAGCCTTGGGTGAGATGAAGCTTGTTAATGAAAGCCGACGTGGCTCAAAAGTTTAGAACAGTGAGCAAATTACAGTGACTTAATGGGGAAAGAGCCTGTGTTCATGCATGGAAATGATTTAGCACAATTTGAGTTATTTCGTGATTCCCTTTCAGGCTATTGGATCCTAATGTAAACATTCTAAAGAATATTTTTATGATGTCATCGATTAAGATCATTATTCCCAGTCAAAAACCTCCTTAACTACTAAAGGGGATGCTAAAAATCTCTTGTGCAGGATGTAACAGCTCTACAGGTGTCACAGCTCCAGAAAATCACGACCTGTCCTGTTGGACCCAGTCTGTCACCAACGCAAGAGAATGTTTACGCTAAACGCTTCCTTTGGCTTCTCCACCCTCTGGTCTCCATTTGATAAGCCTAAACGGACAAGTCACTTCATTTGGCTCTCTTTAACCTCTGGCACTTAAAATACCTAAAATTATAAATATTATCTGTCACTTAAATTACCGTACCCATAGGCACAGAGTAAATGTAGGCGACCCCTTTGAAATGGAACTTAGCTTCAGTGTCAACAGGTGATTATTTTTGTAAAAATTTTGGTAGATCGCCCCATACATCCTTGATCACTATGCCATTTCAAATTGGGCCATAGACAATGATTGGGCAGTACTTGGTTGTGGTTACTTGAATTCTGAATAGCAATACTTACCCTTTTCTACCAATGTCCTACATTTTCTACCATTAATGTCCTACAGGCGAATAATGGGATTCCAAGAGAACCTTAGCACGACAAAAATAAAAAATCAGGAGACAACGCATATAAATTTAATATTAAAATCTAAATCTACTAGTTACAAACTGCTGTGAGAATTGAAGTGAACTCTTTTAGAACAAATGCCTAGTTCCTGGCATTTTAATTGGGTATGCCAGATAGAGCATCTTTAGAACTTTGGAACAAAATCTTAAATAGATTTTGTTTTCAATCATACCAGGTTTTACTACTTTGGTGAGACAAATAACTTCGAGCCCAGTTCATGGGTAATTAGGTTAACCTGGTTATGGATTGCCCTAGTTCTTGTCTTTATGGATTACCACGGATTTCACAGGTTGTTTTACATCAAATGACTTGTCTCAGGGCTTGGGGTTGCAGTTTAAGTTAGTTGAATTTGCCCTTGGTGGATTACAAAGGTTTAGATATTGGGCTCTTTTGTAATTCTACGAGAATCAAAGTCGCAAGTTCACTACCTGCGAGGGAGGTTTCTTGCAACAACGACTAAACCAAGCAACCGACCGAAGGATGGGCCTTTTATCATCTGATAAATGAGGTACGAACATTCAATTTTGTCTAGCAAACTTCGCTTTACAGGACTTTGGGATCCAGTAAGACCATTTTCAGCATCTCTGTCAAGGACCTCTGGTTACTGATGCCAATCAAAAGGAATCGTCGTCATTATGGGGGCTAGTCTGGGCTTATCGTGACGTCACAACACAAATTTTCACGTCAAGGCTGACATACAAATTTATGACGTTTTAGGTCGTGTAAACGAGGTCTATGTTTACGACTAACCCGAAAACAATAGATTATCTAGCTTCTCATCAATGATAAAAATAGTACCCGTTGATATAACGGTGTTTCGATAGCTCAAATTCGGTTTCCAATCTCTGAAAATGAAACAACAGAAATCGAGCAACAAAAGGAATGTATCAAGTATATGACATCTAAGATATATTCAAAAGGTACTAAATACACTTTAAGAAGCGAACAAATTTAACGAGACGCTATCGAATTCTGTTGAATGAATTTAAACAAAGGCTATCGCTTCGTTGAAACTTGATGAGCAAAATTGTGCGATTGCTTGGAACTACCAGTATCCCTGTAAGCTGAGTCCTTCTCCGACAGTTTACTTTGCGACGTTAACGCTTTGTAACTATAGTTCGACGATTTCCCCTGTTGCCGTCGCTCCGTTTCGGGATTAGCTGGCGATAATTGTTCGTAATGTGATTGCGATGACCTTCGGGACGAGTTTGATTTGGTAGCCGAATGATGCTTAGATACACTAGCATTGTTTGCTTGCGGTTCGTCTACTCGTACATTCGACCCATAGCTGTTATTTCCCGTTTGTTCACTCGGTGCAAAATAAGACGAGGGAGCAGCTGACATAAAACCCCCCGTTGACTGATATACTGGCCCGGTCTGAAAGTTTACTTGTGGCATGAAATTACTGGAGACCCCTAAGTCCTGAGTTTGGGGCATACCTCCAGAAGCCTGTTCGTAACCCAAAGAGGCTTTGGTAGAACCAATAAAGGAACCTGTCATAAAACCAGATCCCATGCCAGTGGGTATGTTTTGGGGCACGGTAACTCCCCGTTCCTTTTCTGACGTAACAAATGTAGGAAGCGGAGGGGGTGGCGGTAACGAGGACCCCTGACTGTTGGGTGCCTGTTGTTGTGCAGTCTCGTTGCTTCGTTGGCTGTGTTCGCTTTGCCGGGCCAAACGCTTTCTCTCCTTGCACCACATTTCATGGCAATCTTGAAATTGCGGAAGTCTAAAGAAAGTTTAAATCAATTATTATCTCCCTTTGAGTAGAGGTGCAATGTACAGTGTAATAAACAAGGGCAAACAAAATTAATTACATTCTTAGAGCTGCATTAGTGAGCGAACTCAACAGTCAAAAAACAGAAACGTAAAAGATCAGATAAAATATGACCTCATGAATCAACTATAGAACAGGTACAAACGGATGGCTTCAAACACAGGCGCTTTGATGAATTTTTCGTTTAACTTCAAATGGAGAAAAAAATCAAATATGAGACAACAGTGAATTATCCATAGGTGTAAAAATACTCTTACCCCGTAATGTTTATTTTGTCAGGTTTAACATCAGCCAGAAACGGATGCTGTAAAGCACCTTCAGCGCTTATTCTTTTACAAGGATCCATTGCAAGCATGAGATCAAGCAAATCCAGAGCGTGCTTCGGCAGTCTGCGTAGAAAAGATATATTCACCAATTTATAGCAAGAGCAAGCAACATCATGCTATCAAATATTCTCATCTCTTTTAAAATCTAGAGAGTAAGTGTCGTCCCCAAAGAGAGTTGAATAAAATGAGATCCCCTAAGGAAAAGCGCATTCTTGGGGTTAAGGTAGATGCAGCATGCTATACGGTGATCTTCGCTTTGAATAGCTAAATTTGACTCTTTCCAAGTTTAACGGTGGGTGAGGGAAAAGGTAGTGACCAACAGACGATATTTTTAAGGATAATATAATAAGAAAATATCGGGGTATTATATCAATGCCAAATTTAGCGTTTTGACTGTATTTTGGATTTAATGTTGAAATTTTGGGGCAAAGTGGGGCAAAGTTTCATCCGGAGGATTTGGTCGAGGAACTTTTTGACATCCGGAGGAGGGTCGAGGAACTTTTGAACTCTGCTTTCACGATTTCAGGGAAATTCAAAATTTAAATTTTAAGCAAGAAATCAACAAATTATAAACAAGTCATGCATGTGTCGATTAAATATAAAAATATACAAAGCAAAGTCACTTACTCATAATACTCTTCCCTTAGTCTTCTCTTGAATTGCTTTTTTGGTTTAAAAGTATGAAACAACGGTAGATGTATAACATCTGGCCAGATTGCTGGAGTTGGACTCCCGCATATTTTACTAAAATAAGAAAGGTATAAATTTTCGACACTTAAAGGTAATAGTATCAAAATTGTTAAAATGGCATCGTGACATTTCAAGTGACAAGAAATAAAGACATCCATCTTCTGACTCTATACCGGCTGTGTAAGCCTTGTTTTTAATTAAAAAACCCGAAGAAACGCCCGTTGTTTCTTACCCATCCCCCCCACCCCACTCCAATTGAGAAACTACCACTTAACAGGAACGATCAAGTTCATTAAAGTTTTCCAAATAAACCCACGTTTTGATTCCAGAATGTTAAAAGCAATGCACATGCCCAGAGGATAGAAAACAATTGTTATTTTAGACCAATACTTTTCAGGCAAGAACTATGAAGTAATAACGAGTTGCAAAGTTCCATAACCATTTAAAAACAAAAACAGGTGGAAGAGGACGAGCATACCTTATTAATTCTAATTGTTGCATTTCCTGATTGGCTTGAAATAACGGCTTCCGTCGAAAAAGCTCCCCAAGGATACATCTGTAGTAACGAAAAACAGTTTAAGTATTGACATCTTAATGTTGACATCCAAGTATTGAGCAAGAAGGGGGCCTAGCACATTGGCAAGGCTATTCAAGTAAACGTTCTTTCTGGCAGAATTTGTATTGTTACCTGTTTAAACAAAGTGATAAGCATATACTCTAATTAGATACATTGTTACCGCTATTTTGCAGGTTCTGTCGTTTCAAGGAAAGTGGGGGGGGGGGCATTGTGGCTGACAGAACTAAAGTATTTGTTATTTCCTGTATAAACTAAATGAACGAGACAGCATAATACCTTTGGATCTTTATTCCCCTTTCTTGGGTCTAATGGATCGATTCTTACTGGGGCAAATATCCTTAACTAAACTGAAATTCGCACAAAGCTTCAATAAGTCTCTTACAGCAGGAAAGATGTCTTCGGAACAAATTATTGTTCACCTAATGGGTGGCGTCAATTGCTGGGAGGCGTGCCTTTTAACATTTAATTTCTGTTTCATTAAAATAGATTCTTATTAAGATATTTTCAAACAAGCTGGATAATTGTGAATAACAGAAATATGTTGGTCTAGATTCTAATCAAAGAATAAAAATAAATACCCGCAGCTCCAGACATCCACTGAAGGATCGTATCTCTCCTCTCCTAGAAGCAGCTCAGGAGGCCTGTACCACAGCGTAATCACTCGGTTTGTGTATGGTCGACTTCATGAGAAAAAGACGCAGAAATCAGTTAGGGTTTTATTGTTAAAACATGCTTCCTAATCGTAATATTGATATATCCGCCAAAATAAAGCATTCTCAACTAAAACAAAGGCATTTCTTAGATAATAAAAACAATACTGATAAATATATGTTTGAAGATGGCACGAAGTAGCAGAAACATAGCATAGTGAAGTACTTTTTTCTGACACTCTTCAAAGTATAAACGTCGAACAATGGCCAAATGAAAGCGAAATATTTATATCCAGATGCCTGGAAAGTGTCATACAAGAAGTTCTCCTGTACGATGTGTTTAAGCTGTTTCATGCTATCTTCAAATCTGGCAGTACCAACAATGTATCCAAAAAATATATAGATATATACCCGTTTGGTTTACAGAACAGGACGGTTCTAACAAACTTCTTCAAGTTCTCAAACTTATGCCATCACCAGATGACTTTACAACAAATATGATTGATTAAGATGAACGAGTAAAGAAAATTTCATATGACATTGAGGTTTAATGCGATATTTGGAAGAAACGTAACTGCAAGAGCAAATAGGATCTTTGATAGTTGCCATGTTTTTATGCTTAATAAGACCACACAATAAACAGGAAAGCCTAAATATAATGTTTGACAAAGAAGAAAGAATCGTTTTTATTTCATGATTATGTGAAGCTAAGATGCCCATCTTCATCACCATTTTAAATTGTGTTTTTGGATGGCAGTCTTGCAGGAGTATAATTTGCAGAAGGAAAATATTAATTCAAAAGAAAAAAAAGTGGTTTCAGGCATAAATTTTGAAGTAAGGAAAAATTCAAATCAAATTCTATGCTTATTTCAAAGGGCTGAGTCACGCAGAACATCCTGCATAGCAAATTGTTCCAAGCTTCCAATTTTTTGTATGTTTTAGGAAAGAAAAGAAATAATAAATGCTCTTTCTTCAGCCTTATCACCATATTTCTTTGGATAAAGGATGGCGATGCCAAAAAACAAAGGCCACTTTTACAGCTAGGATAGAGCAAACCACAAAGAGCAGGTAAAAGAAATTGGCCAAAATGACGCAAAAACCTAAGCTATTAGTGGAAACTTAATTTAAAGTTTGCACTTGGAACAAAAATGTTTTGTCAAGTGTCTTATTCCGTTTAAGTTCACCAAGACAAACAAAATATTTTCCCATTTGATTGAATGAAACTTCATTTCCTTGGCCTAGACCAATTGCTATACACATTTCCTATTGATAATCGATACAAATATGGAAATATAATAATTGTCCACTCAATGTTCAGTATATACAGTTTATCAATTTTATTGAAACACAGAGGCACCATCTGCCATCATTCCAATGTGTAAATTAGCTAAAAACGCACAATGTCCCATGTCTTTGGTTTGTTTACAAAACAGCCCTTTAAGCCCCTTTAAGGCAATCATTTTTTGCCCAAATTCTACAACCTTTACAGTTCAATAAAATAGAACTTCTAGCTCTAAATCTGAAGCCAGAATAAATCATATAGCATCAATGCCTTACCAATGGATTCTGATAACAATAAGGGCTTGAGTGCATCCAAAAATATTCTTTCAAAATGTTTAGTTCCAAAGCTAATTGATCCCCAGACAAAGATGCCATCACATATCTAGAAACCTTGGGTCTCATGTTTTAAGCACAACCTTAATCAAGCTCATTCAGTTATGCTAGCATTCTTAGAAAGGCATATTTGCATCTCAGTTTACAATTAAAGGGTTTGCTTAATAACCATTATAAA
The DNA here is from genome assembly GCF_057945365.1 of Rhopilema esculentum. Lineage (NCBI taxonomy): Eukaryota > Metazoa > Cnidaria > Scyphozoa > Rhizostomeae > Rhizostomatidae > Rhopilema > Rhopilema esculentum. The sequence continues at coordinate 4,162,628 of NC_142830.1, read as the reverse complement.
AAACTAGCTGGTAAACAAAACATTTTATTTTCTTTGCTTTTACACTTACCCTTCATTTTCTTTTTCAAATAACCTTGCAAGACCAAAGTCACCAAGTTTCACTTCACCTCTACAGGAAAAATATGACTGTGAGCAAAGATAATAACTTGGTCCCTTAACCTTCGTCAAGTACCAGTTCTTGCTTAGAAAATCAACAAGTCATAGCAACAAAATATTGCAAAAACAAAGTAAAATGTTGGAGAAGGACTTGGCTTTCAGGAATACTTGAAGTTCAAAGCAACAACGCAATGTTGCCAATCAAGAAAAAAGACAAGGGCTAGCTTACATAAATTGACTTAAATTAAACCTTCAACTATGCTACATCCATTGATAAATAAATATTTATTTACTATTTTGATCTAGCACTAATAATTTACTTTAAAGCTTTGTTTTAAAAGAATAAATTATGAAACGTTTTTCAAAGCTTATCTATCAATTTTTGTGCTTTCTTAAACAACAAATACTGCAAGGGCTAGATTATTAAAAAGGAGACATTGTGTGCCTACATATTGAGCTTAATTTCTCTGGATGTCACTATTAAATAGCATTGTTATTTTATTACTTCAAGTTCAATCAAAAAGTGTAGCTATATTCTCTGGAACCTTATTTTAGAGTGAAGAAAAAAAAAGGAATATTCATGTTAAACCTTACCTGTTATTCATAAGGATATTTGAGCCCTTGATATCTCTATGTAAAAAATTCTTTTTATGACAGTAATTCAAGCCCTCCATGATTTGCCTGAACATTGACTTTATGTGTTCTTCCGTGAAAGCCACCAGACCAGAATCAAGTAGGCCCATCAAATCATGTTCCATGTATTCAAAAACAAGGTAGAATGCACCTGAACCAAAAGAAAAAAATCTGCTGTAGATACATATACAAGACTGAATAAAGATAAGATTTTATAAGTCTGAATCAGTGGTGTACAATCTGATAAAAGAATTATATTCAAATGTCGCTAACAATATTGGCTTTCTTTACCAAGTATATATTTTCTAATCTCTCTATACATATATAAAAAGAGAGTGGCTTGTTTTAGATTTTGGTATTTTTCTCAAAGGTTAACATAAAAGGAACATAAATTTCTTAGTTAAAATCTGACAAAATTAATAATATGCCAAAGCTTGTATTCTTCTTTGCTTTTTGGTCCTCAGCCAAAGATGCAATACTACATAGCTATTGTAGCTGAGTATGAGTTAGAATAAGCTTTGTAGGGAGTGATAGTAAGCTGCCAATGGCTCCCTCAAATAAGGGCCTATGGGGGCTTATTCGAAGGGGGGCCTATTTGCAAAACTGAAATTTTAGGTTGGGGGGAGGGCTTATACAGAGGTGCAGGCTAAATCAAAGATTTTGTTTGGTTTTTGACCTTGTTTGGTAAACAACATGAATGAAAAGGGCTGATAAGCTTTTTGCACATTATAAACAAAATTTAAGTAATTTACTCACCCTTATCTTTACGAAAGTCCAGAGCATTAGGCTTATCTGTAACAACTTCCTTCAGAATGACTATATTTGAGTGATTTAGCTGTCTTAGAATCTTGATCTCTCTAACAGCAGTAATGGGAAAACCCTCTTTTTCTTTGTCTGTCCGGACTTTTTTCAAAGCAACCATGTCACCTGAAAAAATGAAAAAAGAAGATTAATTCCTAGCTTTAATACTTTTACTTCAATAAAGAAATGCTGTTCTATAGAAACAAGAAAACATATTGAAGCACACAGGTGCTGTCGAAATAAAACTTGATAACATCAATTTGATAACAACAATATATTTCTACTTAAAATATTGACAAATATTTTTCTATTGAATGTGTCCAATATATTATCTAGCCCAATAGGTAACAAGTGCAAGCATTTGACCAATTTTGAACCAAGCTATAAATGTTAAGTTTGATATAAAACTTGATAAATTTCATACCAGTAAGCTTATCTCTTGCTTTATACACTTGACCAAATGTTCCTTCACCAGTCTGTTTGAGTATATCAAAGACATCAACACATCTTTCACCCCACTCAGTTGCAGACTGTGGTTTGATGACAACTTGATCTAAATTCTTCTTTGTAGTGACATCTACTACATTTTCCTTGCTTACAACTGCATTATTTTTATCATATGCTTCCAATACCTTGCTTGGTGTCCTAGAATTAGGTGAACCAGCCGACTCTTCTGATTCACTTGGGCTGCTACCTGATCCAGGTATTACTGGTGGCAATGGCAATGGTGCTGAAGAGACTGGTGGTGGGGGTTCACTAGGCATTGGGGGTGGTGCTGGGGCTGGTGGTGGTGGAGGAGGCACATCTGCAGGTGGAGGGGGTGGTGATGGTGGTTTAGGTGATTTTGGTAGTGGAGGTGGAACAGCATTTTTCTCCTTTGAGCTGTCTACCTCATCTTGCACAGGTGTGACTGGAGATGCTGCAAGTTTTTGCTGAACAGTTTTTGATTTATTAGTTCTAGACTCTTCCTTCTCTGCATGAAATTGTTGATGCTTTTCTGTATGTTTATTTTTATCGCCATATTTCTTTCCATGTGCATCCTCCTTTGTAGTTTTAGTGTCTTTTGATTCCTTATGATAAGACTTTTCATGATTCGAATCTTTAGCCTTTTTAATAGGTGACTGCTTTCTTTTGCTATGAGAAGAACTTTCATTCCTTTGTTTTTGCCCTTTACTATAATGTGACAGTGAGGTATTCCTGTTTGAGTCATGTTTACTACTTCCATGCTTTGGTGAAACTGATCGTCTTCGGTTCCTGTAATCCACGCCTCCACGGTATGGAGAATACCTAGGAGAAGCTCTCTGAGGTGATGGTGACCTTTTGTGATATGGTGAATGATAGTTTCTTCGTTTTGACTGGTAGTAATTATCATATGATGGGGATCTGCGATTCTTTGTTGGTGAGTATCCATAGGGAGAGTATGACCTCCTGTATCCATGAGGGGAGTATTCACGATATGGAGACCATGCTCCTTGTGCATTGCTATACCTTTGGTAAGTCCTGTCTCTATATGGTGACCGCCTGGGACTGTCCGGACTTTTATATTGTTGGTATTGTGGATACTTCCTTTTTCTGTTACCTTTCTGAAACATCTCTGGGGATGGTGAATGATCCCATCCAGGACCTGGTGACCGTCCCCTATAGGGCGAGCCTCCTCTAAACTCTTCATCATACCTTTGCTCAACATAATCAGCGGTAGGTGAATGATATACTTTTGGTTTCGTGTGACCCTTCTCCTTTTCTCTTGAAGTTTTGAACTTTTTAGAATCACGAGGGACGTCGTGGTTCGGCGATTGCGGACTGTCGAAATAGTCACCAGCAACATTGTGGCTCTTTCTTCTCTCCGCTTTACCTTCCTTTTTACGATCCTTGTTTTTCTTCGATTGTGCTTCTTCCTTAAACTCTTTGTGCTTTTTAACCTTATCCTTTTTTCTGGCCTTTTTATCTACCAAATTATTTTTCGCGATATCAACTGGGCCAGTCTCTTCCGCGGCGCTAACTTCTGATATTTCTCCCGGTGATAGCTCTCCAGACGACAAGCTCTCGTAAACTTGTAGCTGTTTAATACCACTACTTGAGTTAAGATTCTTCTGTTTGTCCTGTTTAGATGATTTTGCAGATTTCTTGTGCTTCTTCTTGTGCCCGGACTTCTTGGCTTTCTTTGACGACTTGTGGTGGCCTTCGGTACTAGGCATCTTATATTGGTTAGCATCCTCGAAATAATAAATCAACTGGGAGAATTTTCATCTTAGGACGGCAATTTATAGTTTTTCCTTTTGATTTCAAAGCAGTCCATAAAGAAAGTGGTCGAAATGAAGGCGATTAAAGGAGATTCAAATTATAAAAATTTCAGTTACGCAGCCTTGATATCTGCGCCATCTTGACATTTTGTCTGCAGAGCAAATCAAGCACGCGCAGAATCAAAACAAGGCTGCGCATTTCAACCGCTGACCTGCCAAACCGACGTCTCAAACAAGTGCTGGTACCCCACGAACCGTAGACCTTAACTTTTCTTATTAGGTAGCATTAAATTATTTTTATTGTAAAAGATCAAACTTTGAACGATTCTGATGTAATTTAGTTCTAATGTATTTAATTGTAAGTTTTATCTGATTGCTTTTTTGTCACAACGTAATTCGTAAGAGAAGCCACAAATCGTCAATAACAAAGGAATACTAAGCTCGGTAGTCTCTAGTAGATTTTACCTTAGTGTCTCTAACACATGTTTTATTTTAATTTAATTGTAATCAGTTAAAATTTAGAAAGTATATAATCAATTTTGTTGTTTAACTTTGTAAGTCTTTGTGTTGAAATGTATCTATCCGTCTACCTATCTATCTAATGAATAAAAGCGAGGTATACATTATATTGTAACTGATATCTATGTACATATCTAGCCTATCTATCTAATAATAATATTGTAACTCTAAGTTTTTCGAAATCCTCAATAAATTTCGAAGAATTTGATTCCTGGTTTAGAATGATTATGCTTATTTTTGAGGAGAATATTTCAGCGTAAAGTTAAAAGTTTACAAAACTTCAAATTTTTTTGATGCCATTTTGATTAGGGTGTTGCAATACTTTTGTCCTGGTAGTGTAGAATTTATTTATGTATTGACATATTGGAAGTAAAGAGTTTAAAAGAATGAATACCAACAATTGTTGATTTTCGTTATTGATTATTCAATTCAAGGTTTCATGCCTACTAGCTGTTTGCAATAAATTGCTACTTTTTAATGAAAGTCGCATTTTTGCATTTTTGTTTTTGATGTTTCGATCTCCAATCTATCTATTTCAATAAATCTTCCTTATCAAATTCAAAATCTCTGCATTCGATTTTCAGAGCTCTGTCCTGCATAATATATAGTCTGTTCTTCAGCTTCCTATTGTAAACCATAAACCTACAATCTTGGCAATAAATTCTGAGACACTTGAAAAAAAGAAGCTACTTAAAAGTCACCTGATCTCTTCCCCTCAAGGCAATGTTGTGATTGGATTGGTAACTAATGTAGCCATCTTAACCACACATTGACCCCGAGGGAAGAGGGTGTGGGTCACCAGCGCATATAATATGAAGATATAGCACACGAATTCCTTTCTCCTTCAAATGTCTCAGCTTTTTTAGCCTGGATTGTAGGTACTGGGGCACAGGGGCCAGATGCCCCCACTGTTCAGGAGAAGAGGTGTTGCCTATTTGCGTCTAACGGAGTTCCCCTTTTTTGGCTTTATGAGTCCATCGCCCACTTTGAATTGCTTTCTGCATTTCTGTCATGAACATCCAACAAAACTTTTGCCACGCCAGTTTCTTCCCTACTATTCCAGAAGCCGAGCATAAAGGACCAACGACTTTCAAAACTATTGGAGAACTGATAATAACCTAAAATTCCAAGCTAACTAATCGTGGTTACGCAAGGGCCTAACTAGAGAAAACATTGACACACCCTTCTTTTTAACTAGGTAAGCTTTCTTCACAAAATTATTCAGCAAAAAGCTAATAAATTAGATTATCATTGCTTCTATATCATTTTCTCAATGATTTCTATATCATTGCATTTTCTTGATTCTGCGCCAAAAGGAGGCTTCGAAGGCACAGGGGACCAAGAAATTGAAGCAAGAGGTAGGAAATGGAGGACGATGACTTCATGATCGATGAAGATTTTGATACTGAATTATCATTTCGTGATTTACGACGATTAAAAGATGTCCACTGTAAGGTAAGGAAATTTGATATTTGAACTTTTAAATGTTCTTCACTGACATATGTCACATAACATGATGATAAAATACGCCCTACCCACTTGGTCAATTTGTAAGTTTTTAGGGCCTAATATAGCAGAGGTAGGTTTATTCGAAACCGTTTCAGAATAATCAGTGGATCTAAGTCAACGTAAGTATAGTATACCATGTTTCTTAGATAAAAATGTTTCAATACGTTTTGGATGATCAGATAGGAAACTCCTCAACAATAAACGAAATAAACTGATCCTAAAAGACACCGAGGAACAAACTTGTTACTAAATACATATAGAGAGGGGTCAGTGAGACAAGGGAGGCACTAAGCCAGAAATAGTCTGCAACTTGATCTAAACTTAGAATCTTACCTTTAATTCCAGGAAGTGGGCTTGCTAGGTGCACCAGCCCTTATACTGCCTGGAGAGTACCGATTTTTAAGGTCGGTGTCACCACTGGGAAAGATTTTTCTGACTGATGCACCAGCCCATAAGATGGAAAGGTCTTCTGGAAAAGAATGACAGCCAGATTGAAGGAAGAAAAGGTAGTAAGAATCAGTGGGTGGGTGGGAGGGAATATTCAATTTTAATTGCTCCTAAAAGCCAAACAACCGTTTGTGGCAAGCTTAGAGCCAAGAGGGAGCCTAACAAGAGAGCACAAGTTAGAACACCTACCAACAAAGTTCTGGATGCCAGGGCCCAGTCTCCTTTAGCCACTGCATTGTTACGAGGCTGAGGTGCCTTTTTTGTGGGGGGATTAACTCTGTTTAAACAGTGTTCTAAACAACATTTATTATAAATACAAATTTCTTAAAAGTATGTGATTTCAGGGGCGCAATCAAGGGTGTGAACTTACCCGCAGAAGAGACAAAGTTTCCAGTCTGGCTTGGCATTTATTACACCTTTATTGATTTAATCAAAAATTATTAATGCCAAGTACTCTAAAATAAGGTAGAATGTTGAAATAAGCAGGGCGATCAATTAACAAAAAGGGTGGAGTAAACTTAGGAAGTCTATATCGTTTACTCCTTAGCTATCTTGGGTCGAAAAAAGCTAGGAGGACGCCACCGAGAGGCAGACTCCACCCCTAATGGCAAATAATCTCTTTGGTTGACTTGCTGAATGTTTTCTGCTCAACATCGCTTTTTCCAACCCCTTCCCCCCAAATCTGACCACACTGGCTACCCTACTGTTCTCACTGTGTTTCGTCATTGGTTTCAAAGGATTCCACCTCTGTCTTTTTTAACTCAACTGTACTATTTCTTTCATTCGTTCAAGGTATTTGCACTTTTCACCCAAATTTTAAACTCTACCGGAAGCACAATTTCGAGACCAACCTTTTCTTTTGGAGATCTTTCCGAATCTTATACTTATATTCACACTAATAACTTTAATTATACTCTATTTAAAAACTTCCATGCCTAGAGATGTAGAGTAGAGACTCATTAAAAGCATCTCTTTTGACTCCACCCTTGCATTAACTAAGGACATATACCGCTTTAATTTGGTTTTTCCTGACATGAGGTTCCGTGTGAAGATGTCTCCGGGGTTAAGCCAAAGTCTCGGGGATTAAGCCAAATGGGTGCTCAAGCCTCCATGTCTCCACGTATTTGGTACCCCTATAGGATTGAATATAAAGCAACCTGTATGGGTTTGTCACTTAATATTTTGGTAATATGTTGCTATTTTTGTGTTAAAAATCAACAACAAAACTTTGTCACGACAAAATTCTGAAAAGTTGTCTGAAATTTTTTTCGACGAAGTTTATACACTGAAAATTTATCTGACAAAATTTTTTGTTGCATATATATATTTACGGTGCTTTCAAGTTATCATTCTGCGGGGCACGTGCTACAGGGAAATTAAGATTCAAATCAGCTCAAATTATGTTTAGATAGATAAATCTGTATATTAGAACAAATACATTAAAAGAAAGTCCACAAGTAAAACAGCGTCAGCAAATTTTAGCCACAATTGGGGCTAGAGAAAGTAAGATGTGGGCCCTGTTTTGTTAGTGGGATATGATTTTACAGCTGTTTAATTTGTTCCTACAACACATTCCTTTGAACTTTTCTTTTGTTAAGTTGTTGACATTTATTACACATGACTACAAATAATAAAATTATTCATTTCAGGCAGGCTACAGGGATGGATTGAATGATGGCCAAGAAAGTACATTACAAAATGGATTCAACAGAGGCTTCTCTGATGCTGCTATTAGATACAAGATGAGTTCAAAACTCAGGGGATCACTCAGGTAAAAATCATATTCCCAGGAAAGCATCAATTTCTGCAAGTATTACTATCATTAAACTTTTTCATTTTCTCCTTCATTTATTATCATCACTAGGGACATTATCTGAGCTGTACAATATGTTACTTGTACTAGAGGGTTGTGACAAAACCTGGCCTACACCATTGGCGTACCTTTTGGTGTAGGGTTGGCTTATTTGTTGGCATAGCAATGATGTATATTTGGTGTAGCAATGGCCTAGCACATGCTAATTTGGTGTAGCAATAACTTATGACCTATTAATTTGGTCGATCAATGATGTAGGCTCGGTGTATCTCTGCACCAAAAAACTTAAAGCAAGAAAAATTGCCTGTGGTGCAGAGGTGTTGATATATCCTACATCTTGCTCTGCGTTTCATGTTTGCTGCTTCGTTTTATCATCAAAGCTAGTAGTTCATACAACATATAAGAATGTTAGGCTTCTCAAACAAACAAAGAATGCTTTTTATTTTTCATTGATTGAAATTAATGAAATAATCAAAGGCTAGAGAAAAAGTTGTAATCCCTAAAAGTATGAAGAATAATGTATGCAAATGCCAGTAGAAAAGTGTGAAGAATAATGGACACATCCAAACAGGTTTTTGGACACGTTCAGCTTCAATACAACTGACATAGCAAGATTGGCGATCTTTCAACGTTTTTACTTATCTAGGATGGCTAATGTAAAAAGAGGAATTAACTTTGTTTTAGCTTGATTGAATTTAATTAGTAGCTAAAAATCATGTCTGAATTGCTGGAAATTTGGTATAGCAACAGATGCTAATAGTACCAGATGATTGTATTTTGAAAGCTTATCTTTGTTTTTTGTTAGTGGTGCACAATAAAAACTATTACAGTATGTATGTATATCACAAGAAAACAGTGTTCCGTAGAAAGAGAGTAGCATAAATTCAATGTTCATTTTAAAACCAAGCAATGGAGATGTCATGCTAAAAATTTCCTGGCAAACAGCAACAATTTCTTGCAATAAATTTGTGCCAGCAGCGCTGCTGGACATTTTCCAGCCCTGGTCATTGCAACGCCAAATTGCTCTGTGCTAGGCCATTGCTAGGCCAAAGGTACACCATTGCTACAGGTAGGCCAACCCCATGTCAAAAGCTATGCCAAGGGCCTAGGTCACGTTTTGTTTCAACCCTGTACTATAAATGAATTTGAAGCTTATAAACCGTTTACAAACCTGTACTAGAAATGAAATTTTAGAACAATTGTACCAGGCCTATTTGATCTGACTCAATGCTATATGAGTTGAATCAAGTTTGATTAAGTGATATGATTACATATCATCTTATCATACTCAAATTCGAAGTGTTTTTTAACATTTTTGACATATATTTTTGACTAATATTGAATAAACAAAACATGAATTTATTATTTTATTTAGTGCCATGATCCTGTTCTTTGATTCAAAGAATGAAAAACTGTGTCAAGATTTGAAGATGTTCTTGAGTGACATAAAAGCCTTAGAAGATATGGAAACAGAAATTGATCATTGTACAAACAACAGGACTCGTAAAAAAGACCAAAGTAATTGCAGAAGTGAATGTGAATTGGACAGTACAAATCTAGTGGATGTAGAAATGATGATAGACAATATTTCTCTTAGCAATGACAAAAGTCCTGTACAAGTTAATGAATCCCACAATGTATCTACACATAACTGCTGTTGTGGTAATCCAGCATCTGTAAATGCCAATTCACACATACAAACAGACATTTTGAAGACTTGTAAGTGTTCTTCTGCAACTACAATAATGCAAGAAGATAGGGAAAGCAGAACAAAACTGAAGTATGCATTTGATATTGAAGAAAAATTTGAAGAACTTGAAGTAATTTTAAGGAGACATCAAATATCTAGCCGACTGATTGAAAAATTAAGGGAATATTCACTTTGAGATAGATAGATGGATTTTCTTGACCATGGAGTTCTTTTGTTGCTTTAGGTTAAAATAATGTAAATAAATTGTTGATTTAATGTCAACAAAATTTACAAAGGTATACAAACAGAATATATTTTTGAAAATGACCCTAAAACCGCTATCAACTTTTCCAATTCACTGCAAACAAACTCTTTTCAGGTTGATAAATGTCAAATTCATCTGATCTCATCTAATTTCCAAATGCTTTTCTGAAGCATACATTGGTCATATTCGAAGGTAAGGGCCAAGCCCATCATTTGCATTAACTATATGTGTGGCTAATTTGTCTTATGAATCTCACCAAGCATTTTGCATGCATCTAAAAGCTCATTATTCAGGTCCTTGTGAAATTTTTCATAAGTCAGTAACTTCTGATCAACTTGTTCCCAATGGTTTTTTAAATCTTTCACTTGTGCCTTGATATTTTTAAGACTAGCTTGAAAATTTAACCCAGGCTTGTCATTTCTATGCCCTTTTAATAGGGATTCTTTCTTTCTGGTACATCCTTTGACGCTATGTGATGCTTCATTGTCTAAAAGAACATTTCTTGTCTTTATAGGTGCTTGTTTTTCTTTCAGCTCAGAAATTTCTTTTCTGTCCCAATAATCGAATGGTTCTTGAGGGAGCAAATATGAGTATTCTACTCGTGTCTCGTCTAAAGAAGTAATGCCACTGTCATTGTCCTCATTATTCGCATCTTCATCAAATCCATTTTCAGTTGCTTTCTGCTTCATGAAAGGCACTAAGTTTAGAAAATAAAAATTATGAATATAACCTCAAAGAGTAGTTGCCTGATGATCACATCAAGCATGAAACTCAGAGTAGCAACTTAGAATTGTCCTGTTCTATTTACCAAAAGCCTGTAATCTCATAGAGGTTTCCTAGATATTTAATAGCTTTAGTAGTAATAGCAATAATAATTTCCCTCCAATAAGCTGTGTTGTGCTCAAATTTAATCTCTTCGTTTCATTAAATTCCTTATCATCAGGGTAGGGCCTCCATGATGTAATATAGAAACAGACATTTCATGTCTTTGGTCTCTATACCAATGGTCGGGGGTGGAGCTTCACTTGAATTTTGAAAATGTCATAATGTTGTTATGTTTCTATGTTTTTATGTGATGCATTCTGTCAGTCTGTGTTTCTTTGTTTGGGGAAATGCAAAGATTTTCAGGGGGTTCTCAATAATAGTTTTTATAATTTTATTTTTTACAAGTGTTATGTCTTTTCCACTTCATTAGTTTACATGCTACTGTAATTGACCAATTATCTTTTATATTGCATTTTAATATTTCGCCGTTGGAGTCTTATCATGAGAAAGCCTTTAACCGATAATGTTGTGGCTGTGGAGAAACATTGATATTGTTGATATACGACAATGGCATTTGGCTTTTTCCGTGTTTCAAAAAACATTTCTTACCGTGCTCATCTGGCGTCACACTCATTTTCACTGGTATCCTTGCATTTCAATCTCAAGCTTTAAAAGGATTGGTGATAATCTGCAAGATGATAATCAATATCGTCTTTCAAAACACACTCTCCGCAGTGTTGGATGACGCTGCCTCATCTCGGTTACATAGCATGTATGGACAAACCTGCTCTATATCGGCTTGAATGAAGACAGGTTGTGTGTATTCAGGCATTCTTGTATAAAACCTTGTAGCGGGTGAATATTGTCAGCAAACAGGCCGAACTGACGGGGAAGTCCCATTTCGAAAAATTGAATGACCAAGGCCCTTAGCCATTTCCCAACGTCCCCTGCAAGCACAAGCCTTTTTTGCCCCAGTCAATCTCCCTTTCAAGTTTTGTTTCTCTGCCTAAAATAGCAAGTCTCTTTAAAAGTGTCTTTGAAGCCCATTTATCCAATCACATTTACCCAGCCCTACATGGCCAAGAAAAATTTTTGTTGTCTGTGCCATCCACTGTGGGAAACAGGAGTTTATTACCCTGTGTGCAGGCCTTACTGTGGAGGTGACTCGCTAAACAACGTGGCTTCCTCGGTAGGGAAAGGCAAGCCAGTAACAAACCTCGATAGGGAAAAGCAAGGCCCGATCCTTGCCCTGAAGGGCCGCTGGAAAAGTCGATTCCTATATTATATGGTAAGTGTATGTAGTGATTACCAACGAAATACTAGCTGGCTCTCGACACCTCTGTATGGCACCCCTCTTCCCCATATTCTGCTGAATTTCACCTGTTTTGGTGGATCCCCGTCCGTTCGCATTTATTTCCATTCTTCGTTAAATGCAGTTGCTAGAATTCCGTTGCAAAATCACACGCCAAAGTCCGCCTTTGATTGTCAGTCTATTTTTAGTATGTTCAAGTCCAAGTAATACATTCTTTAAGAGAGAAAAGAAATTGATAAGCAGAGTCCGAAAAACATGGAAGTCATATGGTCAATGACCACGAGGAAGGGCGATAAAAAACAAAAGAAATGAAAGAGCTACGCCCAAACGCTGCCTATTTTAGCTTTGTTTTCTGAGGAAGGTTTCCAGAGCTTGAGGATATTATCCGGATGAAGGGCTAACACTTTTCTAGACTTTGTTATTATGAAAGTTTTTCAAAAAGCAATTCGCAAACCCTTCTTTTAAAGTGCCTGTGACATGATTTTTTTATTCCCTTAATTGAAGCGTTGCATTGCTCTTATAGTAGATCTGAACTTTTTTTTAATAAAAGCGTTTTGATATTGAAACTAAGCAAAATAGTGCGGCCTAGCCAAGTCGCTTTATCACCATTCGCCGTTCTCTTGTGACGTCATGGGAGGAACTCGTTATTGTAACAATGTAAGCGCTACCTTCAAAAATCTTATCCTCGCTGCCACTACTTTATCTGGAAATATTGCTCATATTGGACCTGTTAGATTTCCCACATTGACTACGATACAAAATCTCGAAGGAGGAGGCGATCGGGTCCCTCCCGTGACATCACTGTCTACTCATTCTGAAAACCAAGATGGCGAATTTTGGCGTAGAAGATTGCCAATAACTCCTTCATTTCTCACGAAACGTAAAAACTAACCTCAGAAATAAAAATAACAGGCCTTTTTACATAAGAATAGATATATAAACCCAAAAGTACGAAAATCATGTCACAGGCACTTTAAAGGGATGGTTGCTATTCACAACAATATCAATAACAAATTGGTTGCAGGGTTAACTCGAACGAGCCTGTAAGAATCGTATACCGGGCACCCTGTACATTTAAATGGAAATATTAGTTACTTCATGTAAAGATGTCGGACTTGAGATCGTGTTCAATTTCTCGTTCACTTTGTATTCACCCAGAACCTATGCTGTTTAAACCAAAATGGAAAATGTAACCACAATGCATCTGTAACTGGCTATACTATTTTATTCTCGATATTCGTTTCGAATATTAAAAGTCGTATTAGGTACAAACAGTGAACAATTAGCCACAAGTGAAATCATAATGGCAATGGACAGAATCTATAAAAATTGTTTTCGTGCATTCGAAAAAAAATTGCGAACGGTGTGAATAGAAAAACAGTCCTCGCACTTGTAGCACTGACAGGTATCTAATCTTCAGGTTTCTAGTAAAATGTTGAATAGTTGTATTCAGAGAGGCTGTCTTGCAGGTTGTTTGGAATTCTGTCATACAATGAATAATTACGGCTATCTCATTATCGATTTGGATAATTACACAGTTGTTGCTTGTTTTTGAAAAGAAGAGGAAGGCAACTTAAGGTTTGTATTTGCCTTGATGATTGTATATCATAATTTCTTAGCTCTCCTGTAACATGCACTAGCTGAGCTCTTACTTGATAGCATTAATCTCGAAAGCAAACAACGTACGAATGATTAGTTCTTGATAAGCTAAGCCTACTTTCAGTGTCAATACGAATCATACAAACTACAACCAGACAGCACTGCACAATAATTTAAACAGGTTCTGTTGGTCTTTGCAAAGACAGGTTTAAACAAATATCTAATGTTGTCAGCATTTAAGATGGTCATGGTATTGCTTTTGCATGCAGCTTCTTTCTCGTTCTTTTCGTCTGTCTTTTACTGGACTTTGCTAGAATATAATCATGCCCCAGGTGAACAGACACAATTGTTCTTTACTTGAAAAGACAATGTTTCCATAGACGTTTTAGCAAGTTACAGAAAAGTCTGCACGGGGAACACCTGCTTTTTCAATATCAAGTGAAACAATTATCATTCATAAACAAAATTTCTTAAGCATGTCTCGTATATGAAATGATTGGTTTGGCAACAGGTAGCACCTAGGCAACAACAACGGCGCTTCTTGCTCGATGGTTTTAGCAACTTGAAAAGTTCCCATCGTTCGTTTAACTATTTCCGTAACCATTAAAATATAGTTTGCATGAAGTACTGTCTTAATCTGGAGAAAAAATTTGTGGTAAGTGGCCTAAAGGTTTGTTTAAATATTACTTTGCCATGCACGTATGAACAAATGGATGAAACCACAAATTTTCCTGGAGTTCATGCACTATCTTAGATCAGTGCATGATGAAACGAGATGTGAGCCAATAGATCTGTAAAATTATTGAATATTCTTAGTTTTTATATGAACAATAAAGGTTTGCTTGTTGCTAGTATCACCTTAGTGTAATCGCTACAGTGTCCGGTTTGTTAGCTAAAATGGTTCACCTGCAGGGCATTCCCTTATTATTTTTAGCAGTACGACCAATTTGGCAACTTGGTTTAAGGCCATTTTATGGTTTAAACAGACTTAAAATCACTTGCAGCTTATGACGCCATTCATTTGTCGTGCTTCGTTCATGATCTTAGTATATTGGAAAGGACGAGTAAATGTTTGCTCGTTTTTTAATAGGTTGTTGCATTTTTAATTACCTCGGTTGTGAAGAGCTCCAATCACTGCCAAAATTACTTGGAACACCTAACACTTTGCGCTGTGCTTTTCTATTTTTCATTTGTTTTCTTGAATACTACCACTTCCGCCCCCCTTTCCCCCCAAAACAACGTTGAAAGTATAGAAAAATATCAAACAATCTACAAGAAAAAGCGTACTCCATAACCCCTTTCTTTTTTCTATAGTAAATCAACATTATTCCTAGGGGGAGAGGGGGATGTCTGAATTTGCCTTTGAAAAACTACGTTAGTGTTCCAAGACTTTTGGCAGTGATTGTCTATTCGTTGACTGTACAGCATACAGTATTTTACAAGCTGTCATTATGCAATTATTAGTTTGTTATCACAAATATCTAACTCAAAACAGCACAAGACAGTTGCAGGATGCTTCCTATTTGTGTTAAACTGCATATCTGGCTTGTAGGTGAAATGCAGAAGAATTCTGGCAATATGCTCTTTATAAAAGGGAATATTTTATTCGTCTTGTTATCAAGATTTCGTCTTACTGCTGCATTGGTTGATTGTCCAGCCATAAATGTCCGCTGGTGGGAGAACAAACCATACATTTATAAGGACGGCAACGGCAATGGCAACCCCACTGGTGCACTGCCATTGCTTTTTAACGGTGTTGGTAAACAGTGCTGTAAGGCACTTTCAGTCAACTGGGCCCATCAGTTCAAAACGTACAAGGAAGCGTTAAATGAAGTTGAATCGATTCGAATGGATGGATCTACAGACAACTCCAGCGTGGACATCTGGTTGCCGTTCTCTGTTTTGAATTCTGGAAACGTTTCCCAAATAAACATTATGAATAGCAGTCAGATAGTCATTATCGTTATAGAGACAAGAATGGATAAACTGAAGTTTGTTTACGAAGGTTTCAAGAGAATAACACCCCAGATCATTATGATTCTAATGCTGACTATATTCTTTGGGATTCTCATATGGATAGCGGCAAGTATCTTCATAACGAAATCTTCATCTAGCAAATATTTTCAATTCAAGTGACATAACAATATTTTAGCACTGTAAATTCGATGATCTAATGGAGTTCGATATCCGAGGTAGATAAATTTGATAAGATTATTTACATGTTTATAGTGTTCGTAGATTATTTATCACACTGTTTGTGAACAATATTCATAGGTGTTTCTTTTCTTTTAAGGAAACAAGGTCCAATTCGCAATTCCCTGCGCCCTTTCCAAGAGGTGCGTGGCACGGATTCTGGTGGGCTATCGTGACAGTCACAACTGTTGGGTAAGGAAAATTTCAATGTTTTGAGATTTTGTAACACGGCAAGATGCTCCATAATGAATCTTTAATATTATCTCCTTTTAGATAAGTTTATTCGCGTACAAAGTGCTCAGTGTTATCCCTAAGACTTGAGAAATGGTAAAGAAGCCGAGCTTTCATTTTTCCGACACTCATAGCCCAAACCTTCATTTGGATTAAGACGTCATGCATAAAAGGAGCTCGTATAAAGAGAGTTTTCAAAATTAACTAATATCGAGCCTCAGAAATTTTGAAGCACATATCTAGGTTATTTTTCGATGAAGTGATGTTGACCTCTTACCTGGGAAATAGTGAGAAAGGAAGCCGCTCTGATGAGTGAACAGCAATTATTGACTATAATAATTATGCAATTACCAATCAGATTTTTTACTGTACCACTGATCAAGTTGCATATTTTTCAGAGAGCCTGCTTCTGAAATGGTGACTTGTTGTACGTTTAGCTATATTAGTGGGAATTTTTTCAAACTTCTTAATTTATGTTATTGATATAATGCAATTTTAAAGGTATGGAGATAAGTCTCCAAGAACAGGCGTTGGGAGATTCATTGGCATTATCTGGATGGTCACTGGGTTGGTTTTATTTCCCGTACTAACAGCAGAAGTGACGTCAATTTTGACCGATAACAGTTACTCCTTGGTTCTTAAAAAGGTAAATGAACGATAAGATGATATACAAATAAGGGTTAAAAGGGCTGTTTTTGCCTTGAGTTTAACTGTAAGTAATGGCATAGAATACATAATCATATTTAAGGTCTTAACATCACATTTTTTAATAATAATTCCTATTTTCAAACATTTATAGCCGCACGTACATACAACTGATATATTAATATATCAAGCAAGATTCATTCTAAGCTATTAAACAGAAGCTTAATCGCCAATCTACATCTCAAAAAATGTAGAGTAATTGCATAGAAACAGGCCTATGTGAATATCCCACTCCACGCAGGCCACCAATGCTTTCACTGCTATTATCATATCATAGACATAAACAGAAACCAATTTTTCAGTGTTATTGGGCCTGTGGCTGCGGGTGGATGTTGGATGTTTCACTAAGTTTACATGAAGTATCTTCGATTCTTTAGTTAACAATTACGTCATATCAAGCTACTTTGAAACCACCAATCTCTTTCAAAGAAGCTAGGTGTACTTTTTAGGATAGCCATATGTATCTTTTATCTTAAGATCTCAAGTATCTTTTACCAATGGCAAGTGTAACCTTTGGTATTGAATAACCCTTAAAATGTCGCCAAAACTCACTCGATAGCCACCAGTGTCAGCATATTATTTGCTTGTTGTTCTTTGTTCAAGAACCGAAGGGTCATTTAAATATGAAAATTGAATTACTTTAAATAGAGTCGCACTTTTGTGGTCAACTAATTTTGCAATTCTTATCCACATCTTAATCTAACAGAGTTTTTCTGTTGCATGCAGATCAAAACTACAGGTTAACCATACACTGAATTTTGTAAACAAGTTAAATTCACAAATTATTTCTTTTCAATCTTGTCTATTTGTGACCTTTAATTTAGCAACTGTCTTTGGAAGACATACGGTTTTATTGATAACAACTTTGCTGAGAACATCAATCTTAGGGAAAAAATATACAGTCGAGAAGCAAAACAAGCTCTAAGAGCTATGCCATTGTCAGTGCCACCATGTTTACAATAAATTAGATAGGTTTTTCCCTGAAACAGCTCACTGTCTATTGATGCTGTATTCATTTTCTTGCGATTGCTTTAACAAATATGATTCAAGTAAAGCACAGTAACAGTGTATGTTTAGGCTATCCCTGTCTTCCTTACACGATTATCTTTACGTAAGGGAACTGATATTGTTTTTGTGTTATGTAGTTGTGATGGAATAGCAACCTCGTTTTTGAATCTGGATGAGCGAATCTGAGACTATGGGCAAACTTTACTAGAGAAACAAGACTATTCTAGGAAATACTATCACCATTACATACAATTTTGTATTGAGTTATGTTAAATCTGCTCACTTTATATAAAGCTGCTTTGGCAACGTGTGTGCAAAATTTTCATGTCTGTGTTTTT
Organism: Rhopilema esculentum; assembly: GCF_057945365.1. Taxonomy (NCBI): domain Eukaryota; kingdom Metazoa; phylum Cnidaria; class Scyphozoa; order Rhizostomeae; family Rhizostomatidae; genus Rhopilema; species Rhopilema esculentum. Next base: position 4,144,464 of record NC_142830.1, on the reverse strand, counting down.
ATCTACTCACTTAGATGATCTAACTTCTTTCTTACTTTCCATTGCGTTTTTGTGAACTTTATTCATATCTACTTACTTTTCAGCATGTAATATTTCAGCTTCTAATTCCCATCAACCTTTGACTTAAGTTTTAATATAAGTAATAAAGATATCTCAGTTTCCTTCTTGATGCAAGAGAGATCTTTTTCCTTCCTTACAGGCTGGTGTTTTAAAAAACTCACTAGAAATCAGACACGCCATTGACCATGGAGCTTTTGTACACGGTATTTAAATCTGATATTGTTCAACTACTCACCAACGAAAACTTTGTTTTCTCTACATCATATCGTGTAGCCAAAATGAATGATAGAAGTAATTCTGTAATTCTGTAAGCAGAAAAATCAATCGTTTTCTTAAATTATGTAAAAATCAATGTTAATAATGTGTCCTTTGAAATTTGGTCCTGATCGCCTACGCTGGCCCTCAATGTTGATATCCCAGATGATTTAGGATCACTCCTTAGGTTGAAAATTTCAATCCCAGTTGGCCAAATTATTGTTTGGTTTAGCGATTTCACTTCTAGACAAAATGAAAAAAAATTTCTAAGCAGTCGTGGCTTTGATTCAATTTTTCCACATCCAAAGTTACTCTTATTGTATCAAAAGATGATTGCCCTTGTTTTCCCGATAAATGTTGTCTTGTCTGCCAACCTTTTGTTCAACGGCATCTATTCTTTCATGGGAGGATCTAGTAACTCACGTAGATTAACTTTGTTATTTAATAAGGATAGAAATAAGAAAGCTGCTAATTTTTCTCATAAGTTATGACGTTATTTTATAATCTTTGAACCCTAGAATGCGACTCGTACGATCACTGCCTTCAAATGCTCGTAAACGAAAGCATTCAAGTGATGTTGGTGGATGTTCACGTTGCTGTGAATCTGCAGTCAAGCAACATTGTTCAAAAGGGTCACATAACAGCCAAAATACCTATAAATGCGTTTATCCGTAAAAGAGACGAGTCAAAGATAAAAGACTTCCATGACTGCATCAATCGCAACCCTAGTGCTGTTACTGAAAGCCTCAAGAAAGTGCAAAACGATGTCCAGGTTTGTTTACCATAAAGCACCGGTGTTATACAAATATATGACGCTTCATTATTACTTGAATAAAGCACCATCTGGTTTTATTCCACCATCAATGCTTGAAGTATGCTATTAGCGTGCGTAGTTTTTTGCATTTTTGTCGCCACTGCAAGGATATACTCCCACTGTATTTGAGCTGTTGCGCATTAACCAAATGGTCCCAACTTATATGCTAATGAAATCTTCTTTTCGGCACGCTAATTGTTATTTCATAGAGTCTTGGCAATAAATTCTCAAGGTCGCATGCTTTTTTGAAATGCTTCTTTTGCAGTCCTTGCTAAATATGGGGAAAGAGTTTTTTTATGTAAACAAGAAAAACTACTTAAGTATCAGGCCGCGGTACTTGCAATAAAATTAATTGAAGTTTTTTAAAGGAATAAATGTATTTTTTAAATGGTGTTCATTAATTTTATCATTGAAATAAAGATATTTCAAATCAATTTGCCAATCATTCAAAAGCCACTTTTTTGTTTCCCGCCAGAGGTTGGGATAAGATTCTGTCAATCGTGTGTTTACTTTTTTCCCTAGCTTATTGACTTCAGAGGTGTGATATTTTCAACTGGAACAAAAGAAATTGCTCTCATCCTATTTGGATTCGTGGTGGCAGTGTACCTCCTGGTGCTCATAGCTGACACTGCCATGCGCTATAAAAAGAAGAAAAATAAGATTGGAGATTTTAGGGAAGGTGATGGAAACGTTGCAATCAATTATGCAGACACCTACATTTTGTGCTACATTTTAGAAAACTTGACGCAGCGCCGTAGCTAATAGTGTTCTTGAAAAACTTTGACATCCTTTGTTTGTAATTAACATTCCCTTTTGTTTCTATTATTGCTTGCCCTTCCAAAAATGCACCCTATAACATTATCCTTCCCACTTAAAGTTGATCGCTTTCACGCAATGATTTATCATAATATCAACTACCTGTAACGTTGCTGGGAATCATTTAAGAAGGATTATTGTACAGAATATAGATACTACAAAACGTATATACCCTACGGAAGATGACAGTAAAAGTCATGCTCTTGCTCCACGTACGCATTGAAAAACGAACAAAATATAGGCTTTCCTAGCATGGTATCTCGCTTCCCCTTTGCTATCTTAGTATTTCTTGACCGGGTAGAAGAAACATTTATGTACGTTGACGATGTTGTTCTTTGCATTCTTAATTTTACTTTACTGCACGTCTACTTAGGTGTATTCATGGAAAACAAGGTCATCAAAAATGGCTCAGAGCAAGATATACAAGAACATGAAGATCCGACAGAGCAATTAAGGCAGTTACTAAAGAAACAGCGGCAACAGTTGGCTGATCTTCAACAGAGTTTCGAAGAGCTGGAAAAAAGGGTCGATATCTAATGCTACCTTGGAACGAGTCTTCATCTTTATGATCACTTTCATCAGGATATGATTCTTGATGCAACGGATTGTTAGTGGGTCAATGTTCGCTGTGTGCCGTGTTTTGTTCGACTGAGCGGTGCAAGCAGGTTTTTTTCTGTTTGTTTGTAGCTTTCACTTATCACAACAGACAGGACGATGTTGATAATAGAGAGAGAGAGATTAACGATGCATTGTTCAACAACTGATGAAAGATGGTTGTGATGTAGAACTCAAGTAAAAAACTGTATTTTAACGCAGCCCGGTCTCTCTCTCTCTCTCGCTTTCTCTCGCTGTCTTTGGCTCTCTCACGCTTTCTTTTGCTAAAGCTATCATACACAGTATCATTAATCTAGGTTGCTTTTAAAGTTTTCGGTAATTGAATAGGATTTCATTATCTGGTATAATAGACCGTAACGATCGAAATACATATCAAGAGTAGAAGCAGTGGGTATGTCACGTGAGATTTCTTGTTATCTCCTTCAAATCCGAAATGACAAACTAAACAGGGCTTTCAAACAAAAATGTTGTCAAATTGCCATAAGAAAAAACTCTATAGCATTTTCTATTGACTCCGATGTCACTTATAACTGTTCGTTTTCGCGCCAAGACAAGTAGGTGTGCTTAACCCCTTTTAATGGTTAAAAATAAATTTTGGAAAAGCTACAAGTTAAGACTAGCTAATAAAAAAACACAGTTCCAGCGATGTTAGTAGAGGGCTTGATATTGTTATCAGCGCAGCACAGATCTTCATTCTTGAAACCAACAGAGAAGACAACAGCTTTTATCAGTGCAAATGAACCAAGATTTATCTATACTGCGTCATAACTTGCTATCTAGGCATAAAGTATGCATGAAACTGCAGTGTCATAGAAAGTAAACCCCAGGTCAACCTCATAAGCACTAGGTACTGTGGTCACCTTCCGTGCTAAACAGCAATCATCTTAATTTTGCATTCCCATCCTTAAAGCATTTATAAATCTTTCAACATTTTCAAAAAAGAGGTTCTTTTTTCAATCAGTTATTCTTAGATCGTGGCCTGAAAGAATTCTTTGTTAAAAAAGGACTTAAGTTCTTGAATAATCTCCATGCACAGATACCAGCTAAGGCAACCATCTGTTCTTGATTACGTCATAAATAGATATGGTGCTTATTGTCAGACCGTATATCCTGGTCAAAACAAGAAGCATTTTTACGTGCAATATAAATGCACTTTTGTGATATATAAGTCAAAGGTGTTACTTACAACTTGCGTTTCATCCTTCTAGATCATCAGAATTAATTTCGCACTTCCCTATAAGATTCGCTTTTTCACAACTCGGGACGCTTTGACATTACTCGGGATATCACGCATTTGACATATTATTGCGTTAGCAATCGCCCTAAGGCCCTTGCAAAACGCACGTGTTTACATTGACATTGAACTTACTATTCCTTTAACATAAGCGTCTTCTTTTAAAAGGTTTATGTTTAAAAAATTGCATTGTTCCTTCTACAAATTTCGATGCTGAATTTTCTATTGCACGATGCAAATTGTGTTACTAGCTTTCGGCATCCTTGTGTATGACTACAGTTGTCGAATGCCGAAGCATTGATGACCGTTTGAAGCATAATGTTGCTCTTCCTAAACATCAGATTGGTGAAATTAGGTGAATGGGGACGTTTTGGAGGGTGGATTACAGCGACGTTTTTGCAACTTAGCTTAAGTCACTTTAAAAACCTATTGCTTCAGAAGTAGCAATTGCATTGATGATGTCATTTGAGTTGTTGTTATTGTTGCTGTTGTTGCTGTTTCATGTAATACGATGTAGACAACCATAAAAGTGTTCATCACCAAGCACATCATCTTTGTAGTGTTGTTGTTTTGTTATCAGGTAGTAGTGTTAAGTGCTTGTGCGAGCATCTTTACAAGGCATTCACAAAGAATGATATTTAATAAGCTCACTGCAGAGTAACACAAAGAAACAAAACATAAGCAATGCGATCAAATAACAACTAACGTTACTATGAGTTTGGTGCTGTGATTTTTTAAACCAGTAAAAACTTCCATCAAACATTTAGATGGAAAAGTCAGACCCCGTCTACACGAATATTTTTCAAATGTCTACATGACATGACAATGCAAACATTTTGAGTTGAATGTTTCGAAAATGCAATGATCTTTCTGTGTTAAAGCTGAACTTTTGATTCTTTTCTTGTATACGTGATCATTTCTGGTCAAATTACAGTCAATCATGTGGTATGAGCCACACTCCGGGTGGTTTCAAATGAAACTAAACCAGAAGCACCACTAATTACTGAAAGCATTCTTTTCTGTCGGCTATTAGTCTTAAAAACACATTTTATGGCCAAATTTGCGAAGAAGCATTCCATAACTCAATTTATGAGTGAAAGAAATAGTCTGGGTCTTGCCAAGCCTTTTTCAGCAAATGTTTGTCATAAGGCACGGAATATGGAATCCCGGAATAAATGGAATGCAAATCAGACTTTTGAACGCGTGGCCGAAAGAACACCATAAGCAACCTGCAAAATGCAATAAAATGCAAATCAATTAAATGTGTTACAAGTTGATATATATTGCACGCAAAAGGACTGGATTTTTCTAAGGGATTACTGTTGTTTTGCTCTGTTTCTTGTTTGTTAGAGTGGTTAGAGCAAAGCCCAAATAACAGTTGATTGATGTGGATCTCTGCCCATGAGCCTTGTCTCAACTAATTTGTAATAGGTTTAAAAGATTTTGTATTCAGAGGTTTGAAATAATACTAAAATTGTTCAAAATATTTGGAACTTTCATGTCAAAATGACAGGCACCGCGGAGCTTTACTAGTGATTTATTGTTAACTTTTTGCATTTTCGGCAAAAAGTGGGGGGCTAAAGCCCCCAGCCTCCCAACTCTCCTTCTCCACGGTGCCTGGAATGAAAAGTCGAAAAGGTGCAGTGTTGGTGTTTCGTTCAAGATCCAACGGAAGACAAACTCATTTCGTTTGCAGATCGAAAATGCATTTTGTTTTCATTTTACTTACTATACGAATTTACATATTAATACCTACAGAATATACATATTAAAACCTACAGAACGTTAATTTCGTTTCTAGATATTCTAGACGGGATTCTTGTCAATAAACTTTAATTGATGTTTTCTTCGATTGATTTCTTATTTAACATCCTGTACAAAAGGAACGAAGATGTAAAACTTCAAATTTATAATGAACAGCATCATACATCAAATAAACTACCTAATTGTTTTATAAATCATGCTCCCCTGTTTTAAAAGAGTCATCCAAAGATCTTTATTACTCAGTTCTTAAGCCCCATGTCCTGTTAAGGGGGGAGTGCAATGCAGTGACAGATACTAAGCTTCTTGAGTGGTGAAGCAAGATTAGTGAATTCTGTGATTAGCAAGTTGGCCGCAATAAATTCGCCCGGCTTCAATTTCTAAAGACCGTCCCTTCTTAGGTCTTGCAATTAAATTCGTCCTAAAATTAAATTCGAGTCTAATTGCACAATTAGAATGTTAGGACCTTGGCAGAGTCGAAAGTAAACATTAAAATTGAATACACACTTTTCAACGTTCATTCGAGGGAATTTACTAAAATCTAAAAATTATTCTCGCCAGAAGTCCTGCGAATTTCGTTTTTAAGGAGTTGCCTGTACATCTTTAAGGTTTTTAGGGCGTATCTCCAATGTGACTCCTTATCAGCTAAAAAGACTCACTTTTTATCTTGCTCAATGACGTAGTTATTCATTACCGATTGTCCTATGTTCACACAGTGCTGCCAGCTGGGCCCAAAATACGCCAGCAATGAATAGCGAATACAATAGTTAGCAGAATGTTGATATTTCTGGACGCAATTAAGGAAGCATTACAAACCTAAGTAGATTTTCTCACAACTACTGGAACGGAGCAAGCTGCAATCGGAGAACTAACTGAATAATAGACTTTGTAAGTCTAGTTTGAATAAGCAGGCAAGGTGGAAAAAACAACTTTAACGAGCAGTGTATTTGCGTTGCTAGCAAGTCCAAGGCAAAACTTCACGCTTTCAATAATTGCCTTTGCATACACAAACAGAAATCAAACGTTGATAAAAGGAGTGGGAATTGAGACCAGGAAAAGCAGTTTGATGAAAATACAAGAAGAATCAAGACATTGTCGAAGCGTAAAAGGTTACTCTACTATCTTTGTTATTTAAGCGTCGTTCGGAAGTCTAACTTATTGAAAAAAGCTGGTTTCATAGAAGGTGCAAGAAACAATCCATTCATAAAGATGACAGAGAAGTGCAGCTCACTTTGGCCTCACAATCTGGTTCATGGTACGCATTTGGTAGTAATTATTTCTTTGGTATCGGTAACAACAATGGGCCTCAATTCTCTCCTGGTGTACAGTATTTACAAAACAAAGCAGACAAGCACAAACACGTTTCGATTCATGATCGCAATGTGTACATCTGATTTTCTGCAAGCCATGCTCGTGATGCCTGCCGTAGCTGTCACTATTTCGATTAGAGAAGACCACAAAAGCTGCTTGTTGGATCAACTGACACATTATGGATTCTATCTGTTTGCATACTTCTCTTACTTTATGCTGATGTGCATTTCATTTGATCGCTTGTATCAAATAAAGAAACTGCGTCGATCGTCCAGGCCATTAAGTAACAGACAAATGTGTATTCTTATTGGTGTGTGCTTTGTTTTTACAGTTATCAGCTCATATATTGGGGTAAGTTTCATCTCGTTTCACTTTCAAATGGCCCTTGTGGGCGTCAACATTTGCCTCATTCTCTCCGTGTTCATCGCTTACTCTCTGCTTCTACGCAAAGTACGAATTCACAACATCAGCGTCACCAAAAGTCTTGCCAATACAAATTTCAATGGCACTGTATCTGCAAGACTGGATTCCAAAACTACCTCGCTTATCTGGGCCATGCTTGTCTTCCTAATCATCACCTACGTGCCATTCAACGTCATTACCCCAATGCTTATTTATCATAAGTATGAAAAGAATCAAACCCAAAGCCCTGCTGTAGGTGTAGCAACCATGTGGGCATTTGTATTCATTTTTGTATACTGTTCAATCAACGCCCTGGTGTTCTTCAAGGGAAATGGTAGAATACGAAGATTTGTCCGGAGACAGATCACTGGATTTCTTCATGAAGGAGAATCTTCAACCGGCAACCGGGTCGGAATCACCCGTAGCGATGTTGCGTAAGCTGAGAGCTGCATTCCTGACCCCTACTACCAGCTGTAGTGTAAATATCGTCGCAGAAGACAGACAACTGAGCCTGCACCTAAGAGAGAACGAGTCAAGACTAGTCGAGACGAGCAGTTGATGTTGACATTTTCAATAACTAAGAACAAGACTTTGTAGACCGATAAAAATTGCGAGAAATTGAGCTCGTTAAGGGGAAGACCAAGCAAGACACTAAAAAAGCTGTTCTTCTTTTGATACTGCTGTTAATTTGAATTCACTTATCGAAACATAAAATTTACTTGTTAATATATATAATTTGTTCAATTAGGTCTTCAAGTTTTCTCAACACGATTTTTCATTAATCTAACATAATAATTGACGTCCAGCAATTCATGCTATTCACAAAGCCTACACAGAGGTTACAAGGCGTATTGTTTTACTGCCAAGAAATATATCATATTACGGCTGCAGATTGGCGTCGCATTGCCGCAAATTGCTATGTTAACAATAAATGATTTGGAAAAATAAATAGGTGAAAACACAAAGCATTTAAAACAAAACAACAGCAGTTTGAAGCAAAATCACTGTTTTCAAAATCAGATTTCGATTTTGTTCTTGTCACTATCGTGAAAACCTTTCGTAAACTGCGTCACTTGTACAGCAGGGAACTTTCATGTAAAACTTACCACAGCAACAAAGATGGCTATCTTTGAAAAACCTCCGGTGAAAAATTATCTCTAAGATTATTCTAACAAAACAAAGCTACAGGCCTTCGTTAAGCCATCAGAAAATTCACAGGTTTTATGCAAAAAGCTGCTGCACTAGCCAAAAAGCTGTTGCAATATCTAAATAACCATAACTATCATTTACTCTAAACCAAAAAGTTGTTTTGAGAAAGAACTCGTGATAACAAAACTCATTTATTGTATTGTTGATCAGCGAAGTATACTGTTACTAGACAGCGAGGTATGCTGTTACACACGTTAGCCAAGTATGCTGTTACTAGATAGCAAAGTATGCTTTTACACACGTTATTGAGATTGCTGCATCATTTCTTCAACTTCGTCTCTTAATGATTCAGCCTTTTCTTGGAGTAACATCTACGAAAAGGAAAGTCGTCGTGATACCATTTTGAATATTATTTACATGTGCAGCTTTACTGTATGGGACCTTGTGCTTCCTGGCCATAACATACTGCAAACGACCACTCAACTCTGAACCGATCTTTGAACTTATGTGATTTATTTTGAACGACAACATCATCATCAATGCAATACTGTTATTTATTAACATGCCATGATCTGTTTTTTAACAATTTCAAACAGCAACGGAATTATCATAATTATTGAAATTTAATCAACTACACTTCATTTCTGGCTTGAAACTTTCAATAAGATGAAAGAATCGTAGGAGGCCCCTTCATAGATTGCAGCAACAATACAGAGATCACAACTTTAAGTAGTGACTTTAAGAGGAGTGAGACAGTAAAAGGAGCATATTTGAGCCTTAATATTTTGTTACTATAACCTGCAATGTGACTTCAAGTGGATTGACTATAAGCGGAGTCGACTGTAGCTCAAAATCTGCTTCTTTTATGCTTTATAACTCCCATAAAAACGTAGTGACTCACCTTTGCTGTAGATACTATTAGATTTGCCTGTTTCTTTGGCAAATAGTCGATATTTCTACAGAGGTCTTCTGCGTTCGCCCAAGCTAGTGACTTCAAAGTGTGGTAACCAGCCTTGTATAATTGTTTTGCACGAGCCTAAAAAATGACGGTGAAATGACAACGAGCTGAGAGTTGGTGCGAGGAACTGTACTGTTTTCAAAGTACTCAGATTTCCACGCTTAATTGGGTCATTATGCAACTTTTATGTTTTTAACCACACTGTTCTACCCACCAAACTATGCACAGATCTGTTTTAGGCCACTAATATCATTGCATTAAGTACGATATGTATTTAGATATAACGCAAATAGCATTTGTTGATATGTTCATACATGCATTTTATAAGGAAGCGTATATAATAAACCAACCCCTACGTGATAAAAATGAAGAAACCACAGTACTGATTACCCTCTACCTCGAGAGACTGCTTTAAAGTGATACTTTCAAAGACGGAATGGAAATCATTGTTCAAAGCGATTAGATAGCTGTTTCTGGTTTCATAAATATTAGGTGTTTTGCTTATGTTGTGATATGTTGTGTTATGTTGTGTTATGTTGTGTTATGTTGTGTTCTGTTGTGTCATGTTATGTTATGTTATGTTATGTTATGTTATGTTATGTTATGTTATGTTATGTTATGTTATGTTATGTTATGTTATGTTATGTTATGTTATGTTATGTTATGTTATGTTATGTTGTGTTATGTTATGTTTTATATAAAGGTATAAACTAATAGAATCGAAGAAAAAGTACGCCGCTCGGTCAGAAATTTTCATTAGCTCGTTACTTTCGAAATATTTTAAAGGTTGTTGGCTTCGTTTTTTAATTATATTGTACAATTCGAAGGAGAGTCACTTCAAGAATATTTCGGTTTCTGTCAATGAATTTGGTTCTTCTTACCAGCTTAACTCCTGGGATTTCCATCAATGGAATAAGCTCCGCAGTGGCTGCATATGACAATCTCTGAAGCATAGCTTCAAATAACAATCGCAGTGACCAAAATTCAGGAAGTTCCTGGGATTCAGATGAAAGGTTCTGCTTTTAAAAGGAAAAAGCAACTTTCCGACACTTGCTTAGATCATCAATATGTGTTCATCATTAGGTCCTCATCAGTACGATGATTTAGTTTTCAAATAGGGACTACAAGAATGTTGAATATTTCGCATCCTGTTCGATCATAAAAATGGCATTACTGAAATTTACCAGTCACACAGCACATCAAATTAGTAAATACTTAAAGCTCTGATATCGACAAAAGTAGAAGATCAGCTTTCTAGGCATAAACAGCTTTTAGAAGATGCATGCCATGTTTAAAATGCACTCCAAGCGTCTTGCTTCAAGTACAGAGTAAAGTACGGTATTCACACTTTAATTCTAGCTGAGTCATTCTGAGCAACAGCAAAACAAAAGAATAGCGCAATAAAACGAAATGATTTTGTCAGCTCAATGGAGGCAGAACGGGACAGCTAGAAGGTACCCACAGGTAAAAGAGCATGCTAAAAGATGTTGCAATAGCATATGCAGAATGGTTCCGCTTTTTGGTGCAATAACAGAGATGGCATGGATTGGAAGGATTAGTTACCTTGGTAAAATTGATAAGCATGGATGCGAAGGAGGCCGTTGACGTCAGCAGTCCTTGAAGAAAGCCTCTTGTCGATCCAAAATTAGCGGCAACCTGCCATACCGATACCTCTTTTACCAGTTGGTAGATCATAAGCGTAAGCCAAAATCGACGGAGCACAAACTCACTAACATTGTCCTAGAACGAAGATAGGGCCTAAAAGTATTCTGTTTAAAAAACGATCTTGACAAGATTGTTCAGATTCGGAGTTGAAAAGGAAATTACGTGCAATGCAAACCTCGGAAAAGTTAAAAGCCACACAGGTAAACTAACTTGAGATTGATTACTTAACATATTAATTCACATTTTTAATTCTTATGATATGATATAAGGTCATCTATCAAAATAAAAGAGGCTACAGATTAGTTGATATGATATCTTATTCAAGCATAAACTATCTAGAAGTCCAAATTGATACAGTCTCTTTGATGATAAATAATATTCACCAAGACCCTAATACAATCTTTAACAATTTTATTTATCTTTTCACTGGTAAGCAATCATTAATTGATTAAATGCGGCAAACTATACGGACTAGTTCGCAATGAAAAACTCAAATTTTCATAAACAAGAGAGTCTTCAAATTGCTGGCAGATTTAGCAATCTAAAATTTTGTAATACTGTATTTGGAATCTAAGTACTTTAAATCTCAATTTCATTCATAACATGGTTGTGTTCTAATGATTGGTCAGAATGTTAAAGGCATTGAGTCATGATAAAATGGATTGGGTATACCCAAAGTGCCAAAATCCGCTGAGTCATGATTTTGATGAATGTCATGCTATTGGTTGACCTGGTTGACCTGGTTATTGAACTCACCTCGTACTGATTGACAAAACAATTTCTATCAATAGCAAGTTGTCAACAACGGATGCAAGTATCACATGAAACAGCAGCGATCACGCCGAAACCAAATGACCCCCTATAGTGAAGGCCTATTTACCATGACTCAATGCCTTTAAACCAAAATCCTAGAATTTTTACCGGGCATCAGATGATACCATCCATAAACAAAGCGGCAAGAAACGAACAAATCTAGTATTATCCATTATCTGCATGTACTTACTTTTGCACATCTTTGTCCGGCAGCCTTTCTCGTTATGAAGCTTTCGGATACACCTATCAGTTCTGCAGCCTGTATCTCATCTGGTGATAATTTACTGAACTGCAATAAAGGTCAATTTATTTCACAAAAAGATTTATTTCGGTCAGTGACCAGCACTTGAATTATTCATATTATTGTGTTCTAAAAAATAGTACCACTTATTCAGATTTGATGTAATAAATCTTTCATCTATCAACAAAAAACAGTCATTTCATTAACCAGCATTGTTAAATAAAGAAAGTTTATATCTAAATATAGTCATCCAAAAAATTATTAAAATTCATGGAAAAAATAGAAAGAAAAATTACATGTTGGTAGTACGGCATCCAGTTCAATCGAATGTCTTTTACACTTTCCAGAGGTGTTACTAGGTACAGCAAATGTAGCTCATGGGTAAGCACAAGGTTTTTGGTCCCCTTCAGCAGTTCTTGGTATATGAACTGAGTACTGTCGACATCTAAAGAGCCTATAAACAAAATGTAGAGTAAATTCCATTTTAAGTTAAATGAAAAAACCAATAACATGAGAAAATGTAAAATTCAATAACCTATTTAAAATTGAAAACGAAAGCTAATCAAAGTCAGCCATTTTCAATGCAAAAACTGCTTACAACGCATTTAGATTTATCCAACTGTGTGATCTACTTTTTTGAAAACAAAAGTGTGAAAGTTTCTTTGGTGTCATCAAATTTTGTTCAAAAGTAGGTTCATACTAATTTACTTGATGTGAACATTTCATAAAGAGTTTTCATGAAGAAATGTTTTTCTTTTGTCCAACATCTTGTCAGAGATGTTGGAAGGAAAACCTATTGTATTCTTGATGGGAGACTGAGAATTGCATTCCAAAGAAAAGCAAACAGATTGAAGGGCTACGTTTCTTGCTACCAATTTTATGCTACATAAATAAAAAAATCGCGGTTAGCCTAAAAAAATAGAATATCCAAGTCGACATAATAAATAAATCAAATTTGACAAGCACGTTTGAAGAAATATGTTACCTTTATATGTAGCTCTTCCAAGTTCGGTGGCTTCAAGAACTTTAGTAAGTGAACCATTTTGACTCTGTTCCTTTAAACGAACCAGGCCAACTGCAGACAGCTTCTCAATTTCTGTGTTAATTCGCTGCTCTATATCAAAGTCACTTTCTTTGCATCCTTGCACATAAAAGAGGGTTTTCTCCATAAGAGATTTCAATTCTGGCACAGTGGAGCAAAGCTAGCAAAATCAAGAGTTGTCACATTCAGAAAGGGAAATAGAAGGATTCTCGTTACTTAAGGAGACTCCAATGGAAACATTATAGCTATCAAAGACGAAAAGATCTAATTTCAATGGCTAACAGGCTCGTTCCTACGTTGTGCGCGATAGCTAAAGGTTTTGGTTATTTCTTGAGCACAGGCATTCAATTTGAAAATATTGAACTCAGCTGTGATTAATGAAACATTTATATCAATACCTTAAGTCCTATAGAACTCAAAATAAAAGCTCTTAACCCTTTTGATTCTTCATAATCCAAGCTGCTATAGCATCGGTCAATGTTGCCTTTTAATAAATCCATCATCTAGAACAGAAAATTGAGCGAGATTGATACTCAAGGTAAAAAAACAGAGAATACATGTTATAAAGGAGCAAAGCAAACGTACAGGGTCCAGGAAACTATTAACCAGATCCTTATTCAACATTCCACTCCCATTGTCATTTCATTGTACAGGACTCTAGACTGTTGTCTCTCTTTGATAAGATGAAAAGCTTGACCCTCTGTTGTCCCTAATACGAGGCTGCGGTGTCAATCCTTCCTTCAAACAATACCTTTGGATTTAAAATTTTGCTTAAAAAGACAATAAAAAAAGCTAGGTCTAGGCGTGGCAATTATATATCTCTGATTGCATAGGCCTTTCTTGAGGTTTTCGACAATGTGACCGGAGAGATTCCTGGGCATTGATATATCTCTCAATTCAAATAAAGGTTTATTTCCCAAAAAATCCATCCAACAGTTTAAAAAGATATGAATGTTTGAGAAACTAAGAATTGTTTCTTAGGAGTATAAGGAAACGCAAAGCCATTGCTTGTACCTTTGATTTGTCCTTGGCATGCACGACCAGGATGCTTTCCCCAGAGCTATCAATACCAGCACGACCAGCTCTGCCAATCATTTGGTTATATCGGCTTTTGGTAAGAAATGAATTCCCAATGTACGGAGCTCGTAGTATAACCCTAAAGGGAGAGAGTATCAATGCTTATGTACAAATAAAAAATGTTTACGAAGAATTTCACACTTTTAGCTCCTATCCTGAACAAATGATGTTGAAAATTTGCACCTCCACCACTAAGTTAATTATTTATACGCGTATGTGTTATTAAAGTACTATATACGGGCTGAAACTGAATAGGGGATCTGTGTTGACACATCCTATAAATGCATGCTACACTCCATGTGTTTAAGAATTGTCTCGAACAAGTGTATCCAGGCATACAGATGGTGGATAGCCATGCTAATTTGCTTCTCATGGGGAAATATTGATAAGTTTTGTTGTTAAATTAAAATACAGGTTATCTTCTAAAAGAAAACTTAGAATAGATGCGGTTCGAAATATATTAGGTGTATAGAGACCATGTTTTGTTGACAGATAAATTCTTGTCTACCTTCACAAGCAAATCTGACAAGCATCGAATGCATGTTGTTCATTTTATGGATATCACTAGGTTTAGAATGAATCCGAAAAAGACGCTACCGTTTGGCGGGTAGGTTGACCCCAGCCGCTAGTGTTGATGTGCAACATAAAAGGCACAGCGTTCCTAAGCTATAGGCATCTTCGATTAACTTTCTTTCGTCCATTGTAAGGCCGCTATGATGGTATGAAATGCCGTATGGAATTGTCCTACGGAGAACTTCGCACACGTTGTTTACACTGTCACGAATTGTCTTCAGGAGCTGCAGTCTTTGTTCTTTTTTAGTTTCCTTCAGCGTGCTAAAAAATGAATACAAATTTGATGAATCAACCGTAAAATTTGATATTTCAAGCAGTAGCAGTGATCTTTAAATTGACATGGGTTAACACAACTAAAACTATCGGCTAAATTCATTCAAATACAATGTCGGGTATTGCTTGTAAATAAAGAAAAATAAAAAACCACCTACTCAGGTAAGCACTTCACAAGCATCGCTGCTACATTTTCACAATTTTTCTTGGTGGCACAAAAGATGAGACATGAATGGTTTGGAATTACTTCCAAAGCAAGAGTTGAAATGTGGTCAGGATCTACACTTCCAATTTTCTTACTCAGCTCCTGTTGAAAGAGAGCTCAAATCATAAAAAATTGATGCACTTTATTGCTTATATATAAATGTCACTTCTAGAGCAAAGACATCTCGACTTAATGTCAAATATAGCTAAGACCAACCTTTGGATGTGTCAATTTTCGCACTGGTTTGAAAGCCTCCTCGACATTAGTTTGTAGCTTAGCATTATCAATTTCATAGACTGTGTCTCCAAACTTCACATGCTCTGTAAGTTTCACCTGAAATGGAAAAAACTGTTGAAAATTTTCTTGTCTCTTGCTAACTATTACCTAACTTCCGAAGATAGTTTATAGGATGTGCTTATCAAGCAGTGTCACGGTCCTTCCTCTCAATATGTCTATACTTTGTGATTCCAATGCCTGTACTTACAAAAAGCTGGTGACCCTCTTCATTTAAAGTTAAAATATGTCGTAAGAGTGAAATAAACAACAGACCTTTAGATCTGTAGTCTACAACCTAAACCAGATTCAACAGGCAGTGGCGTAGCTTGACCGTCCAGACTAGGGGCTGGAGAGATAAGTAGTAAAATTTACCAACGAAGATATTGATAAGGAGAAATTTAGATGCTACTTCACATACCGATAGATGATTTTACCGACAAACCAGGGAATTTTTGCACCAACTAAAAATTTACCGACAAACTCATGAAGAATTGGGGGGGGGGGTGAATGTCACACACCCCTACACTACCCACTTGCTACGCCCCTTGCAACAGGCACATTTTTGAACGAAACATTTTTGAAGACATACCGGCCTGAAATCATTGCAGTAGATCTCAGCATCAAGGAACTTCTCCAGATCACAGAGATTGCCAAGAGTAGCACTCATTCCAATAATTTGTGCGTCAGCTTTATATGTAAAAAGTAAGTGGAACTTCAAAATCAAGAAAAATTCAGGAGAATAGTATCTATTTTTAGTGAATATTTCCAAATTTCAGTTGGACCCCGTTATACCATTCTCGAATATCACACAAACCAGAATTTTTCAATAATAAACATTGACCCACCTTCCACCAATAATTACATCGGACAAATACAACAAATAATGTCAGATAAACCGAAATTTAAAGTTGTTGCTTAAAAACCCTGTAAAGGTCATTGAATTGCGCGTTTGAACAACCCTTTCCATCAAAATAAGCCTACTGTAGGTAATATTTCGGCGGGGCGACCTTAACACCTGATGTTGTGCTACAGACGTTTCTTTCTCTCTAACTGTGGATTGTATATCGGTAAACCTTTTTAAATGTAAGAGAGATTTTCCTCTTTAACTCAGTTATATCCAGAATGGCCATTTCAATCATACTGTACCACCATCAATATAATGTCATACTTTATATTGCAATAACTTAATAGATCGAAATGTAGAAGTAATGTTACCTTATGAACAAAGAAATTTTCAGTTACAAATGTCTAACCTTTTGAGTAAATTAGTTTTGTAAGACACGTTTCTAATCTGGCACCACGACTTCCACCTTCACCAATCATGTGTAGCTGCAAAAGCAACAATAGTTATCTATCTGGGTATAACAGAATCTAGCTGCTACGGAATATTGTTAACATCAAAGGTTCTTTCTTGAACGGCATAATAAATAATAGCCTGTACTTTCGCATAAAAATTTTTTGCATTCATGCTACATTGTGAACATAATTTAGCAAGTATAGATTGATTGTCTCAATTTACTACTAGCTGGCATGGCATACCTCATCGACTACCACCATTCCAAGCTCATCCAGTCTGTCATCCTCAATCAAGCTGTTGACAATCCCATCAGCCTGCCAGAGTAAAAAGCAAAGATTCTATCAGCTATTTTTGGAACAGAATCAGCATTCAAAGAGATACCTGTTTTACATATAAAGTTATTCATTCTTGAAGGTTGACAACAGTCATTTGTTATCTTATCTTGTTGATAAAGCATGTATAAGATACATTTAGATACCTTTTCAATTGTTGCTATATATACTGACTGCCTCTTCCTTCTCTTCTTAGGTGGGAATGAACCCTTGCTTGCAGCATATTCCTCAACATGGAAACCAAGCTCTACAGCAAATGGGGAAAGGCCCCTAACCTTGAAAATAGAAAAGATTTTTGGATGCATCCATGAAAAAGATTATCCATAGCTCACATCTCTTTTTCCTTAATAGAGAGTGCGGGAAAATAACCGACCCGAGCGAGGCTCGAACTCACGAACCCTGACTTTGTACGTCAAGTGCTCTATCGCTGAGCTATTTGGTCGTGCTTTCAAGCCAACACCCAAGGCCGAGTCATTCACCCGCACTGCCCCTCTCTTTTACCAGATACACAGGGGAGCCATCGCAGCTCCATCACAAACTGCAGAGGACCTGAAGAATGAGAGAAGACTGCCCACACCAGGAGGGCCATCGCAGCCCCAACACTGGATAGGGTTGAAGAGAAAGTTTACAGACAACAGGATTTCGAAGATAATTAATAGATAATTAATTAATCTCTTTTTCCATTAAAAGCAAAAATAGGTTTTTGATGTTTAAACCCGAGACAGAAACTACAGGGGGTTTAGAGGATATGAGTGCCCCCAGCTTTTGTTAAATTGTCAGTTAAAACACAGTTTTTAGCACTTTTGTCAGTAATTTTCTTATTTTGTCGGCAAGGCAAATTAGCTTGTTCTGCGAGGTTTGGCCCTCCCCTACCTGAAAAATAAATTTCCACATCTGATAAAAACATTTCAGGTATCACTTTTTGCCTACCCTAGCTAGAAGTGTACAACAAATGATGGATATTTGTGGCTATTTGAATCTTTGTAAAAATCAATAAAATTTGTTTCCCATACAAAAACACATTGTTCTTTCAATGAAATTAATTTTGCACCCTCTTGGCACTAAAGTATTTGTCACTTTGCATTAGTATTGATTATATATTTTCAACATATACTACATTTGATTAAACTTTAGCCTAAAATAACACAAGCATGTTGCATATCATAAGACAATAAAACAATAGATAAATATGTTCTTACCTTTTCCTGTACAATAGAAACATATGGTAACACCAAAATGGCATTTTTCTCTCTAACAAGAAGTTCTTTCAATATCAAGATTTCTGCTACAAGAGTTTTCCCTCCACTTGTTGGCAATGAATAAATCAGATTCTTTCTCATATTTAATGCAGGAAGACTAAGACAATCATTTTGCCATTCTTCAAGAAAACGAAATAAGATATTACTATGAAATAAGTATTACAGGCAATTGGTAGAGAATATGAAGAGCTCTTTCATATAGTATGTACCAAAATGTTTTTTGAAATCATAATGAAATTTACTGTTTACTGTCCTGTCATAAGGTGCTTGATGCAGTATCTGTCATAAGGTGCTAGATAAGCTGTTGAGCAGTTGCTGATTGATTGATTGCATTAAGCCTGAAACACATTACTACTGAGAATCATTACTTTATAGATCCAATGTTATACAGTGCTTCAACAATCAGCAAAGAAACTCAGTACCAGTAATGCATGACAGCTAATTATCTCTAACATGATTTAAACAACCAAACAAACTGAAATAATAAACTGGAATAGAAATAAATTCAACTAAAGATTTTTAAAACAACATACCATAAACATTTTCTATTCCTCTTTGTAACTTGAGAATGTCCTTGACCTTTAGTGGTAGTCCATAGAAAGTTTCACATTTCTTATGTTTTCCAAGATTCGAATCATTTTCAAGGTTGCATTCTCCTGACATTATCATGTTGTCGAAAGATGTTGTAAGCTTGGAATGCATATCAGTTGTCACGTGAAGGCTGTCAGTTACCTCAATTATATTTTCTGTTGTTTTAGCGCCAGACTTCATTATAATTTTTTCAGGAGAATTTGGCATTGAATTAGGAATTATAGTAATTTCTCCGGTTAATGCTTCATTTAAACTTTCACCAATGTTAGAAACTTCCATCATCTGTCTTTCTTCATTGATAGCTGCTGAAGAATATGAAGAAATTACTGGGATATCTTCTTCAAGTTTCTTTTGTTGCTTTGGTCTTTGTTCGGGAAACCTAGAATGTCTTCTTCTTTTTACACTTCTCACTAATCGTGAAGGGCGTTGACTAGGTAAAAGAGGAGTACTTGCCACTGATGCTTTTCTTTCACATTGCAATGTAGGAGAGCCATTTTTGATTGGGGAAAGTCTGTTCCATAAATCATCGATAAAAGCATGATTATGATCATTCTCTGCTTCTTGGTGATCACTGGTTTCATCTCCATGTGATGGCAACATTTTTGCAATGTTGGTCGAGGGTTTTCTCCCCTCGACATGAAATCCTGAATCACACATATTTTAAAGCCAAATAACTATTCAATTTAAAAGACCGTAAGCTGTATTCATTCTAACACACACAAAGCCTGTTGTGTACTGACACCAACCTTGTTTCAGGCAACGATCCCACGATGAAACAAGCAGATAACTGCCACATTAATTAGGCCCTGTCGTTTTTTTGGCTTAGAATATGACTTACTGGCATCTTTATGTTTCGCGTCACCAGCACGTTAAACCAAATCAAATACATTTGCAATCAATCACACAGAATTAATACAACGTTGACTTGCAAAGATAAATCTCAAGTTGATCTTTCACAAGGAATTCCTGTGACAACTACAACAATTTCAAAATTTTGGCGCTTGGGAGCCTCGATATCGTGACAAATTGAAAACACGATATCACGATATTCATTAAAACAGCTTTTTAGATTATTTTTATCATGGATACTCCAGACAGACTGGATGCTTATATGATATCAGCACAGTAGTCCACAGTTTACTAAGCATCTATGTCTATTAGCTTATAAAAGAAACTTTGATATGTTCCGAAGAGATACTTGACATCAATATCATTCAAGAAACAAGAGACTTCTCACAGGTGATGCAAGTCGACAAGCTTTTCTGTTCTCACTACCCCGTTTTTAGAGCATAGCTGGGTTTCACGTGCATCTGAAATGCTTTTTAAAGAACTTTTTTTAAACTGGCTCATGTAAATTTCCTCGTCCATAATGGGGATTTGAAGCTATAAGTGCATAGCTGATTGCCCTGACCGAACTTTGCCAATCACAAGTTGCCAAATTTATTTCTCGCGCTAGAATTTGGTTGAACCTTGTCAGTTAATAGTATCTATGGCTGCATTTTCTTGCTAAGTTCACTGTAAAATATAATCACGTGAACAAAAGAATAAGAAAGTTGATTGGGTAGTAGGGAAACGGCTCCTTGCCACTTTTGAATGAATGTTCTTGCAGCCCACTTTCAGTAATTTTTCTTTCATGATGAAACATTCACGTGTGTTTTGTGGTTCTAGCACGTGTTGCATTTGATTCCTTTGACGTAATTTCTTTGTCAATAAATCTTAGTATAATAAAGGACCATAAAGGTCAGGATTGTACTAATGAACATGGTTCGATATGAAATGACATCATTGCCTGAAAAGGAGGCTGTAAGCAACACAACAACTTACTGGAAATCTTTCTGGTGAGCATGAGGGATCGGTGGGATGGACTGGCCGAAGAGATAAGATAATAAGTTAAAGTCACTTTTTATCTGGCAATATATGCTGTATTAAATTTGTTTTGAAAAGCGTAACGAGCGTGGATATGGGTATGTTATTCTTTTAGTCAGAAGCATGATCGAAGCAAAGAGGGAACGCCATCTAAAGACAGGAAAGACGAGTCTTGCTGAACCCGCCTTTTTTGTGGCTATTGATTATTGATAATCATCTAAGATTTATAATGGAAATATTACTTGGTTAGAAACTTCTGGCTGAGAAGTATTACTTTGTTTAACTTGGAATTTGATTGTTTTCATCAATGATGCAAGCAAATGGGAAATGAAACATATCGTTGTTCTATGTTTGTCTTGACTTTCCAAAAATTAGCATAGTTTTGAAGATTAACATGGAGTTGCTCAAAGGCGGGAAAGACAAACTGAAAGACAAGGTACGCCTGCTGTACCAAGGCTATGGACAACTTTGTGCAACCAGGCCGCTGTCAATGATAACTTCAAGTGTCATTTTGGTTGTCCTTTGCAGGTCAGTGCCAAATAAAGTACTTTGTTATGATGGGCAACTAGGCTCCCAACGTAATTTAGTGATATTTGTTTTTGACTGGAAGGCTAGTAGCAGGACTTGGTAGTACTAAAGAAGAACTTCTAGGTGTACAAAAATGTATTCTTAGCTACTTATGTGCGCACAAGAGAAAAATAGCAAGTAAAAAGCACTTAAGTAAGCTGCTTCATTGGAAACTTGTTTCTTGTGCAGACAAGCTTTTTTTGGAGAGTAAACAACACTTTAGACTTGGAGAATAAGCAAATTTAGAAATTTCCATTGTTAATAATGTAAATATTATTAACAAGGGATTTTGTGCAGCCAATATGCAAAATCACGGAAGTGGAAAATTTGTGTGTACGGGCAATATATTGCTGGCATGTGACAAAGTTTCCAGTCTGGTTAAGTTGTAGTCACAATATTAGGAACTCAGCTTTTTTACAAAATTCTTTTAAGGGGAATTGATAACGGTTCTGAAAAAAGTTTTGCTTGTAGTACTAAGGTATTTTCCTAAAAAGGTCAATTTCATTAACAAACATGTTACAAAGTTTAGAAGTTATATGCATGTGACTCAGAAGGACAAGATTTAATTTAGTATCTGATGTAGTTTGTAGCTACAACATGCCTGTTTACCTTGCAGGCATCTTGAGACTCTAGGGTCTAGATTTTTCAATTTTAGCTGTGTAGTGAGAGGAAGCAAGAGGGGTGGCAAAAAAGTCTCCTTGACAAAGGCATTTTCAGGTGTTCCAAAAGGTGCACACCCCCCCCCCCAATTTTCTCTTGCTCAACTCACCTTTACCCCCAATCTTACCATCCTTATGATGCGCCTGTTCAGTTTTTGAAATTTCTGGTAACTATACAGTCAGACCTGTCAAGTTTCAGTTTTGAAAATAAGGTTGTCATGGGTGGGGTCTTGTAGAACAATTCCTGACCGCCACACAAGCAAAGCAAAGCAGGGTCACAGGGTGTAGCCCTAGAAACTTTTCCTTTGCCATGCCCTTTAGTTCTTGGGAAACACCTTTTTTAGCAGGGACCGCAGAAGTGGCAGGGGGATCGAGGGGGCTTTGTTTTTTTTGCCATTTTATTCTGTTTTTATTGAAAAAGAATTTATAACAGTACATAGTCATGAAATAATTTAATCTGGTGCACTTGCTCTGCGCAAATGATTGCAAAAGTGCACAGCACTGTGGACCAGCAATGCAGAGGAAGGAATGTACATACGAGCAAGCGGAGCATCATGGTTTAACTGATATTCCAAATAACCTGCTATTTGTGTAGGCTTGCCAATAAATGTAACATCACTTAACCTATGCATATTTGCTGTTATCTAGTCATCTTACTATTTAGTCGCTGTTATCGTGGCAACATGTCTTGTTAAAAAGGAGAGATTTTGCTAGGATTTGAAATAAAAATTGAATAACTTAAAAAAAAACCAAGAAGTTTGTTGCAAAATATATGAGAATCCTGCTTTGAGGCGTGTGAGGGTGGGAAAGGACCAAAATGCATTTGTCTCACGCAAAATGCGTGTTACTTGGTAGGTCTGTACAGTCATTTACAAATAGAGGTCTCACAAGAAGCTTTTTCATACCTACAATCAATGGAAAATATGAGAATGAAAACTTAAATAAAAAATTAACCACTGTTGAATGTTTTCTGCAACTCTACAGTCTGCTGGTGACTGCTGGGATAGTTGTTGACAGATCTGTTTTGTTTCTAGTGCAGCAGAGCACCTCCTTTTTATAGGTTTTCAGAGCTCATTTGCAATCATTCTCACCTGAGACTTCACTGCTCCTCATATTTTTAAGTTTGTCCATTTTAGTCTCCCACTACTCAGCCATCCTGTATTTGAAAGAACTGCTACTTTTTTGTTTGGAAGAATTCAAATCGGAAAGTACCAAACAAACGTATCTCTATCAAAAACATTGGATTTGGACAAGGTTAGCTTTAATTATATATGTATACATGTTTGTTATATATATATTTATATATGTTATTATTCATTCATTAAGGTACATCTTATTATTGAATGATGAATTAAACTACAGTATATATAGGTTAAAGGCAGTGTGTCACACTGATCATTGGCAATTGTTTGTTGAATTTAGAGGGTCTTTGAACTTAGAGAAGCTTGAAAGATTAGTATGAGGCTTCCATTGCTAAGAAATGAAAACTCACTGAAATTTTGTTATTTGTTTCAATAAATCTAAGAATGGTACGATGTATTGCCTATAACTCAAGGAAACTGATTGGTGTTATGAAATGACAAATAGTCTCTGATTCATTATTTGTATTGTATGGTTGTAGGGCTTCTTCATAGCATTCAATCTTTATATAACAAAATTCATCAATTATGTTTTCAGGACGTAACTGCTTGACTTTATCTTACTTCAGGGTGATATCCTTGTTCAGCAGTTTAACATTAAAATGAATGTTACCATCCCTGGAAATGATAGACATAAATATTTGGATACTTGGATGATTTTTGAAAAAGGATTGGAGAAGACTGGACTGAGAGATCTGAAAGCATTTTGCAGCAAAAGGTAGCATCCAGTATTTCCAAGCAATTGCAAAGCTGTTTATGCAATGTTTATGTGACAAACTATGCTGCACATTTTTTAGAGTCTTCTTTTTCTATAAAAAGTAAAGCTTACACTTTTGTAGCTCACAAGCTTCATGGGAGAAATAGTTTTTTGCTCATTTTTTATCTCAAGTTAAAGAGGTAAATATCACTAAGTTTAGTGAGGCTACATCATATTTGTTTGGATGGAATTTTTTTGGAAAGACTAATATGAGACCTGTTTTTGTCTCTACCTAGCATCTAAAGGTAGTTTTTTGCCACTGAGAAGATATTATTGTTGTGCAGTGTTCTGATCCTTCCTCTCAATGTGACCACACCTCGAAATTCCTACACCTGGAACTTGCAGAGAGCTTGCAACTCTCCTCACTCTGGAGGAAAGTTTGGTCATGTCAGGGACTTTAACTCCAGGCCCTTTAATCTGTTACATTCGACTTTAACCACTGAACCATCCTCACACCATAAAAGATGACACTTTCAAGGATTCTTTGTGACCATAAAATATGACACTTGTTTTTTTAATTGCTTTTAATTATCTATATGCACAGTGGTTGGTGGCAGTCATCTTGCCTGCATGTTTCAAGAAAGCCATTCTATGAATCACCACAAACAAGGCTCATTTATCCAAGAGGAAGATTCTACAAAGAATTAAGAAAATGGTTTTCCAAAAGGGGCTGCCTTTTGGTGTCACCTACTGCTATATTTGGCATCGAATCCAGGTACTTGAATCAACCCATGTATTGTTGATAACCTTCAACCTTGTCAAAATATTTTCCCTCAGTTTTTTTACGCAATGTTTTGCAAGCAATTTAAATGTCACAAATGATTAAATCAGAATCTGCAACTACTATCAATGTGAAACAAGCCAAAAAATTAAGTTAATTCTTTGTAATTTTTATTATTATAAAACATTTTTTTTGTAAATAAATTTACTTAGTGTTGCACATGGTTTTTAGTAGAAACAATTTTGCAAGGCAAGTTTATCTTTTGCTAGTTCACAAGCTTTTTTCCATTGATTTTTATAAATGTCCCATAGGTTTGATTTTATTTTTGAGAGCCAAGTTAGTTTTTGGTGGCCTCTTGGTGTTGCAAGTTTTTCATCCATGTTTTCATCAATCTAAGGCTAGCTTTGCAGGTGTTTTTTTCAGTTAACAAAGTAGTGTCCTAACCATTTAAGTCATCGTTTTTTCATTATCTTGCTCCATGGAGTTTCATCGTTTTGTTGTTAGACATCATGATTATAATTTTTGGATAAATTCTCTTAAACACATTTGTTCATAGTAGTTTTATATGAAAGCTGTTAATTTTTTTTCAAGAGAATTTTTTAAAGCCCAGAGTTCTGAGTTGTATAGGAATATGGTTGTTACATAGGTGTTAAAGACTTTTAATTTTTGTGCTGATGCTGCGGTTTTTGTTGTTGAAGATGAATTTCAGTGTGTTTGCAAATTGAATGGCGAGATCTGTTGATGTTGTTTAATGTGTCTAGTACACTACCAAGTAGCTTGGAAATTCTCCATTTACATTCGCATACATGTTCACATTTGATTTTTGGTTTTGCTTGTATTTATGGTCAAGAAGTATTTCAAAGGAATTTCTGGTAGATCATTTTTGTTTTGCCGTTGTTTGTTGTAACTATGTTCTCCATCTGTGGGTGTTGTTTTACAGTAGTTGTGATCTTGCATTGATATAGGCTGTTTTTGAACTGCAAGGATCTGGTAGTGTAGAAAATGAATTAAGTTGCACTGGGTCAATTGCTTTGAGGGGCACCTGTGTCTGTCTGAAAGAACTCCCCAATATGACCCAGTTTTATTCAAAATGATTATCATGATAATGAGTTTTCCTAATGTATTGTGTTATGGGTTGATGGTTTTGGTTTGTTTTTATGAAATGCATCACAAATTAAAAACACTTTTGTTGGGATTATGATATTCAAATTTTTGTTCTACTTTTAAGGAAATATTATGATCTACCTGGTCCATTTAAAGGTATGCATAATCATTATCTCTTATATTTTCAATTTTTACAAACTCATTAAAATAGACTTTTTGTAAGGCTACTTTATGTAAAGCTGAACAAATTGATTCCTTGCAATTTCATGTAATTTTTATCCTTTGTATTCTTTTAGCCTGCCATAAAATTATTGACATTCACTCAGGATTATCAAAGATTTCTTGATAACTACCCCCTAGATATTCTTTTTCACAAAAGTTTTGCTGGAAAGAAAGCCCTAAACATGAAATATTTACCTCCTAAGTTGAAGTCAACAAACAATTATCACATGTTCAAAAATAAGATCAAAACAAATTTTTTTCGCAATACACAAAAAAGGAAGATGACACACACTAAGGACTTTTTTAGCATTGAAATCTTACATGTAGTTCTATTTTTGCCTCTTTCCTAAACGTCTCTGTTAACCAGCACATCTAAGTTGGCCATTATGAAAAAAAGGGCAGGATAACTTTTTAATGCTATCCCTACAGCTGTAATTACAACATGGTATTGTATCCAGTTTTATCTGTAGCAAATGATACATACCTACATAAATCTCAGTAACAAAAAGATGTTTGCAGGATTACCCATTGCAGGATAACCCCTTACAAATTTTTAAGAACTCTAGGTAAAGAAAATAATTTTTTCCCTCAACATTGCATAGGAGCTTTACTTTGAGCGTAGGCAAAATATTTTTAGAGTCTTTTAATTGATCTTATGCAGAACTCTTACTTGGATACCCAGAAAAACAATCTGGACTGTCATCACCATCAAAGTTTGCAGAATCACATGGATTTCATTTCACAATTACTTTTTTCATGAAGGAATACTCCAGCAGGTTTTTAGAATCTTTGCTCTAATACCTTCGTAATTAATTTTGATGTGCAATTTTTTGATAGCACAAACCGTAAAAATCTGTTTAGCCTAGTTTCTATTATGCCCCTGGCTATTAAACCCTCTTTCGAGTCCCCCATTTGATAAGCATGAAGCAGAAATTGGAAGTAAGACCATCCCCTTTTTCGAGTTTCCCTCCCAGTCACAAGCAAAAAAAAGTAAGGACAACAAGCATAAGCTTGAAAATTTGGAAAGCAAAATTTACAGTAAAGACATTAAGTATCTCACTTCAACTCAACAACTGATATTTAGGCCGCATATATGTAAGGACGAAGCTCGTCTTTGAAGAAATTTGACTTTAAGTTAATGTTAAATCTATCAAAGACGACACGAAAAGATATCTTGTGATTAAAGAAACAATATCAACGCTGTAGCAAAAAATTCTTGTTGTACAATTTCAACGTCCAGAGTTTTCTGTTTTTTGTTCCTTTTCTCGAATAGCTTTTTTTAATTACAAGTTTTGCCTATCTAGCAAAGCTTTAATAATTTTAGATAATAAAACAGTAAGAATTGCAAGATTAAATTGTGAATATCGTACAAAGTATTATCTAACAATCGTCATTATCATGTTTTAATATTTTATTCAACAGCTTGTCACAATCAGTGAGTGATTATTTGAAAGAAAAGGCTAATGTCTCTGTGGCTGCTACCTCATCGAACATTTATCGTATCAAATACATGGTAATCGCATCATTAGCTATTTTTGTATCCTAAATTTTATAAAAAAATGTTACCATTTGATTATCGTGTTTCGAAAATAATGTAATTTATTTATTCTTCGAATCTTTTCTGCCATTGAGAATTTTCGATATTTCATGTCTATGTAGGAAGCAATATATTGTAAAGGTGGTGGCCCGTATTTTTTTCAAGAACCAATTCAATTACAATACAGACATATTCCATACTCTAAAACAATATGTACTTTACAACTCAGATACGATGAATGGCTACACTCGGGATAAAGCAAGCGGAGTATTAATTACAAATTTATGGAATTCAATGAAAAATTAAAAATTAAGGACATAAGCAGAGGGCAGCTATAACTGAATGTTTTCCCTGCTTCATCACCGGTGCGGTCATTTATAATTTAAAAAAACAGGAAAAAAAGAAAAATATAATTTCAACACAATTAAGGGTAGTAAGGGTTGGCCCGTATTTCAAATGAAGCGAATAAAAAGGGGTAGGTGTTACACTATGGCCCAAAGTATCTCCATTCTCATACCTTTGGATTGACTGCAAAAGCATTCCAAAGTGTTTTTGTGCTACCAGGTGTTTGATTTCTCAAAGAATAGCTGGTTCATGCATGGTTCATGGGATCCTCTAAACTACAATGAATAATAATTTTAACTTACTTTTTATCTTCTCGGTGGCCTTGCTCCTCAACCCCAGTCTTGATATATTACAGTTAGAGTATGTTGCTTTTGTTTCGACTGCTATGCTGATGAAATTTGCAAAAATCATCATTTCCTGTTATATTGCATCAACTGTATATATATATATTTTAATCATGTGCAAATTCTTGATTATCGATAGGAACCTCGCTGTGTGATATATGTCATGGTTTATTTTCTCTTTTAGCCTCTTGACAACGAGATTGATACTGAACTGATCTTGCTCGGTTTCACGTATATCCTTGTATTTCTCTATATTTTATTCTCAGTGGGTAAGTTTTTATGGTCTCGATAACAAAACGTATATAATTAACACTATTTCTGATCCTGCATTCTTTCATAATCAAGTGAATTTAGATTGGACATTATCTTGAGGAATTTTCCTCTGCATTGATACAGTTTATATTTTCGTAGTCAGTTTATGATATAATCGGTTTTGATTAAGATGACTAAAAAACTAAAGACCTATAGAAGAGCTGGTCATGGGAAGGATTTTTTATTTGGGATAAGCCGAAACCTATTGAAGTTGACATTATGGGGGTTTGTCACACCCTCCCCCCCCCCTCAATCACTTGATGATCAATCTAGAATTTCTTTCCTGCATTTAAATTTAAAAGAAATGAGTATTGGTAGAGATATTATTATAAGGAAACTTAGTTGTTGATCCTTTTTTGAAAAGGCAGTCTACAATGTTAGCTACTTAAAACTGATAGACCATAACGTAATCGAACTTCTCAAGTGTTAATGAGCTATGTTTCATTGTATAGGAAAAAGTGACGTCCTCAAATCTCGTTGGGGCTTAGCATTCTCGGCACTGATGACCATTATAATGTCATTGATGATGGCTCTAGGGGTCTGTGCCTCGCTTGACCTGCTTCCAACAACGCTGACGATAACGTAAGTGGACACGGCCTTCATATTGTATTTCTGCTAAATGACGTTGCAAAGCAAACTACTTTTAAACCTAATGAATGCGTCGTGTAAATTTTCAATTTTTACGTAAATTCCCTTTTAGTGTTGAACTTAATATTTCTCTTTTATTTCTCTTTGCTATGTACCAATGAAGGTATCCAAATGTCATGATGACTGTACGTTTTCCTGGGTGCAATTGTCATAATGCATATTTTTCTAAATGATCATAACGCAAATATAGCAATGCTGTCGAGAGTAGCGTAGATATGGCTAGACGTAAGTTTTCCGTTTGCCCTGATGCCATGATTGGTTCTTTTGCTGAATGATTATGCCTTTTAAATGACTCAGTTAGGACAAAGATTTGAAAAGAGTATCTTAAGCTATTGCATTTGTATTCAAGATTTGGTCATGAATTTCCTTTAATGATTCCCTTCAAACCAAGGAATGACTTTCTGTTTTAAAACAAGACTTTAAGTATGGGTACACCCTGTTGTTTCCCTTTTAATAGATGGGTATACCCTTTCTATTCCCCATTAATTGAGTATCTAGATAGGTAAACCCTCTCGAAAGTCAAGGTGTATCTAAACGAACAAGACGTTTCTTTTAAACGAGCCTTATAAACAGATTAAAAGAGACAAGCACAAGCTATCCATACAAACAATGTACAAATACGATGATTGAATAAAATGTGTAGTCATGAGTACTACGATAACACGTTTCAGGCGTAAACCATCATTAGCGGTAAAGAAGAAGCGCCCGAAGAGGACGTTAAAAAAAGGACTGAGAAATAAACACAAGAAATACCAACATACGAGCAGTGCATTTGAAAACGTATTTTTTTAAAAAATCAGAAAATATTTACCTTTTTTTGGAGTAAAATATGCGGACCCTGGCTAAAGACCTCTTCAAATCTCTGTAATACGGTATTTAATACTTATAAATGTCTGGGATCCATTAACCCTCTAAAATGAAAAAACATTTTGTTCATTTTTGCAGAGAAATCTTTCCGTATATTGTTATCGTCATTGGACTTGAAAATGTAATGATTATCACAAAATCTGTCGTTTCTATGGAACCGGACATTGACGTTTCTGTTCGGGTTGCAAAAGGTAGGTCATGGCTACTCAAAATTGTAAAATTTTTACAATTTTATGACTGCTAGAACTTTGAAACTTAACAAACATATGTTCATTTTGTTGGGTGTACACGTAGGGACAATGACTTGAATTGTCATGACTTGATAATGGGCTATGCTCAAAACGTCGTTAATAAATTCGCTATTTTTCCCTAGTAAAGTTTTGCTCGAATTCCTACTTATAATGAGTTAATCAATTGATCAAAATGCAATCAACAATTACGATCAATCACTTTATCCCATCGATTATTACAATCGATCAATCATTCAATTTTTTTTGTAGAATACGCGTTTACATGGCAAATTAATTGAGTACCAGACTGAAATAAATTAGTCTAATAGTTGAAACCACGACGTTTCGAGCATGTTCTTAGAATTGTTGACATGGGTATACATTATATTGTATACATTATAGAATTGTTGACTTGATAACGGGTACATGCTCGAAACGTCGTTTTTCCAACTATAAAACTAATTTATTTTATTCTGGTACTCAATTTTTTTGCTGACTATGTTATCATATAATAATGATGTGATATTCTACACGATACAGTAGTAGCATGGCTAGATTAAGCAAAGAAACAAATGCCTTAAAACAATCGAACAGTATTTTTTAGAGTAATTTTGCAGCTTTTTCATTTATACTTTCTATGTAGTGATAATTTGGCGTACCTCTTTCTCCTGTGACGGATATTTTGGTAATATAATCAAATGAATTGGATCGTTTGTCCTTAAATTTCACTCATATTTTTGAGAGTTTAGGTTTTGCTTTTATCTTTGAACAGGAATGGGCAAAGAAGGCTGGTATATAACGAAAAACATCTGCGCTGAATTAACAATCCTTGGTGCTGGATATTACACTCACATTCCTTCTGTTCAGGTAATCTGCTTATAAGACATCCATGGACCTCTATCCAAGTTAACTTAGTTCATCGTGGTTCAGTTTTTTTCATTCATTTTGTGTCATAATAACATTCTTTATCGATAGAAAAGATAACAAATTGTGCTTTAAAGTTTAACTTTTTATGTTTCCTGAAAATTTTATTTTATGCTGGACCTTTTTTATGTTTCCTTTCTCATCTTAAGCAAATATTTTTCTTCGTTTCATTCTGTACTCAAACCTTCCTCTCACCACATCAGTTACTCAACTTGCAAGTACAAATCTTTTATATATCCTATCCTACACCGTGTTTACTCAGTCACTTGTTGCCCAATGTTACCATTCTGATTAAAATTTAGAAAATATCGTTGTTCAAAATAGACAATGTTAACCAAATATTTCATGTTTTCATGCCAAAGAACGTTGCAATTTCCTCATTCTTCAAATTAAGCTTTCGAAGTTTTTTGTGATTTGCTTTGCCGCTATTGAACCTTCAAGTCGGGTTTACGGGGATCTCTTTCCTCTAAAGCTTTATTGTATTTTTCGTTTCCTGGTTCATTTTTTCTCATCAAGAATAAAAATTTCAACCAACAATGAACAATTTCATGTACAATTATGAATGTTAATGTTTGTTTCATAACGGGTTTTTTATTTTTCTATTAAACCGAAAAGAGGATGAAATGCTTAGAGCTAATTCTTCTTAAATAAGATTTTTTATTGTTTATTTTTGTACTTATGTCATGTTTTCTATGTTCTTTTTTAACTGGATCAAAACAGCAATCCACATCGGAAATGCCTCAGTCGATATTTCTTGATTTTAAAATTGTGTATGTGTTTGAATCTGATAATCCTATTAATTCGAATAAAAGATTTTGTCATTATTTCCGTAGAGAAGCTTATAACAAGAAATTTGTTAACAATAAAGGATATTTTCGTTTTAATCCTGAATTATGTAAGATGTTTATAAATATTTCGCCTTTATAAGAATGTGATATTTACAAATACGGCATTTTATATGTCCTAGAGAGCTTCTAGATAATATCCTCAAAGATGGCCAGATCTTTTGAAAACTTGTGTTTATTGCTAAATTCAACTTCAAAAATCCATATGATTACAAATGCACTTTGTAGCAGATGACAACCAGTGATTTAGTTCAGAGCTCTTTATCAGTCTACGTTTGTCAGCTCATCTGATGCAATGCAGCGATGCAAATATCAAAGCGTTTCATTTCATTTGATGCGATATTTGCCTGCTAATCGCATTGAGCGTGAATCACAGCTCAGCAACTTACAGCTGTTCTGTTCTATACACTTAAGCGTAGTTGGGTTACTCGTTAATGAGGTTGACAAATGAAATATCATTTCATTCAAACAATCACCCTATCAGGGAGAAGAATTTGGGGCTAAGTGTATTTGGGGTTACGATTTTAGTCACTTAGGAAATCACAGTCAATTTTCACCCGACTTAGTTTTCGAACTGACATTCCCAGCATGTTAAAAATTGAAATTCAGCTTTTCAGAAATTCGACATGATCTTGCCACTTGCGAAAAATCAAATCACTTTTTCCGACTTTTTCCACTGATACAGTATGGATAGCGTTTAACTCCAAAATTGTTACTGGCCAATACCTTAAACGTTTTTTACTCCTTCCTGCCGTAGGAATTCTGCATCTTTGCCTTCGTTGGGGTGCTGTCAGACTTTTTTCTTCAAATGGTTTTCTTCGCACCAATTCTTGCAGTCGACATTCGGCGCGCAGAGGTAAAGTTCTCTCCTTGTAGCTTAAATGTAGTACATCTGTTTATAGACTTTTGCAATCATGGGACAGTTTCTCCTTTAAGCCTTTTAAGAAATTCAACAATCGATTAATGTGTCACTGTCTACATTTTACAGCAGTTTGTTTTCCCATTAGTTTAAAGTTATAGACAAACAGTGCTTTTCTAAAACTATTCTAACTCCTTTCCAAGAAAGGGGACAAGCAAATAAAAGTATTCATGCTATGCCATTTGCGCAGACATTTCCTATACATCTCTAAAAAGCAATGCAGCTTTCTGTTCCAAAACTTGATGAATGCACCTATTTAAATTAAGCCTTTAAATTCATACAGGGCTGTTAGAAAGGAAACCCTTAGTGTCATCAATAGCCTGTTTGAGAAAATTACTTCTTTTTTCAAATGAGTGCTGTTATACTTTATTTCATGGATCCTGAAGATGACTTGTTATCATTTCCTTTCCTTGAATGCTTAAAATATCGACAATGGTGGATTTTTTTTAGATTTGTCACCTCCAGCAAATCACAACGGCGCAGCAATTTGCTGTTGGATTCAATCTCATGCAGAAAACGGCCTTAAAACTAGGTGAGATATTTCATTGATTACTTTTTCCACAGGCCATGTTCTGTATACAAAAAGGACACCGTCGTTGCCCAACACAGTTTTTAAAAAATCGATTTTGCTCGTTGTTATTCACAGCGATAGGCTATTATGTATCCTTTGTTTTCACACTTACTATTGCATATTTCTAAGCAATTTTTATAGGAATGCCATAAAATAGCATGCATTTTACATGGGGATTCTTTTGCCGCATTTTAGTGCCGCCTTCACCACCAAAGACAAAATGGTCAAGGTTTGTCGAAGTTTGGTTAAAACGGCGGATGTTTCAGAAGGCATTCATGGTAACTATCATCTTGCACAAATCGGTTGAAACATAATGCGATTCTTAGACATTCTGACTCCAATCCTAGACCAGAAGTTCCCCCAATATCCAACTTCTTTGTTTTAGGCCTCGAAAACATGGTAATCACATAGTCAACATCCTTGGCGAAGGCCAATGAAAATCAGAATTAACCCTAACACCCAAATCCTTCCTATTTCTCATTTTATTTCTCCAAAAAAGGATTTCAGAGCTTGTGTGTATTGTCTGGAGAAAGGTTAAGCAGTTTTCCGGCTTCGGGTTTCGTAGGCATACCATCTAGAAGTCGCTTAAAGGAAATCAAAACACTTGATTAGGGGGAGTTGGGTAGGGACTTGTAGGAGCCTATTTTCCCTAAACATTCCCAACCGCAGCCATTGCTTCTGCACTATAAAGCAATCCGATAAAATCCACCTCTCTAACCCATCTTTCCTAACCCAAGGTATTTCTATTTTGAAGCTTGTCTCTTTGCTAACGTCCATTTCTGCGATAAAGTATCCTAAATTGCTGCATTCATAAAAATTATATAGTTTATGTAACATTTCCAAGGTGACATTACGTCATATATTACATCATGTATGATAATATTATTTAAATAAATGTATTATTCCTGGTACTGAGCATTTTTTTAATTTTTTCGCTTTATACAATGTCTTTTTTGTCTAGAATTCTCTATATTTTGATTTTTTAGAATCTTTTTAACAGGATATTGTAGACAATTGTTATTTCTTCCTTGTTGTATGGTCATAGATTTTACAGAACCGATATTGAATTATCATGCTTTTTTATTAGACTGCTGTTATTGCATACATTATTTACGCTGCCTACCATAAGGTGGAATCATCTCAAAGCCAGCCGTCGGGTCATCACGAAAACCCGAGCGTGGTAGAAAACACTGGACATTTAAGCACAGCTCCTTCTAGTGCAGATTCTGTGCAAGTGCACAGCAAGCCAAATGTTCTGTCGAACCAAGAGCCCATCACGCATGCAGCAAGCAAAACTGGTAGACCAGCTGCTGTGGAAAACTATGTGTTCGATTATACTGATGGAGCTGAAGAATCCGGGGAGACTGAGACAGTGTCGTGGAACTTCCTTTCAAAACAACACTGGCCTGAGCTTCTCACATTTTATCACATTCGTTTTCACGAAAAGTAAGCAAGCATTCCATACAGATTCTATACATAATCCGTATATGCCTAGAGATCGTATTTGCTTTTTTCGGGGGGTCATTTCATATAAAACTAGATTCTTGTAGATTCAGTTAGAGTTAGTCAGTTTGTTGTTGAGCTTCAGGAAAATCTACAGATTTGGGGAATGTTCCAGAAATTTGAATTCTTGAAAACCCATTACATGGGGCATATGAAAATTCAAGAAATGATCTAACTATGCTACATGTAAAATCAAATTGGAATATGATCTCAATCATCTGCTAGGAACAAAGACCTAAAATTCAACTTTATTGATGTGAAGGACGTAAAAGTGTATATTAACAGCTACAAAATTGCAATTAATACTGCCTTCTATATGTTACCTCTTTCAGTCATGAGTGTTCTGTTTTATTTACAATTCAAATACGACCATGGAAATTTTTTAATGATTTATGATGCATCAGTTCAGTCTTTGTTATATTTACGTATTCTAGGTCCCTAGTCGTGATGCCAAGCACAGAGGTTGCCATGTCAATCCAACTAAACGAAACAGAACAAACATCCAATTTAACGTTCACAAAGACATCATCTGTAGAAGACATATTCTTGGTTTTCTCACTAGCAGTAATCTTTATCATCACAATCTACCTCATAGTGCTTATATGTAACTGTACTTCGAGAATACACCGCAAGATGTCTTTACCCCCGGATGTTGTTTTATATGAAAGTGATAGGCAGCTTTTGAAAGGTCACAGAAGCAGTATAGAATTTATAGTGGCTGATGGGTATCATATTGTCTCTGTTTGTCTGAGTGGCACGGTGCGAGTATGGGATCTGACGACGTTAGACTGTGTTATGGATATTCAACCTACTAAGAGGTAACTCTGATATTTAATGTATCTTCAGAGAGTTTCATTAGACGTGGTTCAAGAATTCAAAAAATTGTACGCAAGCCATTGTTGCAAATAAATAGCACTTTGCTAAACAGCTTGTTTCCTAAACAGATAAAATGGTCAAGCCTTTGTGGTTTCAACTTTCTACCCAGGGGCGGGCACTTCGTCAAATATTGGGGGGGGGGCAAGCACATTGTTTTGTCAATATGACGTCACAGTTCTCCATTGTTTTAGAACAAAAGACGATTTTCCTCCAAAATATTGGGGGCGACCGCCCCTTGCCCCCAGTATCCGCCACAGTTTCTACCCTGTTGTTGGTGCATGCGCTGGAGGTTTTTGCCAGGAGTTGTCTATACCGTCTATACCTATTTTGGTGCATACTAGCATTCTTAATTTGTACTAGCTATTTTCATTACATGGAATATCAAGGAAACTTTTTAAGCTTGAGGAATTGTAATTTTATTGATAGTCTTACAAAGTTTGGATTGCAACAAACAATCTTCAAGTCTCCTAAAAACCCATTTTTTGTTTCTGATTAAAACCTTGTTCAGTGTCTTGCTTTTTGTTACATTGTTACATTTCACACTACAGTAAATATTTACGTCACAGGTTGGTTGCCTGATAATTGCATTAACCGATAAAATTGGAGCTGTAACCTAAAATCTATAATCCAGTTCCATACACCAAAATATATGCAGCCCTGTCTTAACGGCCTCGACCTCAATAAAACAAACATAAATTATCATTTTATTTTGTCTGAATACTTTTTTTAGGTTTTCTCTCTTTTGTATAAGAAATAGAGACTCTGAGCCACAATCGTTATTTATTTCACAGGCGTGAAGGGAGAAAAAGCTCATTTTCAAACACGAACTTGAGACGCAGGCGATCCTTTAACATGGGAACAAAAGAGGACTCGAGCTCAGTTTACAATATGGACTCGATATGGTGTATCGATTGTAAATACAACTTGATTGCTATAGGATACTCGTCAGGAAAAGTGGAGGTTAGTGATGGAGGAATGTGTATTTAAACTTAATTAGCCTGTGAAGAAATGTTACTTTGAGTAAAAAGGTACTTTTATGTTTCTATAAAGTAACTGGAGTACGATTGAGATTCGGGGAACGTGGAACGTCGGGGAACGTCGTCTACATTAGTTAGGCCTGATAGACCTTTTTTTGTTAGGCCTAAATTTATGACTTGTGATGCTAGGTCTCTTAACATGTATTGGGTGTTTGCATTTTAAAAGAACGCAGAAATTTGTGCATATGCTTACCCACTCTTATGTTTATGCAATTTGTGCATATGCTGATGCAAATTACTCTCCATTGTAAGATCCTGTTTTAGAGTGTCTTGAACTTGGTTTTGTTTCTATTTTGTTACTGCTCATTTAACGCAGCTGCTGTTCATTTAAAGCAGCTCTTCGTACTTAAATATGGTAACTTACCATGGATTGAAACCACATCAAATCTCTCCTCACTGTAATCGTGTAACATGACATTTTAGGTGTATAATGTAACTGGGAAGAAAGCAATTGGGAGGATTGAAGAAGGCGAAGCTGCAGTAGCTCTAAAATTAGCATCAAGGTACGCCTTTTCGCATGCTATCGTTGTTAGTAAGCAGTTTTAAAGTACTCAGTTGTCAAAATGCCAACGTTACAAACATTTGGTATAAAAACTTATCAGTATGTACGTTCAATACCAAAATTTAATACTGATCCCGTACAGGCAAACTATCAAATATTAAGACTATTGTATTGTTTGACTGTATTTAATTTTACTGTATTAGCATTCAAAGCACTTTGCAAACTAAAATCGAATTCGGTCATGTTACACAAGTGCAATTAACATTTTGTTATGTAATACTGAGCGTCACTTCCGTTGGTGCGTAGTTTTGCAGATGCCAAGTTAGTTATCGTCGTGACCTTTTGTTTGTAGGAACACGGTTCTAGCGGGGCGGATTGATGGGATTTTGGACATTATCGAAGTGAAGCGCGGACAGTTAGATTCTGTTGAGGATATTGAAAGTGGAGCCACCGTGGTGCCACTGTGTTGTCCTGCAGATGATGGAAGTTGCTTTGGATGCCACATCAAGCATCGTATAAGAGCACATCTTGGTCCAATCGAAAACTTAATCGTATTTGCCGGGCTTGTTCTTTCATCAACCGTTGATATGATCAAGGTAAAATTGTTAACAGCAAAATAAAGTTTTGCATTCATATGATGACGATTAGAGTTCACAAGCTAGTTGTTAACTTATTTAGTTGGTAATCATTTTTTACTTAACTTTTAATTGCTGAGGATTGCGATAGTAATAAGCATATCACAGAGATGCCTGTTTGAAAAAGAAAACTCAAGATGGCCTATGTTGTGTTGATGACCTCTTGGATTCTACAAAGCATTTTAGCGTGAAAGGTATCTCACGCCTTTTGGTCTTTACGCATATGGTCAAGTGAGATAAAATTACTTGAGAATTGTATTGAATGATTAGTTGATTAGTTGAGAATTAAAATGCCTGCTTCACAAGTATTTATCAGATGAAACGAGTCTTCTACATCCATTACCAGTATTGATAGCAAATTAACTTTCCCATAATGCTTGCTTGGCAAGATAACGAAATATTCTTTTTGCATAAAGTAGACTTGAAAATTCCAGATACAATCGCTCCAGTGTTTTGATTTCTTTAACAATTCATCACAATGGTCTGATTCTTCTACGCTACCAAATTTGATTGATATTTTTTTTTCTATCGAAAAAGTTCAGAAGATTAGGACTAATATGTTTTGCAAGATCTAATTAGATGGGTAATGGTGACAAGACATTAGTTTTACATAGCAGGACAATTTTGGTTGGTTAATCAGTTTTGCACTGAAAAACGTTCTGTTTGGAATCAATAAGCTAAAATCAATGAATGAATTAAGATGACCCAATCAGGCAAGTTTTTCTTGGAATGCCGTCCCGCAATTTTATAGATTGCAGTGTATTTATCTCTTTGAACGGCTTAAAAACAAAAATACACAGATTCTCAACAACGTTGAGTAATGGCGAGGAGGCTTTTGTTAGTTGATTGAATCCATGTTGATTCTTAAAACTTTTTTCAACTTTTTAGTCTCTCCTTAAAGCTTTTAAAAAAATTCCCTATTGCAGGTATACGAAATAGATGATGGACACTGTTGCAAAACGCTGCCTTCAAACTGTGGCCGGATTACAGTTTTGCATCAGATAAAAGAGGTGAGTCTAGCAACAACACGGTGCCTTTTTTATTGTGATAATTTATTGCTTGAATCTTCATTCTTCCTTGGTTGGAGGATTACAAACGCTAATATTAGACTCTATATAGTTAAGTCTTTGGACATATTAAAACAAGATTCGAATTACTACCAATGAAAATTGAGTATTTTTCAAGTGTTACCAAGGATGGAATTTTATCTAAGAGTGAATATGCTTCTATAGAGCTTTTCTATGCAAATCTAAAAGACTTATTTTACAGCAGATGACTTCATTTTGGTATCAGCTCAGTTTGATGTTTTTGTCTTTATGCTCCTTTGATAGCGTTAGGGAATCGGCTTTATTCAACCGAAGCAAAAGTAGAATGATCAAATTAGGAAAGTTGTGTGTGATCATTTCTTGGCCAATTTTAAACATTTGCAAATATTATATAATTTTTTTCACGTGATTTGGTCCAAATAAAATATTCTTGATCTTTGCTGTATCAATATAAGTAATTCTTAATTCTTAAATTTATTTTTGTGACGTCATCACTAGGACGTTTCAGCGTGTATGAAATGTATTAAGTCAACTTGCCATTATTTACTATTATTTTTTTCAGTTTTGAAGGTTAAGTAGTATGTGGTTTTTTCATTATTCTGGCTAATGGTAATATTTATTTCTTTTATATTGTTAACATTATTTGTCAGACTTAGCAGTTCTAGTTGTACCTTTTTGCAGAGAACAACGTTGTCAGCTGCTATTGGATATGAAAATGGCTCTGTTCTGTTGATAAGCATGACAGGAGAGAAATCATTTGAATGCACTGTGCATAATTTCCCTGTTCTCGGCATTACCTCAAATCCAACATATTTTGCCAGTTTCGATAGTGACAACAATGTTTTAATTTGGTCAGTGGACGATGGTCAGTGTAACTGTACCTCAGTTCAGGTAAGAAATAGAATTTACAAAGTTAAGGAAGAAATTATGTTCATTGGCAGCCACTTGGCAAATTAGCTACTAACCTCAAACTATCAGCTAAGTTTTAAAGTTATCAAGTAGGTATTTTACAGCATGTTTTCTGAATCAAGTCATAATAAAAATCTTGGGTGCGTAGAGAATTACGATTCCTCTTTAATCTTGAATACTAGTGAGTAAAGAATGACTATAGATCGATAGTTAATTAGTATCAGAATTTGGTCTTATAGGCTCGATCTTCGGCTTTAAACAATTGTTTGAAATGCCTGTAATAGACCAATGTGCCACGAAGTGTTGCCTGATATACGCATAAAAATAGGATATTTGGAATATGGCAATGCGTTTAATTTGCTTATTGCACTCCTCGATATTGTAACATTTTTATACATTTTCCTCCGTAGAGTACATTTCACGTACTTCAGCTGCACTTTTTAGATGGTATTTCATTGTGCATCGTTTCAGAAGTACGTGTGAAATTTCATTTTATTGTGTCTTTCTTTGTCGAGAATTTCGCCCACTGTCGCGTGGAATGTCACGAAACTGCTATAGATTGATTTTGCTTGCTGTCATTTCCTTTAGTTTCCTTTAACTACGTTTTTTATTTCTAAAGGTAACCCATGTGGACTAAAACGTCGTGTATTTGCTACAGAATTAATAATATGTTTAGGTGAGAGATCTAGAGGCAGTGTTAAAGTAGTTTTCTGAGGGATTTGCAACTTCGTTCTGTCTTTTACACAATCCTTAGGTTGTTTTCTTGTCAAGTGAGTAATACAGACGCTCTTGACAGCTCTTGAAACACTTTTAAAGATATTACTATATATAATTTATTCTATCGCATTTTTTTCTGCCCATAATGCTCATAAACCACATTCTATGTTTTTCATTCATGTGACCACATTCTTTTCTTTTTCTGTTTATTTGAGGGGTTAAAACAAAACAGAAAGATATATTGAGCATTTTTACCTTTTAAGGTACCATAGAAAGATGTCAAGCTAAACTCTAATTGTCTAATTGTGTTTCTTCTCAGATTCTTTAAATTCCCAGAAATGCTATCGGTTATAGATGGTTGTCTAATGTGATTCGTCTTTCGTTTTAAATTTTTACTTAATTGATGGCTTCGCCAGCTATAAAAATGTTTTCTGAAATGGTTTGTGTTTATCTGTATAATGGTTTCTATCCTTCATCGACTTTCCAATTACAAAAAAGATTATTTCTTTGCCTGGGTGTATGTGTGGACGTCTGATCTGCCTTATCTTGCTTGAGTTATCTCTGTAGGGCTTCTTAAATCATATAACTTCCTCTAAGGGGATTAAGATAGCCACGCTTCGTAGCTTCATAAATGCTTCAAAAATGAAGGAGTGAAAGAGAAAACATATTTACATCTATGCGCTACATCCATGTGAAATCTGTTAAAAGACATCTCCTGTTGACTGAGCCCTGGCAGTTTGTTACGTCATAGTAACCCATCGAAGGACGAGAATACCTTCTCATTAGTAGATTCTCATTTGTCCAGATTAGAGCTTGATTTTCGATTTTTCATTTGTTGACTGGTGCCTTTGTTTTTGTCAACTAGATAGTGCTGTTTCTGGTGTTAGGCCATCCCAGAATGCATTGTTATTGAGTGCTTGTGGATGGTTATTTTCCCTTCACCACTATCAAGCCCAATGATCTGATCAGTGATCTAGCCGCACTACTAGCCTAGACTGTTTATATTCATCCTTCATTGAAATTACCTTTGAAAGGCTGATCATGTTGCATGACAAATCTCATGGATTTCGTAAAGTCTGTAACGTCTACAAAGACTCTCTTCTTCGCATTGAATTACCTAATTTCTCCAAAATTTGTTTCTCGTACTTGAAACACGGTACCCTGAAATACACTCGGTGATCGAGCCCAGTCTAGTGAGAAAATTTCCAATGTTTTGTAGAGTCAAATTCGAGGCATATGATTTTGATTTTTCTTGCAGTAAATGTTTTCAACGGTTTTGAATAATATAAGGATTAAATATATTTTTATGAAAACGAAAATAGATCAAAATCGACTATGAATATATTTGCTCTTTTGATAAAAGACTTATGTTTTTTTCTTTACAGCGAGGTTTGTTTATACACGACGCATCAAATGGGGCCCTGTTGCATCAGATTGAAAACGCAGACGCGGGAGAGGACCCGTCTCAGTCAAATTTTGTAAGCGTTCCTCTGAAAAACTCTCTTCTATTAGCCAGGCATAGATCTATTGAATATATTTTATTTCCTAACCTGGTAAAGCAAATTTCGGAAGATTCTGTAAGGTAGTATTTGTTTTTCTGAATTGAATCGAAGTTAAAATCGTGTCGTTTAAGGAGGTCGGCCTATCTTTGCATCAAATCAATCTAAATGTAAGGCATTTACATATATTGAAGTCCATACGTCAAACGGAGGCTTATCCAGTATAGCTGTTTCCAGCATCGAAGAAGGAGTCTCCTCGCACTTCTAGCACTATGATCAGAATTTGGACTTTTTCAGTATGAAGATTGTTTTATTAAGAATGTTGTTATTCTTGATAAGCTTTTCTTGCGATTTAGACGCAACTAGAGTATAGATTATAGGGTATTTTTGTAACGATGAAGTCCAGAAAGCCTTTTGCCATTGAAAAGAAGTGAAATGGTATGTAACTGATATTTTAATTCCTTGACCAGCAGTTTTTGTACCCTTTCCTGGTTTTTTTTCTTCAAATCCAAAACCCAAAACGCCTCTTAGAGCCCAACAATGTGAATATGACGCTGTGCATCATAGAGTGTTGCTCGCCTGAAAATAGTCCCTGTCAGATGTTTGATGTTATCAGTGGCAAGAGGTTTCTGTATTCTTGAGCTTTGCTAATGGAAAATTATTTATGTTAGCAAGAAAATATTGAACTTTTTTTATTAAAGTTTTTATCTGGCATAAATTATTTAAGTTGTCAGGGTTGCTGGTTTTGTAGAATTTTCTATCGAAAATGGTTCACGTCACGTGATTTTTATTTTATCAATGAGAACCTGTCAATGGCTGAGAGGGACCAACGTAAACATTTTTCGGAAATGAGACATGCATTATCTCTATCTCCTCTCATTTTTTAAATTTGCTTGCAATCCATACCATTTTGCCCGCGTCTTGCACCTTTTTCGATGCGTTGTTTACAAGAAATGCAGTACATAAACGGGAAAAAAATTTTTGTTTTTCACTTTTATCGGTAACAGTTTCTTTGTGGGTGGAAGTAAACATTCTAATCCAATTTTCTTTAAGAATACAGTTGCAGAATTTCTTAAAAACACCTCGACATCTAATTAATGGCCTAGGAGCATATTTTTCTAATTGCCTGGAAACGAAACGTGTTACCACGGGTAATGGGATTGGAGAGCGAGGCCCCACAAGTCGAAAAAGAGGAAAGTTTTGCTCTACAAACATCGGAAATAGGATCTGTCGAAGAGCAGATCGTATCTATTAATTCTCAAACAACAATTCCACTAAGTACCAAATAAATTATGAGTTTGTTGTCAATGTTATTTAGGGTTACCTTGGCGGCTTTCTTTGGCTGTCATTTTATTATCTGGTTCTAATATTGTATGTTCGTTAAAAACAGGAGCAACCAAATGTTATTAACTTACTTAGTTTCGCATTTGGTAAATTAATAAATCTCCTTTGAGGTCAAAACATCACTTACACATTTGGTTTAATATTTCTAACCGCTTTCAGACGATTGTCGTATTTGTTTGAGCTTTCAATTTCCCACCTCCACTCACTTTAAACCGACATTAAGGTCTCATTTGCAATGCAGACATGCAGTTGTTTTTGTTTTTAGTTCGGCAAATATTTATCATCGTTCGCACAAATTTTTTGACAAACATTCGTGCAGGATAATTGCAAAATCTGAAACCCACAGATTACGAAAAAATCATAGCTTGCAAAGATAAAATATTTATTCAATTTTACAGCAGTTTTACGATTGAATTTTAACAGGTCTTCTGTTAAAAGAAACATGTAGTGACAAGAGGCCTGTTTTCTGTGATGTTTTTTCAAAGTCTTAGAATCTACTATCTTACAGGTGAGGTCTTGTCTGCTTTTTAACGAAGGCTGTAGCCAAAAATGCATGAGGTTTCCACCAAAACTATATAAATTTTAAGGGGTACTTTAGACATAAATGGTTTACAAGATTCCCTAAAAGAAGAAGGGGTTATATGAAAGCATTATGTTAATGCTGCCTACTTCTAACGCTTTCTTACTTGTCAC
Organism: Rhopilema esculentum; assembly: GCF_057945365.1. Taxonomy (NCBI): domain Eukaryota; kingdom Metazoa; phylum Cnidaria; class Scyphozoa; order Rhizostomeae; family Rhizostomatidae; genus Rhopilema; species Rhopilema esculentum. The sequence goes on along the minus strand of NC_142830.1, from coordinate 4,100,107 downwards.
CGCAATAACTCATTGAAGAGTAACTTTTGTTTCTAATATGTATTTAACAGTCCTCGTCCCTATGGGATATAACGTTGACCTATTACCAAGTATACTGTGACCAGACAAGAACGTGATATCTACCTCCAAGACCAATATTGTATTGGAAAAAGGCGGGGCGGAGAAATAATAAGTAGCCACTTGCGTGTTATTAGAGTAGGTTAGAAATCTCCTCGGAAATACAATTCCAAAAACATTCCTTTCCCAAGTTTCGATGTTCGTTGTGAAATCTAGTAGATTTTTGTCTCCTTTTTTATTCCAAACCATTTTTCAACCGTATATGGCAAGAAGTAGAAGATTTATTTTTTATTTGTGGAAGATTCAATAGCAAATTCAATACTATGTTCAACATTTTATAGCAGAAACTTCGTCTTCATAGTTTGTGTAGCCTGCGGCTGTTGGAGTAATTTGCAAAGCCTCAGATATATAAACTCCTAGAGAGATGAGTTTAAAAACCATTCTTTGTCCATGGAAGTAATAATAATCTGCTGTTATACCGTATGTTTTAACCATCAAGAATTTTTATTTGAATCGGGTCATAAACCGTAAATGAATTTTCTAAACCACTTTTTCATAAATTCTGTAGTGGTTCGAATTTTTTTAAACCACCTTTTAGCAAATTAAAGGAGTTCTCGAATTAGTTGTTCGTTTCTTAGCTTTGATTAAGAATGGCTTTAAGTAAAGTAATGGTCCGATTTTAAGGGAGGCAGAGGTGGTTTTTCCTTGTTCCTAAAGATGGTTCTAGTTGCTGCTTGAACTAGGAATTTAAACAACCTGACAGAACAAAACTCGCTCATTTTTTTATAAGAAACTGGCTACAAGAAACGATTACTGGACAGTCAGAAAAAATTAAGAAACTTCAGTGCTCGAAGCAAAAAAATTAAGAAACTATTAAATCGTGATAAAACTGAGAACAACGAAATTTTGTAAAATCCAAGAATATGATTGCCCTGTTGGCCTAGAACTTACGACACAAGGGATAAAAATATACTTCCCACATCTAAATACATCATCAGAACGGAAGCGAATCTCTTGACGTGATAAAAAAGTCACGAATATTCGATAACATCATTCATGACATGATAGTTAAGAAACTCTTAAGAAACAATGAGTATTGAAATTTCCAGAACATCAAGAAACTGGAGTACTCAACATCTACCTTTGTTTCTTATTGAAAAAATGAGCGCACCTTGTTTACCCTCAATTCAAGAAAGTCTTTCGAAGACTGTAAAATATGCTTAAAGATCAATTAGAAAGCACTAATTTTATAGGTATCTAAATCCTAAGTTACTTGGAAATATTCATTACCATCTATTCATTGAATAAGAACTTAGCTAGGCTAGGCTAAAATATATCGGTTATTTTTTACAGGTTCATTTTTTACATTGATCATCAATCGCGGAGAATCTCACTAAAAATTCATGTTTGCGAACCAGCAGTCAAAAAATTAGATCATGGAGAAATGTTTTTTATTTTCAATGCAGAGTTAGAAAAATTCAGGGCAGCTGTAAATATTATGTTTGTTTCAAGATTTGTTTTTCTTCGTCGTGCGGGATCTATATGGGTTTAGTGCCCCTTGCATATTCCTAATTGTTTTCGTCTTGTTTTTAATTCCTTTTTGTCTGGCATGCTTTGATGTAAATTCCTAAACTGCGTTTAAATGTAATGAAACAGTGTAATAACCGAACTCCACAATTATTACAAATTACTTTGGCAAAGGAAAATACCAATCGGATCTTTCAATACAGGCATATTAAACTCAATGTAAATCGTAATTAGAGGAAAGGGCTTTAATAGTCTTAGAGTAAAGCTTGGAGCACGTTTTACGGACAATGTCACCAAAAGGATTTTCTCTTTGATGTTCTGCATCAAAATAGTGCCACTTGGTGCGAATAATGATTTTATTAAATACCGCTTGTTAAGGAATATTGCAAACCAACTCATTGCCTTATAGAGAGAAGTGAGTTTGTCCAGACATTGATTTTAGGGTTCTGCCTCTCTTAAAACATGGTTCCTGCAGTCTAAAAAAATCTACAACTTGCATATGTCATAACATGGAAATAATGCGTAGATAAGCTGAAAACAAATGGACGATGTTCAATTTTGTTAACATTATTGAGGGCGTTTAAAAATATGAAATTTCTTACATAAATCCGTTAGTTAGGTCTGTAAAAGTGGCTTAAATTTTACCACATTTCGATCCCGGGAGAAAGTTTTTCATTCACTTATTTCAAATAACTTCAAACTTGTCTAGCATAGAATACAGAGCTAGAACGACACCGAAGCCTAAAACAGCATGGGTAGTGTGCATTAAGCACAATTTCTCAGCCACCAGGGTTTAGTTGTATCCATTTCAATAGCGTATGATAAAATGTGGGTTGCAAAATCTGACCCTATCTGTCTATCATTGTAAGAACCCTCTTTGGTTTCTGTTCCTTTAATCTTTCTTTCCTTCGTTCATGTATCAAATGCTGACATCTTACTTTGAATAAGAGTTCTTAAAACGATTTTCTTTCAAATACTGTTGCATTTTTTCGGTTTCTTATCTTGCAAAATATTTAATTTCGCTGGAAAATTAAAAAATTTATCATAAAATTATACCTCTAATTATTTTCAAAATCTGATCACTCTACAATTCTAAATAACAGCGTATGTTCGATTAACTTTCCTCTTTTGTCTTCCCAAAATCATATTTTTGCAGACACCGATTTTTCTAAGAAACGGGTATAAGGCATTTAAGAAAAATTTAAAACTTCAGTACTCGATGCAAAACGACTGACAAAAATGATTATTTTAAAAATAGCAAAGCTCTGAATTTTTTTTATCATGTATAACATTTTGGTAAATAACTAGACGCAAAGAAAAATGTATTGCATCAGACTTTTGTACCCTGCATGATAAATTTTATACCCTGCATGACACATAGCACCCAAAATTAATGCTGGTACTTGCTGTAAGATTTCGAAAATGGACATACGTCTTCAATGTCGACCCTTGTTTCTTCATTGCAATTTTTAGTACTTTATTTCTTTAAACAGGGGGGTGAAGTCCGAATAAACTAAGGCGATTTTTCGTAATGTATATAATCTATTCTAGTTGGAATGTCATTTAATACAGAAAAGTCCATTTGAAAATGATAGATTCCACATTGATCACTCTAATTGCTTGAAAACCGTGCTTGAACCCCACTTTTCAACTCTCCGCACACGGAAAGTGCGTTGCTGTGGTTTCAGCGTCTGATTCATCCCCAATGGCAACGCGTTGCA